>NC_064626.1:318325822-318636060 GCF_023864275.1 Schistocerca cancellata | reverse complement strand
TGATTTCCCTAACAACTGCCTATTTTTGAAATGGAATGTTTCATGTGTCTAGCTCCAACTACCATTACGCGGTCGGAGTCATAATTCACGTCGTGCAGCGATAATCATGTCAGAAACTTTTTCACGTGAGTCACCTAAGTACAAATGACACTGCCCTTTTATATCGTGTACGCGATACTACTGCCATCTGTATATGTTGATATCGTTATCCCATGGCTTGTGTCACCTCAGTCTATGTACGCTTCCACAGCTGGTGTCGAGATGAATAAAATCCTTTTGGGTGAAAGACCGCGATATTATGAAGTTCTAAATCAACCGACGTTTCGACAGTCTTCGCAGTGGTCGTCTTACAGGTTACCTAACTCCTGGTTTATAGACATGGTCTTCTCTACATATACCTTCTTATTTCGGTCGTCAGGTGACAATCGAGGTGACATTCTGATACTTCATTGAAGAGTTTGAAGCCAAAGTGCCTACGGTAGAGTGGCTGCATAGTAGACTGTCTTCTGAGCTACTTTAGCAGGTGACTCGCAGGCAACAGCGACTCCTTTATTCTCTGACCAGAGGGCGGTGGTTTCCTTACCACAGGATTTGCCCTCTATTTTGCAAGACGACGCAACGACTGTGGTTAAGGTGTTACGGTTTTGTGTCCTGTCCAATTTGTTGCCTCGGATTTTAGCGAGAGGATTTTAATGTGCTGCTGGGTGACTGGCTCACCCAGGCTTTAGGTAAGAGGTCCGCCTGTCACGATTACCTACTTGTTTCACTTCGATTTCTGTTCTCTTTTCCTTGTGTTTCCTTTCCTCTTTTAGTGCGTTTCTTCTCCTCTTGTTTTGCCTCTGTATGTGAGGATTTGGAACTGCGTCAGGTCTGTGTCTTTTAGCCGTTCTCCTTGTTCGGTGTCCGTCTTCGTCCCTTCACTGCATGTGTTCCTGTTTCTATGCGTTTGGGCGCTGATGACCACGCTGTTTAGCGCCCGAAAACCTCAAACCACACACACACACACACACACACACACACACACACACACACACACACACACACCCACACACACACACACACAGCGAATCGGCAGCTCCTAACAGAGTAGCGTTTTTTTATCTGACATTTCCACAACATTCATTACTTTACAATCCGGTTTTTATTTGTTACGTCATCGTCAGCTACAATGATAAAAATGTGTGACTGAAATTTTCGTGGGACCAAAGATTTTAAAAGAATATAGAGTATCTCAATTTATTTCCAAAGATGAAAATTGTTTATGTTTGATTTAGGACCGAAACTCCTAAAACCGCAATGTAAAATATTTAATTTGGATAAAATGTAGCACATTCAATAATTAACTACATCACAAATTACTATAATACTTATAGTAAAATTTGGTGTTATGGTGTTATGGTCAAAGGGGGTGATTTAATAACAGTACTGCCCTCAATAAGTCCAATAACAGAAACAGGCACTATGTAAGAAGTGTGACGTAGCAGGTAAATGAAACATCTGTAATGATACAAAGTAAAATTTCAACTACAGTAACTGAAATAAAGAAAACACGGGAGTGGGAGGGGTACTTTACAAATTGGGCTTGAAGGGATTATTAGTAGTACCTGTAGTTAATTTTTCGAGTAGTGGAATCCTTAATCTCTAAAATGGTTCAAATGGCTCTGAGCACTATGGGACTTAACATCTGAGGTCATCAGTCCCCTAGAACTTAGAACTACTTAAACCTAACTAACCTAAGGACATCACACACATCCATGCCCGAGGCAGGATTCGAACCTGCAACCGTAGCGGTCGTGCGGTTCCAGACTGTAGCGCCTAGAACCGCTCGGCCACTCCGGCCGGCCCTTAATCTCTCCTTTCATCATGGACCCCTGATTTGTTTCTACAACATGTTCGTAATGTGACTGTCTGTAATTAGATTATTTGCAACAAAAATAACAATTATTTCTAATAATATTTCTTTCTTTCAAAAAGTAATTTCAAAATTAACACAAAAGTTATTAAAGAACTTAAATAGCGAAATTTTAATGAGATGAGTGGTGCTGGACCTTACTTCCATGGATATTCCTAGCATTCGTCTTTATGGATGAATGTTGAATTCTCAAGACAGGTTCAGCATCAAGTCTGATACGGTTTTCTCTCCCATTTATTTTTACTTTTTTTAAGGACGTAGGCTAATCTTAGAACTTGTGTCACACATGCACGTGATTGCAAATGATAAAAGTACCAACCTGGCCTTTTCTAACAATGGCGCACATTCATATTTTCAACTGCATCAGAAACCCACTAATACCAGTAACATTAATTTTTCTTCGAGTGGTGAATGAGATGTCGGTTCAACAAAAGTTTCTTCTCATTAGAAGGCCGAACGTCGTGCATTGACAAGTGACAAAAAATGTACTTCGAATCCAGAATTCATTTTGACATTTAATCTTCTGTTCAGTTGGGGAAATACAGCTTAAAAGTGTCATTAAAACTTTTCAAATTTTTTTGAGAGGCATTAATTTTACGTTACTTTGTTGAATGTTATGAAGAATGACACGTAAGTTTCGTGGAACCCATGAGTGATCTCCACGGAACATCATTCTTCCGTGGAACAGACTATGAGGCGCTGTACTAGAGCACTGCAAGTGCGTGCCCGATCCGTGTGGTCTTCTCTCGGCTGCAGTGGTGTGTGACAGAGAGGGCGAATAAACCTCGCACAGCTTGGCGGAAGTTACTGAAGATGACCGACGCTACCACGCCTAATGACAAAGTAGGGATGGGAAAAAGAGGCCGGTTAAAATTGATACCTGTATCTATGTGTAAATAACCAGTATTGTTCGTTATTCGTTTAATCACTGTTATAACAGGTGTTTTTAGTGACAAACGGGTAAAAAGCTGGCATATCAACTAGCCATAACAGTAGTGCAACAATTTTTCAAAATGACTGAGCACAGCAATCAGTCGTCATTTTCTTTCAGGTTTTATCAAACAGATCTAGATTTCGGCTAGTTTTAAACGAACTGTGACAGAAGCCCGAACAACAGGGGACTGACGTACTAGGACATGCATTTATACCACGATATAGTGCATTGATAATGGCTAGGCACTAGCGGGAATATAGATTTCCTTAATACAACCTGAAAGAATAGGACAACTGATTGCTGTGTTCCATCACTTCTAAAGTCCTGTAACAGTCGTTGAGTGCGTTCACATTCCTAATGGAAGGTAACTTGAGCAACTACTTTTGGTTTTTAGATAAACCGCTTTAAAAAACGAATAATTTTTATTGGTAAAATTTCCTTCGATTTGAAATATGGCTTAATTACATGAAATGGGAAAAGCGATCAGTGCTATTTCAATAATAATGTCGACTTAAACAAGCAATAAACACACAAAATGAGAATTGGTATAGCATTGCTGCGACAGTAATGTACTTGTTATCATGTGGCGTGACCTGCTGGGTGGTACGCATGTACATGCAGTGTGGGAGACTCACCCTATCTGGTCTAAATTTTAATTTCC
Source organism: Schistocerca cancellata (assembly GCF_023864275.1). Lineage (NCBI taxonomy): Eukaryota > Metazoa > Arthropoda > Insecta > Orthoptera > Acrididae > Schistocerca > Schistocerca cancellata. Next base: position 318,632,553 of record NC_064626.1, on the reverse strand, counting down.
CACTGTTGTCGGCGAACATAAGTTGTGAGTAAAAATTTCTCGGTGTACATGCCGCGTCAAATCAGGATAAATCTCCGAGCTTTCGACCACTACCTCCATGGTCGTCGTCAGGGCTAAAACTGACTGTCGTGAACTAGCGAGGTTCCCACTTTTATATGCAAATGACGGCTTCTTATTGGCTGGAATACGTCAGCGATATGGCACGTAGCGAAGTGGTGCCCTCTACTTCCATAGATGTAGTTGCTATCCCGCGTTGCTTGCAGCGCAATCCCTTAAATCAGGAGGTAAAGTGCGAGAAGTTTTTCTCTGCGATTTTTCTTTATCCAGTGCACTCTTCCAAGTGTTGCTGAGTGCATAGCCGTTGTCTCTATTAAAGTTATTATCGCTAAGTCTAATTTCGACTGCTTCCCGGATCACAGAGTCCCAGTAATTCGATGTGTGGGCTATTACTCTGGTTTCTTCAAATAAAATCTTATGCTTGTTAAGCAGGCTATGTTCAGCCACCGCAGATTTTTCCAAATACCTGTATTTCAGGTGGCGTTGGTGCTCGATGCAGCGGTCGGCAACGGTTCTTACAGACTGGCCCACGTAATTCTTGCCGCATTCGCAAGGAATAGTATAAATTCCCGGCACTCTTAAGCCGAGACTATCTTTGACTGGTCTCAACATTTCCTTGATTTTCCTAGGTGGTCGGAAAACTGGTTTTATTCCTTGCCTCTTCAGGACTCTGGCTATCTTGCTCGTTGTAGCACCGCAAAAAGGAAGCCGCGCTATGTGTTGGTCCTCTTCTTGTATGTGGCCGGCATCGTGTCTTACTTTCTTGGACAATACTGATTTAATTTCACCGGCAGAATAACCATTCCTCTTGAAAACAGTCGTCAAATGGTTGATCTCGGGACCGAGGTGGTCCTTGTCGGAAATAGTCCTGGCTCTGTGTACTAAAGTATTCAGCATAGCTCTCTTCTGAGACGGATGATGGAAGCTATGGCTATGCAGATATAAGTCTGTATGGGTTGGCTTCCTGTACACAGAATGGCCCAGTCGTCCATCCGGCTTTCGCTCTACCAACACATCTAAAAAAGGTAACTTCCCTTCCTTCTCTAACTCCAATGTAAATTTTATGTTTGGATGTACGCCATTCAGATGTTCGACGAACTGCTGCAGCGTGTCGCTGCCGTGTGGCCAGATTAAAAAAGTATCGTCGACGTATCTGTAGAAGCATGATGGGCGGAGGTGAGCACTGCTCAGGGCTCGTTCTTCAAAGTCCTCCATGAAAAAATTCGCTATTGCTGGTGACAGTGGCGAACCCATGGCTGTTCCATCCGTCATTTCATAATAATTTCCACTGTATAAAAAATAAGTGGTCGTCAAGGTATGCCGGAACAACTTCAAAATTTCTGAGGAGAAATGAGCAGACAACAGTTGTAATGTGTCATCCACAGGTACTTTGGTGAACAGAGAAACCACGTCGAGGCTGACCATGATATCACTTGGGCCTATCTTCATCTGTTTTATGATATCAACAAACATTTTTGAATTTTTAATATGATGTGGGCAGTGACCAACTATAGGCACCAACAATTTAGTTAAGTGCTTTGCAAGCTTGTACGTAGGAGAGCCAATAGCGCTAACAATCGGTCTCAACGGGACGTTCTCCTTATGAACCTTTGGCAAACCGTACAGTCTTGGTGGCCTAGGTGCTCTCGGCCGTAAGTTCTTCACCAGTTCGTCGGAGAGGCCAGAGTTTTTTAGTAACTCCCTTGTCTTACTGCTGAGCGCCGATGAGGGATCCCGTCTGAGAACCCGGTATGTGCTGTCCTCCAGTAATAATCCAACTTTCTTATGGTAATCTGTAGCATTGAGGATTACCGTGGCGTTCCCCTTGTCAGCAGGTAAAACAACTAGATCTTCATCCTTCTGCAACAATTTCAGTCCTTGTCTCTCCTCTCTGCTGATGTTTGACTTAGGCGGCTTGGATGTCGCTAAAATCCGGCTAGTAGCAAGCCTTACGTCATCCGCTGCTTCTTGAGGAAGATGACGAACTGCTTGTTCCACTCCACTAATGATCTCAACCACCGGTAACTTACGTGGAGCTGGGGCAAAGTTCAATCCTTTACCGAGAGCCGAGATGGTAGCTTCATCAAGTTCCTTGTCAGAGAAGTTGATAACAGTGCGGTGAATGCCGTTGGACCCAGTAGTTCCTTGATCACGGTTAAGCCGCTCAAATTTATCGGCCTGTTTCGCCGTAGTCCTGCTTAAATTGGCTCGTTGGTGTGCCGCCAAAGTCATATCCACCCATTCCCAGTCCAATGGTGAGAGGACTTCGGCCAGAAATAAATGGCAACTAAATAACAGGCGAGCGTTCATGTCTAGTTCATACCTGGTATGACGTATCCTCTCCTTCACAATAGCATGGCTGGTCTTTCGTAAAATTCTGTTTACTGCAGCGCTTCTGATGTGGTGTTTGACGACTGCAAACTTCGGTACTACCTCCTTGTCACGACAGCGTTGTAAAAAAGCCAGATTGCTCAGCAACTGAGACTGTTTCAGGCGCAGCTTCTCCAGGTGACGAACGCTGCGCGCTATGTCCTCCCCGTAGAGGAAACTAAGTGGGAACCTCGCTAGTTCACGACAGTCAGTTTTAGCCCTGACGACGACCATGGAGGTAGTGGTCGAAAGCTCGGAGATTTATCCTGATTTGACGCGGCATGTACACCGAGAAATTTTTACTCAGGAAATACGTCGCGAAAGACTTCGTAGCCAACATAAGTTGTGTCACAGAATGCCACCATCCCTAGTCTGTAAATATTTTTTACTGATGGGTCAGTGAAGTATAACCCTCCACTTGCTTTAAGAGATTAAGAACGGAAGGAATCACAACATACTTCCAACATCATATAAGGAGAAAACTTAACTATTCATTCACAGCTTACAATAAAAATAGGAAATAGCTGAACTGTTGCCTGTTTCTACATAATATGCCTTTATCTGCCTGAAGCCCTTGCAAACGGACAGATAAACAGGAGGAATAGAGTTCCGCAACGTGAGATTTCACTTTTTAGACTGACTATTACATAATGCCCAAATAATGGCATGATCCCCGTTTACAACAAGATTTTTGACTAAAGAATCTAAAAAATTAGCATCAGTAGGAAAATTACTGGTGATTTATTGTACTATTCAACCACTTGTCACTTTACGAGAAAATCTGCGAAAGTCTATGTAATTTAATATTTTGATTCTATATATCTTCAAATTGAGAGAGTCAAAGTTTTTCAATTTTTGGTCGGTTTCGAAGATTATTGCAGGAAATAAAAGGAATAAAAATCCGAAAATCGATTATTTCAGAAATCGTTTTTTTTTAGCGGTTTTCACAGTCAGCTTAAACTTGCATTGGAAACCGATGTAACCGAAAACCAGTTGTATCAGCGATAAACGCCATCCCCAAGATAAAGCCGCTTGCGCATCTTGAATAGCAATACGGAAATCACGCAGATGCGCGTAGACCTCGAAGTTTTAGTGTGCTCGGGCACGATGCTCGACGAACAACCGACGCTCACTCGCTTTCGCTACGCGAAAGCAGTGCTCTGACGTCTAGCTTATACCTAGGACAGCTTTTACCTGCCGCTTCTGGCCTTCCTGACAACTGAAATATCAGCCACGGCTTTAGTGGTTCTTGGCAACTGCAGATGGCCTTTGTTACCCAAGTCGGACAAAACGTAATGCTAATCCGTTTTGTAATTACTGCGACAAGGATGTTGACATATTCACACAGAAGTTCGTGAATGACTCTACTGTGGACAGCATCTCCGGAAACTTTCGTCAACAGTCGTTTACGAACTTCTAGGTGAATGTGGCGGAGTCTATGTTCGGGAAAACGGGAGACCGATAAGCAGTCACGCGTTGGTGTAATGAATCGCGCAGTAAAGCTGCGAGGATGGGTCGTCAGTGGTGCCTGTATACTCACAAGGGAACATCCCCATCGCACCCCCCTCAGATTTAGTTATAAGTTGGCACAGTGGATAGGCCTTGAAAAACTGAACACAGATCGATCGAGAAAACAGGAAGAAGTTGTGTGTAACTATGAAAAAATAAGCAAAATATACAAACTGGGTCGTCCATGCGTAAGATAGGCAATATTAAGGGCACTGTGAGGCGAGGAGCTCCGTGGTCCCGTGGTTAGCGTAAACAGCTGCGGAACGAGAGGTCTTTGGTTCAAATCTTCCCTCAACCGAAAATTTTAACTTTTTATTTTCAGTTTATGTGAAAAACTCTTATGTTTTCATCACTTTTTTTGGAGTGATTATTACATCCACAAGAAAACCTAAATCGGGCAAGGTAGAAGAAACTTTTCACCCATTCGCCAAGTGTACTAGTTAGGTGGGTCGACAACATATTCCTGTCATGTGACGCACATGCTGTCACCAGTGTCGTATACAGAATATCAGACGTGTTTTCCTGTGGAGGAATCGGTTGACCTATGACCTTGCCATCAAATGTTTGCGGTTCCCATTGGAGAGGCACGTCCTTTCGTCAACTAATCACACGGTTTTGCGGTGCGGTCGCAAAACACAGACACTAAACTTATTACAGTGAACAGAGACGTCAATGAACGAACGGACAGATCATAACTTTGCGAAAATAAAGAAAGCAAAATTTTCTGTGGAGGGCAGATTAGAACCAAAGACCTCTCGTTCTGCAGCTGTTCACGCTAACCACGGGACCACGGCGCTCGTCACCTCACATTGCCCTTAATATTGCCTATCTTACGCATGGACGACCCAGTTTGTATATTTTGCTTATTTTTTCATAGTTCCACACAACATCTTCCTGTTTTCTCGATTGATCTGTGTTCAGTTTTTCAAGGCCTATCCATTGTGCCAACTTATAACTAAATATGAGGGGGGTGCGATGGGGATGTTCCCTTGTCAGTTGGTAGGAGCACTCACCTGGACAGAAAAGGTCGTGGGTTCGACTTCCCGTCCAGCATGCTGATTTCACCTGTCACGATGGTTATGAAGAGCACAAACTCAGCTGAAGGCTACGTTTAGTAATTCAAATCGTAACTGGATTATTTTAGCTATACATTATACATCAAATATTGAAATAGCATTCAGTAGTGTGAAACATTCATTCTGCTTACTAACATATGTTTGTTTAATGACCAGATAGGGTCCCTGTTATTTTACGATGGCTTCTTTAATGAGCTGCCAAGTCAAAAGTCACAACTGGCAATGTAAAGCGTGACAAGTTAGGTAACATGAGGGTGAAGAGAGTACATTCTTGATATATTCCATCTGGTGCCTATCCTTAAGAACACCAAGAAACCTACCTGTATTTTACGTGTTAAGTTTGGAATAAAGGGGTACTCGCTCTTCTAATATCTAGATACCAGGATTCCTTCCGCGAAGTCGAAGGCCAGTGGTTTGCTGTAACCTGTAACACAAATAGGATTATCAGAATGAATAGTGCTGTCACTCTAGTTAACGGAATAATACTGTAGAAGCTGAAAAAAATGCTTTTATCTGTTTCCCTGAATCCAGCATATGAGAGAAAATAATTATGACCCTGGGTTCTGATCGCTATTCCGAAACCAAAGAATGCTAATTGACCTGTGCCTTACAGTATTATGACCACAGTATTTCGTTTAAGGTAACCTGGACAGAAACAAACGGCAATAATGTTCAGCGAAGTAATGGGGTTGTGTGAATTCCTAAGGGACCAAACTGCTGAAGTCATCCGTCCCTAGACTTACACACTACTTAAACTAACTTAACGCTAAGGAAACACTCACACTCATGCCCGAGGGAGAGCTCGAACCTCTGGCGGAAGGGGCCGCACGAGCGAATTTTTGTATAGAAAACAGTAACACCCATAATTAATCATCTTACCACTGCAAGAATAATAATAAATCGACGAACAGGTCAGGGGGATCAAGCACTGCCAACCAACCAGCGTGTCGAACTTTCCTGTGGCGACGCTGAAAGCCAGTATGGAAGGCCATATGGTTAACGTACAACTCTAACAATCGTTGACCACTAATGTAAAATTTTTGGAACTGAGCTCCTCAGCTGTCCTCAAAACACTTCCATCCAGTTCGGTTCTCCCACACAAACGAACCGTGAAACTGCCTCGAATCGGACACCAGTCCTTGTCTTGCTTGAATAGTCCTTAGGACTAGCTCTACCATTTTTCGGGAGGACAGAGGTTCAGACCGTTCCGATTCAGGTTTCCCGTGGTTTCTCTAAATCGCTTATGGATAATGTCGAGATGGGTCCTCTGTAAAGGATACGACCGATTTCCTTCCCCGATCTGAGTTTGTGCTCCTATAATCTTCCCTTTTTCTTTGCCAATTTATATGTGCTACATTCTGGAAAAATAACCTAGCAGGCCGGGGAAGACGTGTACAAATAACTGAGGCAAATGAAGAGGTTGAAGAAGGAAGGGGGGTTAGGATTTAATGCCTCGTCGACAGCGAGGTCGCCGGCCTGGGTGGCCGAGCGGTTCTAGGCGATACAGTCTGGAACTGCGCGACCGCTACGGTCGCAGGTTCGAATCCTGCCTCGGGCATGGATGTGTGTGATGTCCTTAGGTTAGTTAGGTTTAATTACTTCTAAGTTCTAGGCGACTGATGACCATAGAAGTTAAGTCCCATACTGCTCAGAGCCATTTGAACCATTTGAGCAGCGAGGCCGAGATGGAATCACAAGCTCGAACTGGTACTTTACAATAGGGCACTGCGATAAAACAAATCCTGAGCACTTCAAACTTCCGTTGTGACCGAGCGGTTCTAGGCGCTTCAGATTGGAACCGCGCGACCGCTACGGTCGCAGGTTCGAATTCTGCCTCGGGCATGGATGTGTGTGTGTTGTCCTTAGGTTAGTTAGGTTTAAGTAGTTCTAAGTTATAGGGGACTGATGACCTCAGATGTTAAGTCGCATAGCGCTCAGAGCCATTTCAGACTTCTGTCGCGCTATGATAGAAGCGGATGCTGCTATGGAAACAGCAACGGTATGAGATTCTGTAGTGCACATCTTTACTTGTCACCGGATGCTAATACACATAAAACTTTTATTGAATTTACGCTGACATCGCAGTTTGTTTAAAAATGAGAATCAGTTTGTTTGCCGTTAAAATGAAGCTCTGGTCAGTGGTAGTCCATTAGGTATGGAGTACTAGCAAGAAGAAAACTAGCACCTTACTAAAATAATCACCATATGCGGTCATATAGGGAAGCCACAATAGAAGAATATAACGCAGAAAACTAATTCCGACAAACAGAACTAGACTTCAGAAAGATTGTTTCGACATGTAACGCTTACACAGTGCTGTGCTATACTCATGACGTGGAACGCAAGGATACAGAACAAATGGCTTATAGTTCACCTGCGTCTTTTCGCCATCTACGTACAGAAGACTAGCACATCACACATTCAGAGACAAGCGGCAACCAATGCAACATAGATATGACAAATAGAAACATGAGAAGAAACTGAAAGAAGATGTATATAAGATATAGACAGTTACAGTATTATATCTTGGTGACTTATCCACAGAAATCTTTATACTGTGCACCACACATTTATCAAATGGCTCTGAGCACTATGGGACTCAACTGCTGAGGTCATTAGTCCCCTAGAACTTAGAACTAGTTAAACCTAACTAACCTAAGGACATCACAAACATCCATGCCCGAGGCAGGATTCGAACCTGCGACCGTAGCGGTCTTGCGGTTCCAGACTGCAGCGCCTTTAACCGCACGGCCACTTCGGCCGGCGCCCCACCACACATTTATGACTGCAAGCCCTGCAATTTTTCCTCCATATGAGAAGTACGAAGCACCTCCCTACACCTACATACACTGCAGACCACTGTGAATTATACATCGGAGGACACTTAGCGTCGTATCACATGTTCAAGTTTCTCCCAGTTCCAATTACGTGCGGAGTGCGAAAAAATAACTGCTTAAACGCCTATGTTCGCGCTGTAATTATTCTAAACTTGTGTTCGCGGTCTCTATGAGAGACACACAACCTACAGTGTGTAATAGGAGACAAAATTATAATAACCCTCTTACAGTTTTCGAAATGTATTAAGACAGAGAAACAATTTCGGACATGGGTTTGTTTGTTTATTCATTTTGGCTATTTGAAGTGCCTTGCTAATCAACATGAACAAAAATACATCCACATACACACAACAACAAAAGTTTTGCATCACTCCGGTTTCCAGAACTTCTGAAGACAGCCGTTGGCTGTGGATATTGTATCACAGACACGGTCCCTTTGACTTTTCAGAGATGTCACAAACCCCGCCCAAAGATGTAAACAACAATGCATGAGCAGCACCGATTAGACGGAAGGGGTCTGACAGCCGATCAGTTATAGTGATTCCACCAGGAAGGAGGTACACTGCCTAGAAGGTCAATATCGCGGTTCGATCGCGTCCGCATGGTTACTTTGTGGGAAGTGTCCAGGCGTCTCGAAGTGAATCAAAGCGATGTTGTTCGGACATGGAGGAGATACAGAGAGACAGGAACTGTCGATGACGTGCCTCGCTCAGACAGCCCAAGGGCTACTACTGCAGTGGATGACCGCTACCTTAAGCATTATGGCTCGAAGGAACCCTGACAGCAACGCCACCATGTTGAATAATGCTTTTCGCGCAACCACAGCACATCGTGTTACGACTTAAACTGTGCGCAATAGGCGGTATGATGCGCAACTTCACTCCCGACGTCAATCTATACAACCACAACACCATGCAGTGCGGTACAGATGGACCGCTCAGGACTGTCATCATGTTCTCTTCATCGATGAGTGTCGCATATGCCTTCAACCATACAATCGTCGGAGACGTGTTTGGAGGCAACCCGGTCAGGCTGCACGCCTTAGACACACTGTCCAGGAAGTGCAGCATGGTGGAGGTTCCCAGATGGTTTGGGGTGGCATTATGTGGTCGAATCGTCGTTGAGGGGGGGCACAATCTGGACCAACAGTGCCTTGATTAACTTGTGGATAGTATGCCACGATGAATACAGGCATGCTGGGTATTAGAGCTACCGGCGTGTACAGCAATCTGGGCCACCACCTCTGAAGGTCTCGCTTTATGTTGGTGCAACATGCAATGTGTGGTTTTCATGAGCAATAAAAAGGGCGTAAACGATGTTTATGTTGATCTCTATTCCAATTTTCTCTGCACGTTGAGGAACTCTCGGAACCAAGGTGACGCAAAACTTTTTTTGATGTGTGTATTTATAAGGTAATATGACAGCGATTAATACAACTAGTCCGGCCGCTGTGGCCGTGCGGTTCTAGGCGCTTCAGTCTGGAACCGCGTGACCGCTACGGTCGCAGGTTCGAATCCTGCCTCGAGCATGGATGTGTGTGATGTCCTTAGGTTAGTTAGGTTTAAGTAGTTCTAAGTTCTAAGGGACTGATGACCACAGATGTTAAGTTCCATAGTGCTCAGAGCCATTTGAACCATTTTTGAATACAACTACTAAACAACTACAGATAAAAGTGGTAATTTCAGATTCTGTACGTTGGTAGTCCGTTAAAATATACACTGTCAAATAAAACGATTAAATTCGTGATTAACGATAATAAGTTGCAAAGCAACAAATTCGTTCCATTAGACACAAATAAGCAATTGGAAAGTTCTCATACTCATCCACCGTGGTTAAAAAAAACCACGTAGAAAGTTTCCACGGAAGCAAAGAGTTTCTTCATAGGTTTAAGCGCAGTCGAAGCCTTGTGACAGCCAGAAGGCAAACGAAGCTAAAATGGCTGTAAGAGGAGTTGTGCTAGAATGTTCAATATTCGAATGATTAAGGAGTTTTGGTCTTTCGTGAAGTCCGTAAACGAATCTACATCAGTTACTCAGTCGCTCAGAGGCCATACTGGCAGAAAACGGGAGATGACAGAGAGAAGATCGAAATACTTAATTCGATCTTACGAAATCATTTTATTGCACAATACCGTGATACAAATCATCCTTTCAGTCATCGGAAGAACGCCGATATGGCATTCCTGAGATAAGAGACCAAAGAAAAGAAAATCTGCTACAGTCGCTGAACAGTGGAAAGGTATGTGGACCGGATTAGATTCCTGTGAGATTCTACAAAGATTATGCCACAGAATTTGCTCCTCTTCTAGCAGCAGTTTATCAAACGTCGCCAAAGCACAGAAGGATACCAAGCGATTGAAAAAAAGTGCTCTTTCAGATTTTCAAGAAGAATGTCTAACAGATGCACATAATTAAAGGCTCATATCAAATGGTTCAAATGGCTCTAACCACCATGTGACTTAACATCTGACGTCATCAGTCCCCTAGACTTAGAACTACTTAAACCTATTTAACTCAAGGACATCACACACATCGATTTTCGTACCCACTTCGATTCCGGTGTAAAGTGTTAGACATACATCTCATCCACATTAACAAATCGGTGAACGGAATCCGATTTGTTCTGCCTGAAACTGAACAGATGTTGCTGAGAATTTCGCCTGCACTACTGACTTTGGTCAGCATTTAAAAAAGGCGGCAATCCTCTTGCTAGGAAACGTTTTCGTCGTTAATACGCCACGCAGAATGTATCGCAATATTTCTTCTTACACGACAAAGGCGTCGGATATTTCATTCACATTTAATCATCAATCGTTAAATACCATTGTTCATTTTTACGTAGTTTCTTCTGTGGCCGACTTTGGAAAAAGAGTAGACTCCTTGAAAGTTTTATCAATGTTGGATGTGTTCTGCTGTTTATAAACTTTCCGAAGCCGAGAACTTTATGACAGCATGTAATTCCACACGTGCAGTTGTACACACACACACACACACACACACACACACACACACACACACACACACTTGGGGACCATATGGTTAGCGCAATTTTTCTGTTTTCATTTAATCGAATTTTTATATTTTTACAGTCCGTGCTCATGGGCAAATCAACAAACGGTGCAAACAGTGTAAACCAAATACCAATATTCGTACTTGTAACTTCAAAAACTGCCTTAACGGGAACGTTTTGAAAAAACTTTTCATCCCCCATTTCGCCCTCTTCGGATTGGAATTTCCAAAAACCCCTTCTTAGACAATACCTACAGTACAAGATCAACACCCTCTCCAAATTTAAAGTTTCTGTCCTTAGTGCTTTGTGCTCGGCATCGACGAGTCAGTCACGACTTACTCGGACAAGGTAGGATACATATCATTACAGGTGTGTGAAAAATTTAAAGTAAATCGGTCAAGAACTTTTTGAAATTTTTAGTAATAATTTTTGCCCTTTATGCATTACATATTTATTATTTATATTTAAAAAATAGTTAATAAGAAGCTCATATTCGATGCAATCAGTGATTCTGAACAACCAAAAATTTACATTTTTAGTTATATAGATTATCCCTGAAATCGAACGTCCGCACTAACTCTGAAATCGGAAGCTTGCTGTACTCTGAAAAGTCTTATAAATAAAACCATTCCGCAGATTCGCTTGTGCTATTGCGCAACGTGTGCAGATATAATAAAACTAAAACTTCGGGGATTTTTACGCCATATCCCAGAACGTTTAATCTTGCCTTCGTATGATTACAGAGCTACTGCCAGAAGACAACGCTGAACGTCACACGGACGAAGGACGTACATATTAGAAGCCACACCTATGCTCACGGAGGTGTTCGAAACAGCGACCCTGTAGTCACGGGCAACACGCACCATCTGGTACGACTAAATCAGCTTTTTCTCGCGTAGTGGAGGAACAAATTTTGTCCTCTCCTAAGCACAATTCACTATGCAGCCTGGAAAAGGACTGAACTGTGTCTGATTTCCTTGCCGCTGTAACAGCTGCAATTTCTCAGAAGACCATCGCAGTTCCACGGCTAGTATTAACTGCTGTTTCTTGTGGACACAGCCAGCCATCCTCACACATCAGATATGGCGATGAATGAGAGTACTTACGTCGAACTTTGCGGTAGTTGCGAACCAGAAGGCAACAGTGTGAATAAGCCGGCACCGGCAGAAGTTGCAGGATCGAACAGCTGCAGCCTGCTGAGCTAACGAGCAAAATGGAATTTCTAGTTTTAAGGTGGAAATGTTTCACCCGATCGATGAATTTCATTGCGCGGTTTCCCTCCTCTGTTTGTTCTCAAATGCGAGCGTCCTTTTTACTCAGAGTTTACCCAACAGAAACTTTCAATGTTTGGAATACAAATGAGGGCAGATGCGATATTTTACTTTCCAGCAGATGTTACAAGCAAGCGTCACAAATGAATATTAAGTGTTAGAAAACAGAGCCGCAAAAGGCCTCTCAGTATGAATAACAGGGCGCATTTTAGTGCTCGGGAAGAGATTTTATATAATTTAACTCACGTCATTCAGTTGACATCCCGTGGAATCCAAGTGAAATAAAAGCATTATATATACCCCGACGACCTACAGATACTACAATTTACATAACTATTTCTAAAAATTACAACATGACGAAAGCAGCGTGAAAAAATCATTATTCGAATTAGGGTACTACATGTAAATGAGCAGAATAATACAACAGCGCGAATTTGGGCTAAGCAGGATATTTTAAATGTCCGCGTTAGACACATACATGAAACGAAGTGTTAAGTTTAAAATACATTCATGGTAATTTTTGAGTAAATGCCACGTTGTCGTCTTAGATAAACCATTCTGACATTTACCCGTGAAAAATTATGTAAATTAACACAAAGAAAAAAGAGTGACTTGTTTTAAAAAGAAGACATAGCTTCTGAGGATGACTAAAGCTGATATCAGTAACAGGAAGTAGTGAAGCATACTTGCAGTGCGTCAGCTTCGATCAGTGAAATTATCAGTTTGTACGAGGATTATCGAGTCATATGGTCTATCTTCACTTCAAAAAATAGCTTTCTTTTGTGAGGAAATAGTTAGCTTCGCCAACTCACAATATTTACCTGTGACAGTTACAGCTAATGGTGAGCGATGACACGGCACTGTTTACCTGTAATAATCGTTCCAGGAACAACAAGACATCACGCCAGAATTGCGTTTAACCTACTAGCCGCCACGACCATTGCACCTCACCAATCGAATACTCACACCTCGTCTTAAAAGTCGATAAACACCAGCAAGTCGTTCGGCACAGACATCTGTAGATTACGACACAGAACCAGTACGCACATGATAAAACACGTCGCCGAAGCCAGTATATCACACTCTGTTTCATATTAATGAACATATACACATAGAATGTTCTTACAGCCTCTCTCTAAGGCAACCTGTCGCAGTAATTAACACGATTTTAGATCCTCTTAACGATAATGCAAATACCGTACTTTTATTCTCTGTGATGTAATTAACGAGAAACAATTTCATATAGTCTGACAGAAAAGAAAAACACAGACATAAAGAAAAGGGAAGTCCTGCTTTGATGCTGATATTATAACGCAATAAAAATTAGATGTTCATTTCAATAAAGACAAACAGAGCAAACAAAATTTGCAGGAGTCTTGTCCCGCCACCTAAGCAAAAATAATGCGCTAGATCGGAGCAGGCTATGCCGACAGAGACGCATCTAGATAGGATTATAAGAAGGATGGGAGAAAAATAAGAGTAAACTACCCTGATTATAAGCTTTTGCTGCCTAGTATGATTTCTGTGTATACTAGTTTGTTGCCAGAGATTCGAAGTTCCACATGACGATCATTGTTCTCTATTTTCTAACAGGATCGTGGAGATACAGCGGACACAGAAGGGGAAGACTCAGACAACGCGGAGGACAGGAGCTTCTGGGAGAAGCTGCACGAGAAGGACCAGGCGAGAACCCACCAATAGCCAGTCGTCGGCAGGAACAACCCATATCATTATCAGCAAAGGCCTTAGGCGTTTTATGAACAAATAAAGAATGAAATCTGCAGCATGACACAGAGTTTTAATAAAAAATTTCTGATTATTTGTCTGAAGAAATTATGCTACCATCCTCACAACACAAGCACTATTTGATACGTACTTCGTACAGTGAAAAAAAGCATTAAGTCACTCACATGTAATACAGACAATTTATAACACTTACGTAACTCTAAGTATTAATCATTACATGCATTCAAATATTAATCTACAAGGGTAATTATGCAAACATCGATGCTTTCTTTGGACATCACTTTTCACCTTTACGCCGCTTCATAACAAAAGACAATAATTGAAATGTTAATTTTTTATTCTCTTCCCACCAGCATCCTCATGGATAAGTTTCTTAGTGGAAAGAGAAACCTTTTCGTGCCCATGTGCTGAATACTACAGATGTATAAGTTAAACGTGTCGCATTTGTTCTCAATCAGGGTTTAACAAAGTGTTGTAAGGCTAGAGATTAGTAAGTGTACAACACTGTCCCGAACGTCGCACCAACAAAAACTTATTACTATTTCTAATATGTCTTAAGCCACCAGAAACTTATGTTGCTATTGTCAACTTCATTGCTGCAGAGTGGTAGCAAATTATTATGTTATTCCACAGGCAACAAGAGTTACTGCACAGCTTAATGCGCAGCGAGCAAGCTTACGAGATAGGGAGATGAGCCAAACCCGGATAGAATCCGAGCGTTGGATTAACGATCTTTGCTCTGGTTCACTAGCCAGTCTGAGCGTGGTTTTTACGCGGCTTCAGATCCTCGCTTAGGCATAACAGTGGGCTGGCCCCGTACCTCCACCTCAGAAAATACTGTATAGAAACAGAACAAAGTTTAGACGACTCACGACCGATGGTGAAACCCCCCCCCCACCCCCGATGGCAGGACCACTATAATGACTGGAAGGGCATCCTGCCCCAATCTCAAATAAACAGATTTGTCAAATTATGAAAACAGTATACCGTGTACGACAGGAAAAACGTTAGGAAAGAGAGAATTTCAGGAGACAGCAGATCTATGTTGCTAAAATTAAACCAGTTTTCCAGATACACTTCATACAGCTGTTTATCTTCTATAGTAAGCTGCTACGTCAACGTAGAAGCTTCCGTATTCGCCATATGTAGAACAAAATGAAATGTTCATCGGTAACACTGTGCTGCCTCATTCCACGACATTCAGGATGTTTTCTCGAAGATCAGAAAAATACACTGACTTACAAAAAAAAAAATGAAGCACCCAGAAGACAGGGTCGGATGTCAGTGTAAGTTCGTAGACGTACACACCCTCTGTGGAAACGTGAAGGATTACAGCTGCAATCCTCTGTGACAGGAAGGACGGCCAAGAGAGTGCATCAGTGTTGTTATCATGCTTGGTAGAGTATATGAGGAGCGAATCACCGTCAGGCGTTGAGTAATCCTTTGAAGGACTGGGAGATGCCCCGTACTCCATTACCAGCACCTGACGGAACTTTAGAGAGGCCTCATCGTGGCTCTCTTATTTGGCAGGCTGGTCGAATCGTGCAGTATCCGTAAATGTTGGGAGTTTGGGGTGTGACAGTGACCCAATGTTGGACTGAACTGAATCAAAAGCGCAAGCAACTCGTCGTTCCGACTGACCACGTATGACCACCACGTCGCCGTATTATGCACCGACTAGACCGTAATCTCTTGACATGTGCGCCTGCCATCCGAGAACAAGTAACAGACACTCTGTTGCATCCTCTGTCATCCTAGCAACAGCTGAACCAGGCAGTTACCGTCCAATTCATAGGCTGCCATTAACACCACTACATAAATGGCTGCATGTTGAGTAGTGCCGTCACCAGAACGCAAGGACTGCTGGTGAAAGGCGTTACATGGTGTTTAGCGATGAAATGCGGTTCTGCACTTCCCCGAAGGACCATCGGCGGCGTGTGTGGCAGCCACCTGGGGAGTAGTCCCATTCTTCCAATGTTCTGTAGAAGCACAGCGGTGTTACTTCTGAGGTCGTGGTGTGGGGACCTACCAGGTGAGACAAGAAGTCGTCCCTAGTAGTGATGAAGGGAACTCTGACGGCCCACCGCCACGTCACGGTCACCCTGCGCTCTCATGTGTTACCTGCAACGCGGTCGTATTGTGGTGTCGTCTCCCAAGAGGACAGTGTTAGTCCTCACATGGCAGGTTTCTGTATGAATTCTCTGCGGGATGTTCGGGCGCTCCTGTGGCCAGAAAGATACACAGATCTCTCTCCGGTAGAATATGTGTGGCACCATCCTAGAAGTCAACTCTGTCCCAGGTCCAGAATTCAGTATACTGAGGACCAGTAACAATAGTTGTGTCCAAATTGTCTTCTGACAGCTATCCCAATTATCGCATGATCCCTGGCCAGAGAAGATGCAACGTCATATTGATATACGGGCTGATAGCGCCCTTTCTAAAGTTGACTGTTTTGTAATCTCAGGCAGAACATCACTCACTCTTTCAATCCGTGACTTTTCACTTCGTTCCCTCCTCCCCTTCTGGGTGCTTCACTTTATCTTCAGGCAGTGTATCTGCAGAAGTGATGGAGAAGTTCAAACAGAAGTATACGACATAGGCAAGAGTATCACTGGAGAAACATCCAAACCGAAGTAGTTGTCGGAAGCCACTGGAAGATTATAATACTAGCCACTTTATAAATTCAATAGTAGATTAAGAAGTCCTTTAAATAAGTACGGGCGCACAGAATTGGATTGACAGAACTAAACTGCGCAACTGAAAATCTCAAAAGGTCAATTGCTTCTCGATTTTGGAGGTCGACCTGCAGTGCCTCTGGGGCACGGCGCTTGACCTGCTTGAGGGTTTCTCTGGTCCCCACGATGTGTTTTCTGTCTATTAGTTCTTTGCCCAAAAGTGTAACTCACCACGCCTGCAGACTCCTAAAGAAGGATTCATACACATGGAAATTCGCTCTATACAGGGTGAGTCACCTAACGTTACCGTTGGATAGATTTCGTAAACCACATCAAATACTGACGAACCGATTCCACAGACCGAACGTGAGGAGAGGGGCTGTGTAACTGTTTAACACAAACCATACAAAAATACACGGAAGTATGTTTTTTAACACAAACCTACGTTTTTTTTTTAAATGGAACCACGTTAGTTTTGTTAGCACATCTGAACATATAAACAAATACGTAATCAGTGCCGTTTGTTGCATTGTAAAATGTTAATTACATCCGGAGATATTGGAACCTAAAGTTGACGCTTTAAACCTCCGACGTTCAGTTGCGTGTTGTAACAAACAGCTGCAACATACATCTCGTTTCTACAGAATGATCTGCCAACGTTGCTCGAAAATGTCCCACTGGAAACGCGTCGACGTATGTGGTATCAGCATGATGGTGCACCTGCACATTCCGCAATTAACTCTAGGCTGACCCTTGACAGGATGTTCGACGGGCGTTTCATAGGACGTGGAGGACGCATAAAACGGCCAGCCCGTTCTCCTGACCTTACACCTCTGGACTTCTTTCTGGGGGGTACGTTAAAGGAGAATGTGTACCGTGATGTGCCTACAACCCCAGAGGATGTGAAACAACGTATTGTGGCAGCCTGCGGCGACATTACACCAGATGTACTGCGGCGTGTACGACATTCATTACGCCAGAGATTGCAATTGTGTGCAGCAAATGATGGCCACCACGTTGAACATCTATTGGCCTGACATGTCGGGACACACTCTATTCCACTCCGTAATTGAAAACGGAAACCACGTGTGTACGTGTACCTCACCCCTCATGGAATGTACATGTGCGTCAGTGAAAAAGACCAATAAAAAGGTGTTAGCATGTGGACCTAAAGTGCTGTTCCAGTCTCTTCTGTACCTAAGGTCCATCACCGTTCCCTTTGGATCCCTACGTAATTCGGTGCTCTCCGATACTCACGATCGAACAGCGGAGGAGTGGTACTCAAGCGTCAACTTTAGGTTACAATATCTCCGGATGTAATTAACATTTTACAATGCAACAAACGGCACTGATTACTTATTTGTTTATATGTTCAGAAGTGCTAACAAAACTAACGGGGTTCCATTTTAAAAAAAAACATAGGTTTGTGTTAAAAAAACATACTTCCGTGCATTTTTTTATCGTTTGTATTAACCAATTACACTAGCCCCTCTCCTCACGTTCGGTCTGTGGGATCGATTGGTCAGTATTTGATGTGGTTTACGAAATATATCCAGCGGTAATGTTAGGTGACTCACCCTGTATATCACTGTCGCCAAAAACACTTCTTTCTAATAAAATTTAACAGAGGATCGTTGCGTTAACATTAGTCAGGGCTAAGGTAATATCATGGTACTGCCCAGTACACGACCTCCAGCTCTTACCTCGAGCATGATGACTGATCCTTTTCTTTATAAAGCCATTGCCTTCATCAACGATGGACGCAGAGGTTACCTACTTTCGCGAGGTCTTCACCACTGCCACCGCAGAGATAATTGCGGAAAAGTAATTTATTCTCAGTTCAAAGGAAAGGCTGACCAAGCCTGCCCCATCAAACGTTGTGTTACCCTTGAGGAGAGCCGTGGTTACGACCATCATCACAGTAATTTGAGCAATTTGGGTTCAGCAGACTGCGCGGAATCACGTCCTTTCTCTTCTTCTGCAGGGAAGCAGGCCTTCAAGAGCAGGACCATGAAACTTTTCCAAAGCACATAGCCCAGACTGTGGTCATGAATGCTGGATTTTCACTAATATCGCAGTGAGCATTGATCACCAAGCTGAGAGGAGCCCTAGTGACAGCTTCGTTTAGTTTCAGAATGAATCTTTCAGCCTGCAGTGGTTGTGAGCTTGCTTGAAATTTCTGGGCATATTAAAACTGTGCACTCGACCCCAGTAACCCGCCATTCGCGGGCAACGCTTTTGCTCACTAAGGTATTGGGACGTACCTGACTAATCACGTGCAGCTCCTACTTCTGCAAGAGACAGTGCGACGAGGCGTTCCAAAGTGATATCTGCTCCAAGGCTTCGAGTGACAATTTTCTCGAACACGCCTCATAGTAAACCTCTGTAACGGAAGGAACTGGACTGAGGAGGTCATAGTTTCAGAACTGGAGTGAGGAGGTCATAGTTTCACGAATATTATGCCGTGTTTCTGGAAGGGAAAAAAGGATTAAAAAAGCGCCGCCCGCCCCGCATTGCATTGCGACAGGCTAACTTGCGGTAGCCGCGCGGTTTGAGGCGAAGTGTCACGGATTGCGCGGCCCCTCATGCCGGAGGTTCGAGTCCTCCCTCAGGCATGTGTGTGTGTGTGTGTGTGTGTGTGTGTGTTGTCCTTGGCATAAGTTAGTTTAAGTAGTGTGTAAGTCTAGGGACCGATGACATTAGCAGTTTGGTCCCTTAGGAATTCTCACGCATTTGAACATTTTGAACTTGCGGTGAACTGCCTCATCTACCTGGGACCAACACGCTACGTTATCACGATCGTCTAACTGACAGGCGAAAAGCTATAAGCAATGACAATGGCCTCTATTCTAATTTATTTATCACGTTCCGTGACACCATGTAAGCCAAAGCATCTTAGTCACAGAACTAGTCTGTACATAGTGTACAAAAACATCGATTAGAAAATTTATAAACTTGTAAACCAAAAATAGAATAACTAATAAAACGCAGAAAGATTTTGAGAGAGTGTACGAATAAATAACATATTACAGAGAAAAGTTCTGAATTGCTGCGAGGAAATCCTGTACAGAATAGGAGTGTGCCATAACAAGATCTTTCAGTTTGGAATTGAATACTTCAAGTTTACCATATAATTTATTCAGTTCTGCGGGAATCCTACCGGGAATGAAACACGCTGAATAGTGCACACCTTTCTGTAAACGCTTAAGCAAGTGTTATCCAAGTACATATCGCTTTTACTCCTAGTGTTCACAGAATAAAGGTTGAATTTTCTTCTAAATCAAACAATATTTGTAACAACAAATTCCACGATGTACAAGAACGGCAGCGTTAGAAATCCGAGACATCAGAACAACGGCTTATAGGAAGTTGATGAACTGACACCACAGACCAGCATTTTTATGGGCTAAGAATATTCTCGGCGAGTGCACAGAGTTATCGCAAAACAGAACACCATACGAAATAAAAGAGTGAAAGTAAGCAAAGTAAACAAGTCTCCGTTTTTCACAGTAAGAAATAATAGATATTATTCTCATAGTGAAGATAGAAGCATTCAGTTTCTCCACAAGATAGGTCAGTAACATTTTGCTTTTGCAAGAGTTCGGTGTCAAAAATTGTGTGTATTGCGTTCTTTTTCCAGTTAAAGCGTTAATCTGTTCTATGTTAGCGATGTTATCGATTAATTTGTAAACTACATCATTTATGTTACATTTCAAGTTACTCATAATTACAGCTGTGTAAACTGCAAAGAGGAACTTCTTGTTGCACTCCCTTCCCCCCTCCACTTTACATTATCCCGGTTACATACAAATCTCTTCCTTGTTAGTTGACAGAGGAGAGAGGACAAGCTTTTACCTCCTCCTTTCCAGTTATGCAGTGAACTGTTCTTGAGCTGTAAAACATTGAAGAAAACTGTACACAAATGTGGTGAGTTAATTGTAGTCGCCTACAAACTACGACCTATTTGAGTCAACGCCCGTCTGCATTTGTTTATTCATTAAACAAAACATCTCAGCGTGTCACCTTCTTTATTTACTTGTCAGTAAGATGACCTGGACACTCCTGTTCATTTAGCTTCTAGAAAAATGAAAAAAATGGTCTAGTGGTAGGGCCTTTGATAATAATAAAAAGATATAATTGAATGCTCAGCGCGCAAGCGTGCCAGACGAGGAAATGGACCAGACTCGCGGCGAATTCGTGCTACGGATTACCGACCATTGGTCTGGTTCACCCGCAACTGCGAATGTGATTTTTAGGTGGTTTTCGACGCTAGTTCCGGCAAATAATGAGTCGGTCATCAATCTCCACTTCAGAAAATACTATACACAGGCAGTCAAAAAATTTTAAGTCACCGAACAACGTTCACCCTATTGACAGACAGATGGCGCATTCGCTCCCTGATGACTGTGGCGACAAGAAAAGAACCTAGTCACGAAGATAAAACAAATTAAATTTTTATAAGTCGTGAAAAATGGCTGATCCCATATGACGGCATAAACAGAGAGAGAGAGAGAGAGAGAGAGAGAGAGAGAGTGAGAGTGAGAGAGAGAGAAAGAGAGAGAGAGACGTCAAACACAATGTAGGTGGACTCATAAAGGCGTTTGGACTATTAAAGGTGACGATCTGCTAGAAGAAAAAGACACCTAAACGAAGACTAAGATAACATAGAAGACACATAACGATATAAATCCAATAGTTCTTTCAGCGACCATGGGGTAAATCTGTATTTTTGTCTAACGGAAAATCGGTAATTATTTCTTACCTTTTACAAACCCCGACAAGAGAGTCAGAAGGTTTTTCATTTTATTTAATTATGCAATTATTTTACCTGGACGTTCAGACGTCCTCCTACATCTAACCAAAGCGCTAAGAAATTCTATTTATGGTTAATACTACGATGTGCACTGCTTCATTTTCAAAAGTAAACTTTTGGAATTAACGGTATCAACTACCTTGTTCAGATCAAGCACCGCTAAAATGGTCACTCTTCGTCTGCCCGTTGTTTCTCTGAGATTTTTAATCAATTTAATTAATGCTATTACCACGCTTCTCGTTAGTATCTGTTGCATTGTTATAAGTGATACGATAAGCCTTCTGCTGCTCATAGACTACGTAGTCCGAGACCCTCACTGCTTTGTTTAATACGCTGATGGACTGGTAATATTGTGGTTTTGGATCGTCTTTAATGAGTATGGTCGAATGCTTAATGCTTTGCTTTCTCTCAGTACGGTATGTGACGCTAAGCCGGCCGGAGTGGCCGAGTGGTTCTAGGCACTACAGTCTGGAACCACGAGTCCGCTACGGTCGCAGGCTCGAATCCTGCCTTGGGCATGGATGTGTGTGATGTCCTTAGGTTAGTTAGGTTTAAATAGTTCTAAGTTCAAGAGACTGATGACCTCAGAAGTTAAGTCCTGTAGTGCTCAGAGCCATTGGAACCATTTTGTGACGCTAACGAGAAAGAACTCAAGGACGTTTTTAAGGACCGGAGCAACACGCTCTACAAAAAAAAAGAATGGCACGGAAATCGGCAGATTTAATGCACACGTACGGACAAACAAATAATTACGAATTTAGAAAAAATTGGATGATTTATTCAGGAGAAGAGCTTCACAAACTGAGCAAATCAATAATCCGTTGGTCCACTTATACCCCTTATGCAAGCAGTTTCTCGGCTTGGCATTGATCGACAGAGTTGCTGGTGGGCTGATGACGGATATCGTGCGAAATTCTGTCCCCCTGGCACGTTATTTCGTCAAAATCCGGTGCTGATTGGAGGACCTGTCCATAATGGTTCAAATGGCTCATAGCACTACGGGACTTAACATCTGAGGTCATCAGTCCCCTAGAGCTTGGAACTACTTAAACCTAACTAACCTAAGGACATCACACACATCCATCCCAGAGGCAGGAGCCTGCGACGTAGCGGTCGCGCGGTTGCCCATAATGCTCTAAATGTACCCACTTGGGGAGAAATCTAGTGACCTTGCTGGCCAGTGTATGTTTTGGAAAGCACGAAGACAAGCAGTAGAAATTCCCACCGTGTGCGGGCTGAAATGTAAGTCCAGGATGGCTTGCCATGAAGGGCAATAAGAGAAGTATAGAATATCATCGAGGTACCGCTGTGCTGTTAGGGTGCCGCGGATAACAATGGAAGGGGTGTTGCTATGAAAAGAAATGGCTTCAGGAGACACGTCTTCGCTGGTCATCGGGGCTCAGTTCGAAGCCGAACTCATCACTGAAGGCAATTCTACTCGAATGAATTACATTCCAGGCCGAAGACATACCTGGAGACACCCTGGACAGCGGGGTAGGATACCAACCTGACTGTCGCCCGCTATACAGCACGACGACCAGGAGTGATGGTCTGGGGTGCCATTTACACTCCTGGAAATTGAAATAAGAACACCGTGAATTCATTGTCCCAGGAAGGTGAAACTTTATTGACACATTCCTGGGGTCAGATACATCACATGATCACACTGACAGAACCACAGGCACATAGACACAGGCAACAGAGCATGCACAATGTCGGCACTAGTACAGTGTATATCCACCTTTCGCAGCAATGCAGGCTGCTATTCTCCCATGGAGACGATCGTAGAGATGCTGGATGTAGTCCTGTGGAACGGCTTGCCATGCCATTTCCACCTGGCGCCTCAGTTGGACCAGCGTTCGTGCTGGACGTGCAGACCGCGTGAGACGACGCTTCATCCAGTCCCAAACATGCTCAATGGGGGACAGATCCGGAGATCTTGCTGGCCAGGGTAGTTGACTTACACCTTCTAGAGCACGTTGGGTGGCACGGGATACATGCGGACGTGCATTGTCCTGTTGGAACAGCAAGTTCCCTTGCCGGTCTAGGAATGGTAGAACGATGGGTTCGATGACGGTTTGGATGTACCGTGCACTATTCAGTGTCCCCTCGACGATCACCAGTGGTGTACGGCCAGTGTAGGAGATCGCTCCCCACACCATGATGCCGGGTGTTGGCCCTGTGTGCCTCGGTCGTATGCAGTCCTGATTGTGGCGCTCACCTGCACGGCGCCAAACACGCATACGACCACCATTGGCACCAAGGCAGAAGCGACTCTCATCGCTGAAGACGACACGTCTCCATTCGTCCCTCCATTCACGCCTGTCGCGACACCACTGGAGGCGGGCTGCACGATGTTGGGGCGTGAGCGGAAGACGGCCTAACGGTGTGCGGGACCGTAGCCCAGCTTCATGGAGACGGTTGCGAATGGTCCTCGCCGATACCCCAGGAGCAACAGTGTCCCTAATTTGCTGGGAAGTGGCGGTGCGGTCCCCTACGGCACTGCGTAGGATCCTACGGTCTTGGCGTGCATCCGTGCGTCGCTGCGGTCCGGTCCCAGGTCGACGGGCACGTGCACCTTCCGCCGACCACTGGCGACAACATCGATGTACTGTGGAGACCTCACGCCCCACGTGTTGAGCAATTCGGCGGTACGTCCACCCGTTCTCCCGCATGCCCACTATACGCCCTCGCTCAAAGTCCGCCAACTGCACATACGGTTCACGTCCACGCTGTCGCGGCATGCTACCAGTGTTAAAGACTGCGATGGAGCTCCGTATGCCACGGCAAACTGGCTGACACTGACGGCGGCGGTGCACAAATGCTGCGCAGCTAGCGCCATTCGACGGCCAACACCGCGGTTCCTGGTGTGTCCGCTGTGCCGTGCGTGTGATCATTGCTTGTACAGCCCTCTCGCAGTGTCCGGAGCAAGTATGGTGGGTCTGACACACCGGTGTCAATGTGTTCTTTTTTCCATTTCCAGGAGTGTATTTTGACTTCTGCTGCCATAGGAAACGGTACGTCGACGATAATCCACGCTCCGACTTGTTGCTCTTTACAACAAGCCATCCTCGGCTTAAACTTCAGCAAGATAGAGCCAGCCCGCACACGTCGAGAATTTCTGCTGCTTGTCTTCGTGCTTGCCAAACCCTATGTTCGCCAGCAAGGTCGCCAGATCTCTCCCAAATTGGAGAAGATTTGGAACATTTGGAGCATTCTGGAAAGGGCATCCAACCAGCTGGGGATTTTGGTGATGCAACGCGCCAATCGGACAAAATTTGGAAGAATATCCCTCAGGAGGACATCCAGCAACTCTGTCAATCACTGCCAAGTCGAGTAACTGCTTGCATAAGGGCCAGAATCGGACAAACGGGTTACTGACTTGCTCAGCTTGCGATGCTCTTCCTCCTGAATAAATCACCCAGTTTTTCTGAAATCGTGACCATTTGTTAGTCTTTACGTGTACCTCACATCTACCGATTTCCGTCCCATTCGGATAATTCATTCGTGTCGTGTCGTTTTTACTGTCTTAAAAGTTTATTTTGGCACCTTTTAATGACTCAAGGTTCACTCCATTATTACTTATCGTCTCAGAATAGATTCTCATGATATACGTGCTTGAGGAAAAACTTCGGAGATCAGTAACCGATTTTAAAAGTGATTGTTATGAAGTTGTTGATTAAAGTGGCAAGGATGAAATGCGCTAGACTGTAGTAATCCCAGAACACTCGTTTAGCTCATCCCACATGCACATTCAAGTTCCCTCTTAGTGAGACAGGCATTGTATGTTGCAGACACTGATATGTTTGTCAGATTTCTCCGATTAGTTATTGCTTTTCGTTGACATATTTTATTTTTCACGCTTACAGTTTCTTGAAATTTTTTAATAGCGTTTGCACAGACAGTAAGTGAGGGCATGGTGTTGCTGTGGTCTTCAGTCCAGAGACTGGTTTGACGCAGCTCTCCATGCTACTCTATCCTGTGCAAGCCTCTTCATCTCCGAATAACTACTGCAACCTACATCCTTCTGAATCTGCCAAGTGTATTCATCTCTTGGTTTCCCTCAACTACTTTTACCCTACACGCTTTCCTCCAGTACTAAATTGGTGATCCCTTGATGCCTCCTAACGTGTCCTACCAACCGATCCCTTCTTCTAGTCATATTGTGCCACAAGTTCTTCTTTTCCACCCGCGGCGTACGTCGGCCCCACATAATGCCACCACAAAACATCAGGGAACCTCCACTTTGCTGCACTCGCTGGACAGTGCGTCTAAGGCGTTCAGCCTGACCGGGTTGCCTCCAAATACGTCTCCGACGATTGTCTTGTTTAAGGCATGTGCGACACTCATCGGTGAAGAGAACCTGATGCCAATCCTGAGCGGTCCATTCCGCATGTTGTAGGGCCCATCTGTACCGCACTACAGACAACACGGGCCGTGTACATCCTTCCTGGTGGAGTGACTGTAACTGATCGGCTGTCAGATCCCCCGATGTAATAGGCGCTGCTCATGCATGGTTGTTTCTATCTTTGGGGGGGGGGGGGGGGTTAGTGACATCTCTGAACAGTCAAGGGGACTGTGTCTGTGATACAATATCCACAGTCAACGTCTATTTTCAGGAGTTCTGGGAACTGAGGTGATGCAAAACTTTTTTTTGATGTGTGTATATAATGGATCTGCTAGTACAGGTCGTAGACACATGGTTGACGACATATGGAAGTTTGGGCCTTGCCGTGAGTCGTGCACGGATAGGCGCATGGTAAGGCGACCGCTCGTGGTAAGCGGGAAATCCGCGTTCGAGTCCCAGTCCGGATCTAAATTTCATAGTCGTAATTCCATTCTACAGCTGATGGTAGTCCTTATTCGCAATTGCGAATTCATTTGATGCATCCCCCTTCCGTTCCACTGACCAATTCATCACTATCACCAAATTCAATTTCAGAATTTGTAGGTTCTTATAACATGACTAATATTTATCAGCAAGAGAGCGACGGTACATTTTCATTCACAGTTGTCTCTAACAAAGGACAAAACGGCACCGAATAAGAAGGGCCAAGAAACAGTCAGAAACCAAAGAGAAATGAAGCACTGTTGAAATCATTGACGCTACCCACACAGAGCAATTCAATGACCAGACGGTCTACATTGCCAAAATGCTAAATTTATGGAATAAATCATTCTGCTACTAAGGAGGAAGACCTTATGAAGACCGCCATTAGACTTAAATTAATGGATTAAGTTTAGCTGAAAAAATTAATATATTTATAAAATCCGGTAGAGTAAATAACAAACAACAATAAATATATTATCAGAATTTTAAAATATGAAATACCAATGTAAATTACAATATTTACAAAAGGAAAGCACGAAGTACCCCTTCCCTCTTGGTACTGTAAGGGTTAAACTAAATATGCCAGATCAGTTAATAACGATGCCGACCCGACCTCATTAGTTACGTGACCTACCCACCTAATCTTCGGCATTCTTCTGTATCACCACATTTCGAAAGCTTCTATTCTCTTCTTGTCTAAACTATTTGTCGTCCATGTTTCACTTCCATTCATGGCTACAATCCATACAAATACTTTCAGAAAAGACTTCCTGACAAATATATAATCGACGTTAACACATTTCTGTTCTTCAGAAACGCTTTTCTTGCCATAGCCAGTCTACATTTTATATCCTCCCTACTTCGACAGTCATCAGTTATTTTGCTTCTCAAATAGCAAAACTGATTTACTACTTTTAAGTGTCTCACTTCGTAATCTAAATCCCTTAGTATCACCTGATTAATTCGACTACATTCCATGATTCTCGATTTGCTTTTGGTGAATTTCATCTTATATCCCCCTTTAGTCACTGTCTTTTCCGTTCTGCTCCTCTTCCAGGTCCTTTGCTGCCTCTGACAGAAGTACAGCGTCGTTGGTGAAGCTCAAAGTTTTTATTTCTTCACCGTGGATTTTAATTCCTACTACAAATTTTTCTTTGGTTTCTTTTACTGCTTGCTCAATATACAGATGAATAACATCGGGGATAGGCTACAACCCTGTCTCACTCCCTCCTCAACCACTGCTTCCCTTTCATGCCCCTCGACTCTTATAACTGCCACGTGGTTTCAGTACAAATTGCAAATGCCTTTCGCTCCCTATATTTTATCCCTGCCACCTGCAGAATTTGTAAGAGAGTATTCCCGTCGACATTGTCAAAAGCTTTCTCTAAGTCTACAAATGCTAGAAAGATAGGTTTGCCTTTCCTTAAACTATCTTCTACGATAAATCGTAGGATAAGTATTTCCTCGCGTGTTCCAACATTCCTACGGAATCCAAACTAATCTTCCCCGAGGTCGGCTTCTAACAGTTTTTCCATTCGTCTGTAAAGAATTCATGTTAGTATTTTGCAACAGTAACTTATTAAACTGATAGTTCGGTATTTTTCACACCTGTCAGCACCTGATTTCTTCAGCACCTGCTTTTTTTTGGGGATTGGAATTATTTTATTCTTCTTGAAGTCCGAGGGTATTCCGCTTGTCTCATATATCCTACTCACCAGATGGAAGTGTTTTGTCATGGCTAGCTCTCTCAAGACTATCAGTAGTTCTAACGGAATGTTGTCTACTCCCGGGACCTTGTTTCGAATTAGGTCTTTCAGTGTTCTATCAAATTCTTCACGCACTATCATATCTCACATTTCATCTTCATCTAAGCCCTCTTCCACTTCCATAATATTACCCTCAAGTACATCTCTCTTGTCTAGACCCTCTACAAACTCCTATCTTTCTCCCTTCCCTTCTTTGGTTAGGACTAGTTTTCCATCTGAGTTCTTGATATTCATACAGGTGGTTCTCTTTTCTCCAAAGGTCTTTTTAATTTTCCTGCAGGCAGTATCTATCTTACCCTTAGTGATGCACGCTTCTACATCCTTACATTTGTTCTCTAGCCATCCCTGCTTAGGCATTTTGCAATTTCTGACGATCTCATTTTTGAGAAATTTGTATTCCTTTTCGCTTGCTTTAGTTACTGCATTTTTATATATTTTTTCCTTTCATCAATTACATTCAATATCTCTTCTGTTACCCAAGGATTTCTACTAGCCCTCGTCTTTATCTACTTGATACTCTGCTGCCTTCACTATTTCATCTCTCAAAGCTACCCATTCTTCTTCCACTGTATCTCTTTCCCCAGTAATGGTAACATCTGGCTAACTTTCATCATTCAACCACACCGCTGTTCTAACTGTTTGACAACATTCGCCATAAGCGAAAACCATATCCGCTTTATCGACTATCGAATATACTTTGAAGGTATGAATAGCTTCACGATTAGCCGTCAGATAGCTACAGCAGCAGAGAACTGACTTTTAGACTTCGAGCGTACAGGTAAACACAAGAACCGTATCTGAGTTTCGCGTTTGTTTAGATTTAGTAGAGTATAGCAAATGTTCGTGAGACTACTTCTCGTGACGAATGGACGGTGCTATCAGGCGCTGTTATCTTATAGCTACTAGATCCAAGTTCCACACTTGTAACGTCACTGAAGTTAACTTAGATGGCTCTTCCGAAAGCCCCAGAAAAGTATATGTATTTAATTATTGAAAGGCAGCTGTTATATTTAGATAGCTAAAAACATTAAAATTTATTTGCATATTAGAAAATTCAACTCAGAACTCACTATAACTTAGCGAAATCCATACTTCTACACATTTACTCGTGCTGGATATTTTAGGGCGCCCCTTCCGAACTGCATTACATGTTCATATTGTGACGCGAGTGAGTGCAACGCTGAGTCGAAAGATGATTGGAAGTTGCCGAGTGAGTCCGTGTATGAAACCACCTGTTGATGTCCAGGGGAAAATTACAGCACTTAAGTGGATCGGTATAAATTTTAAATGGTGATTTTTAACCACATAGTTATTATGACTCCTATGATGTATACAGAATCACCATATTTCACGAAGATTTGTTGAATGCAAGTTTGTCACTTGATTAGCGAAACCCAGGTGAAATTAATATCCTAATGCTGCGCGGCAAACGTCAGGAGCAACGTCAAAATAGTGTATTGCCTGCCTAAGTGACGTGCCTGTAAATAATCTGTACTGTTTAACGGTAGTGTTAGTACTGTACATAAGAGGTATCTTTCAGGAACCAACGCTACTCTCGTAAAAGCAAGCGCATTCCTCTTTGCAGCAGTAGAACAGGGGCTTGTTACTAAATGTACACTGACGCGATGCACCAACAATTTCATGACTTGTTTAATAAAATTGAGGGGATTTTATGCCGATCAGTGAGTGGCACTGACTTCGCGAGAGTCAGGAGCGTCTATAGAAAGGTCCCACAACTGCTCTCATTTATAAACGGTCACAATGCCCACATAGTACTAGGGACGGAAAGTTAGCTGAAACCAGATGTAAACAGTAATGAAATTCTAAACTCAGATTGGGATGTATACCATAGAAACAGGCTGGACAGTGAATCGGGAGGCATGTTTATAGCGATAAAAAGTGTAACAGTATCGAAGGAAATTGACGGAGATCCGAAATGTGAAATAATTTGGGTGAAGGTCACGGTTAAAGCAGGCTCAAACATGGTAATTGGATGTCTCTATAGGCCCCCTGGCTCAGCAGCTGTTGTGGCAGAACACCTAAAGGAAAATTTGGAAAATATTTCGAGTAGATTTCCCGACCATGTTATAGTTTTGGATGGATATTTTAATTTACCAGATATAGACTGGGAGACTCAAACGTTTATAACGGGTGGCAGGGACAAAGAATCCAGTGAAATTTTTTAAGTGCATTATCTGTAAACTACCTGGGGCAGTTAAACAGAGAGCCCGCATCTCGTGGTCGTGCGGTAGCGTTCTCGCTTCCCACGCCCGGGTTCCCGGGTTAGATTCCCGGCGGGGTCAGGGATTTTCTCTGCCTCGTGATGGCTGGGTGTTGGCTGCTGTCCTTAGGTTAGTTAGGTTTAAGTAGTTCTAAGTTCTAGGGGACTTATGACCACAGCAGTTGAGTCCCATAGTGCTCAGAGCCATTTGAACCATTTGAAGTTAAACAGAGAACCGATTCGTGGCGATAACATATTAGACCTTCTGGTGACAAACAGGCCCGGACTATTTGAAACAGTTAACGCAGAACAGGGAATCAGCGATCATAAAGCGGTTACAGCATCGGTGATTTCAGCCGTAAATGGAAATATTAAAAAAGGTAGGCAGACTTTTCTGTTTAGCAAAGGTGACAAAAAGCAGAATTCAGAGTGCTTGACGGCCCAACACAAAAGTTTTATCTGAAGTACAGATAGTGTTGAGAATCAGTGGACAAAGTTCAAAACCATCGTACAACATGCATTAGATGAGTATGTGCCAAGAAAGATCGTAAGAGATGGAAAATAGCCAACGTGGTACAACAACCGACTTTGGAAACTGCTACGGAAGCAAAGGGAACTTCACAGCAAACATAAACATTGACAAAGCCTTGGAGACAAACAAAAATTACAAGAAGCGAAATGTAATGTGAGGAGGGCTATGCGAGAGGAATTCAACGAATTCGAAGGTAAAGTTTTATGTACTGACTTGGCAGAAAATCCTAAGAAGTTTTAGTCTTATGTCAAAGAGGTAGGTGGATCAAAACAAAATGTCCAGACACTCTTCTCTAGATTGTCGCACAGATAACGAAATGGTAGATATGGAAACAGATGACAGAGGGATAGAAAAACAATTAAAATCGCTCAAAAGAGGAAAGGCCGCTGGACCTGATTGGATACCAGTTCAATTTTACACAGAGTACGCGAAGGAACTTGCCCCCCTTCTTGCAGCGGTGTACCGTAGGTCTCTAGAAGAGCGTAGCGTTCCAAAAGATTGGAAAAGGGCACAGGTCATCCCCGTTTTCAAGAAAGGACGTCGAACAGATGTGCAGAACTATAGACCTATATCTCTAACGTCGATCAGTTGTAGAATTTTGGAACACGTATTGTGTTCGAGTATAATGACTTTTCTGGAGACTAGAAATCTACTCTGTAGGAATAAGCATGGGGTTCGAAAAAGACGATCGTGTGAAACCCAGCTTGTGCTGTTCGTCCACGAGACTCAGAGGGACATAGACACGGGTTTCCAGGTAGATGCCATGTTTCTTGACTTCCGCAAGGCGTTTGATAGTTCCCCACAGTCGTTTAATGAACAAATTAAGAGCATATGGACTATCAGACCAATTGTGTGATTGGATTCAAGAGTCATTCTCAATGGAGAGAAGTCTTCTGAAGTAAGAGTGATTTCAGATGTGCCGCAGGGGAGTGTCGTAGGACCGTTGCTATTCGCAATATACATAAATGACCTTGTGGATAACATCGGAAGTTCACTGAGGCTTTTTGCGGATGATGCTGTGGTATATCGAGAGGTTGTAACAATGGAAAATTGTACTGAAATGCAGGAGGATCTGCAACGAATTGACGCATGGCGCAGGAAATGGCAATTGAATCTCAATGTAGACAAGTGTAATGTGCTGCGAATACATAGAAAGAAAGATCCTTTATCATTTAGCTACAATATAGCAGGTCAGTAACTGGAAGCAGTTAATTCCATAAATTATCTGGGAGTAGGCATTAGGAGTGATTTAAAATGGAATGACCATATAAAATTAATCGTTGGTAAAGCAGATGTCAGACAGATTCAATGGAAGAATCCTAAGGAAATGCAGTCTGAAAACATAGGAAGTAGGTTACAGTACGCTTGTTTTCCCACTGCTTGAATACTGCTCATCGGTGTGGGATCTGTACCAGATAGGGTTGATAGAAGAGATAGAGAAGATCCAATGGAGAGCAGCGCGCTTCGTTACAGGATCATTTAGTAATCGCGAAAGCGTTACGGAGATGATAGACAAACTCCAGTGGAGGACTCTGCAAGAGACACGCTCAGTAGCTCGGTACGGGCTTTTGTTGAAGTTTCGAGAACATAGCTTCACCGAGGAGTCAAGCACTATATTGCTCCCTCCTATGTATATCTCGCGAAGAGACCATGAGGATAAAATCAGAGAGATTAGAGCCCACACAGAGGCATACTGACAATCTTTCTTTCCACGAACAATACGAGACTGGAATAGAAGGGAGAACCGATAGAGCTACTCAAGGTACCCTCCGCAACACAACGTGAGGTGGCTTGCGGAGTATGGATGTAGATGTAGATGTAGAGTGCTGCCTTGTTTTGTGCAAGAATTCTGGATGTGGTTTCCGTTGCATTCCCTCAACTTATACATGGTAGTAACTCACGGGAAAAATGGATTACGGTTTAATGTCGTGTCTACGATCAGATTACTGGATACTGGATAACGCTAAAGTACAGATGAGTGTAATAGTTGCTTGCTAGGTATTTTGTTATGTTTAATAACATATTGTGAGTATGCAAACACGCAATAATGCACAGGGATCCAATAAAATGGTGTTGAGAAAATGCTTTTGAGACAAAATAATTATGTCACTGGTTACTGAAGAGAAATCTTTACACGAGATTCCGGAGACGGCTATTGTTGAAATCTATGCAGAAATCTCTTTGCTGTTTTCTCAAAATATTTTGTCGGAAATATTTTCTTTAAACCATCATGTGCAATAAAAATATCTTGGGAATTATCTGTTGTCCTAGAAAATTGATATTTTTTCTATGAAAGGCAAGAATCAGACGTAAATAGGGACACAAAAATTCGAAATAATTTTCTACTTCGTATATCTAACTGTAGTATAATTCAGTGGGCTTATCGAATAAATATTCTAGAATATTTCAGTTACTGTTGGACTATGGACTGGTGTTGACTCACGCCAGGAATACCCCTTCAATGCCGATTTCATGGCGGGATTAACATTCCAATCTGCTCACGAAAGCGGCTGTCGCGGAGCCGAACGTACGCGCCTGGAGTAGTAGCAGTTTCTGTTTTACAAATGGCTCTGAGCACTATGGGACTTAACTTCTGAGGTCATCAGTCCCATAGACCTTAGAACTACTTAAACCTAACTAACATAAGGACATCACAAACATCCATGCCCGAGGCAGGATTCGAACCTGCGACCGTGGCGGTCGCGCGGTTCCAGACTGTAGCGCATAGAACCGCTCGGCCACTCAGGCCGGCTCTGTTTTACACAAGGTATTTAGTTCAGCTTCTGTTTTCACGTACTTCTACGAAGAAGTGTATGTCACTGTGTAGGCTAGTGTTTACTGACTTACTCCACGTTTTCTGCGTAAATTTAAAGTTTTTATCTTCGTGTAAGTCGACTTTGGAGAGTAGAAAAAATCAGAAGTAGCGTAGCAGCAGAACTTAGACTGCACCCAGCAGGTTCTGATACGTAATAAGTCAGTGGAAGGGCTAGGTCGAGGAGGGTGTGATACTTTTCTTCAATATACGTTACATTTTTATTTTAAAAAGCTTCCATTAAAAGAAAACAATGTTCAAAACGCATATTCTATGAATTTGAGACAACATATTTTTAAGCAGGAAAACTGATATACCTTTGCATCTTCCTTAGCAATTACAAAATACAACTACAATAAATTATGAAATCCCCTTATAAGAAAACAAATTTATAAATCCTACATTATCCATCCTGCTATGATAAGAATGTTATCAAGTCTCACTAAAGTAAAAATTATTTTTTTTTACATAGACAACAACCGTAGAAATTTTTCAGCGCAGTAATTTAAGATTATGCTTATGGCTTGTTGCATCACTGAGCTCTGATCAAATACATCAAACCAACAATACTGGAACTATCGCGCTCATGAAGTTAAGACAACCAGCTTGCCTTAAGCCAGCTGCACCAACAATTTTCTGATTCACGTCCACAGCCTTTCCAGATAACAAATGGTTCAAATGGTTCTGACCACTATGGGACTTAACATCTGAGGTCATCAGTCGCCTAGAACTTAGAACTACTTAACCCTAACTCACCTAAGGACATCACACACATCCATGCCCAAAATGAAGCGCCTAGAACCGCTCGTCCATAGCGGCCGGCTTTCTAGAAACAAATAAGGCCACATAGTACTTCTGCACATGCAACAAGGCACGCCAGGTTTCACAACCCCAGACAGGCGACTATTAGCACATTGGATCAGTCGATGATAATCGCAACCATTGGCTATACAGAGCGAGGAAAACAAACTTGCCCAGGACTTCAGATGGGTGGTCGCTACAGGTTCAAAGCTGATGGCGGAAGAGTACTCCTGCTGTCGCTCCGCTGCAGACGGCAGGCTTCTTCGTCTAGGTGGCGGCACCGTCGCACTGACTAGGGCACCGCCCTCTGCCGGTGGAGTTCGTATGCATCACTACAGTGGCGACCTTTCAGCCGGCACATCTTCTTAGGTTACTGTTACTTGTGGTATAGACAAAAAGTGATTAGCGGTCGATACGGACTGCGCCTCTTGTGTACGGATGCAGGGAGATATGGCCACTCTTCGTAAACTGCTGGAAGCTGTGCTGCTCAGGGCCGACAGGCCTGGGGCTGTGGTGGCGTTGGGACACCTGAGACGAATGCTTTAGCTCCTCTGGAGCCTATATTGTAACCTGGGGTCCTTGGTGGAACTGCACCTTCCGATTCACAATCGACAATTACCCGACAGACAATTACCTGACAGCGCCGGGCGAACAGTGCGGTGGTCAGCCTCAAAGTTGATATTTAGCAAACAATTCTGCGAGGCAGGTTTACGACAGTGGTCACAGATGAGAAGTGCCTGTTGGGCACTGTATAGAAGTCTGAAGTAATCAGGCCAGCACAGGGCAGTGACGTGCTGTGAAGAACCCATACATCGCAGTTACAACAGCGTCTAGTGACCTGTGCGTAAGAGCCGAAGCGAGCTGAAGAAAGCTGACGTAATTATTAAAGATCAATCCACTTGCTCTCCAGAGGAACTACGTCAGTGGCATAGGGAAAAGACAATATAAATAAGCGATCCCAGAGTTTCAAATGGGGCCAGTCGAGTTGCCATTCCGTCCATATAGAGAACGAGGACTGTTAATATTGCAGGCCAACCACGACGACGGATCGTTGAGGTTGACCTGCAACTTGAACAATCGTCATTATCTCCGGTTAAAAAATCTGAGAGATTGGCGACATGACTGCCCCTGTTTGAATCTCTCGGCTTGCTTACATATATCTCTTTTCTCCAACCTGAGGACGTAGCTCCTCTGGAGGGGACCTTCTGGTGATGGATATTTGTGGCCAACCAGTCCGCTGAAACTAACACCAGCCTCCGCTACACAGACGTGCATCAGCTGTGGCGTGGCAGACTGCACCGCGGAGCTGCAGCGGCGCGAGAAGCAGGAGGGCTGCTAGCCTCCACTCTGGGTGACGTCGTCTGGCGGACTGCAAGCTGCCGCCTGCAGTGGCGGAGGTGGGCCACGAACTCGCACCCTCCCGGGTGCAGAGCTGTCTCCGGTCTCTGACCGAGCTGCCTTGGGCAGCTGGAGCTCCTAAGGATCACTACAGCGACGGGAGTCGGCTGTTTCCTTTCAGTGCTCTACTTGGGGTCCCCGAGTTACGTTTGACCTTAAGGCATTTCTCAGAACTGTAGCCTTGTGTATAAGTAAAACGTAAACGAGAAACAGCTCAGAAGAAAAGATAATAGACACTTTTGAACTGTAGTGCTACACAAAAATGCTGAGGATTAGATGGGCAAATTGAGTAACAACGAGGAGGTACTGAATCGAATTGAAAGACTGATAGGAAACATTCTGAGACTTCAAGGGATATTTAATTTGGCAAGGGAAAGAAAAATTTTAGAGGGAGATCATGACTAGTAATCGGTTTCAAATAGATGACGGTTGCAATAGTTAAGCAGAAACAAGGAGACTTACAAAAGACACATTAGCGTGGAGAGCTACAACACAGCTGTCTTCAGACTGAAGACCATAACAGCATCATCAACAACGGTCTTCTGTCCATGTTAAAACGCGTCTGTTGTCACATTGATAGCTGAAACGGGACTCAACCACAATGTCTGTGATAATGCACTGACTGGTTGTGCACCGAACAAGTTGATGCTCCTGACACGAACTCTTGGTCCTCTAATTTGAGGGGTACCGGTATGGCTGGCCGGTACGCATAGTTACCACCTTCACTAAAGCATTTTCCCATAGAGTTAGTAACTTCATACTTCAACAGAAATAGCTATGGGAGGCTGCAAGAGGGGCATGGTCACGGTACTACTGCCTAAAGTGTACACTATCTGATCAAGGCTATCCGGACACTCCTATATAATGCGGAGTCGACCACTACACGTCACGTGAGGCGGACCCGCCAATGCAAAACGAGGCGAGCTACACTGTGTTGACAGTAGAGAAGCAGTAATAGCAGAACTGGTAAGTCAGGGCAGCTCAGTGGCTTCCAATGTGGACTAGTCTTTGGATACCATCGAGGGTAACAAAGCCATCAGGAACATTTCAACCTTTCTAAAGCTGCCCAAGTCGATTGATGCTGATGTGATTGTGAAGTGGAAATGTAGAAGTAACAGCCATAGCTAAACGAAGACCAGGCAGACCTCATGTACTGGTGGACAGCAACTGCCGAGTATTGTGGAGGGTTACTTTTAAAAAAAATAAAAAAGAATAAAAAGAAGCATGAGATTGCCGGAAGGAATCACTTACGAGCTCCAAAGTGCTATGGGGTCCATCTATTTCAATGACTGTGCATAGAGAGTTAAAAAGCAATGGGATACAATGGTCAACCAACTCCTCATAAGCGACATCTTGTTCATGCTGTGCGATCCTTGAGGTAGAGTAAAGAGCGACGCCACTGTACAGCGGCTGACTGGAAACGAGTGATGTGGAATGATGAATCATGCTACACCTTGTGGTAATCTGTTGGAAGGGTTTCGGTTTGGCGAACGCCTGGCATATGTTACCATGTGTTGCGCCAAAAGTGAAACACGGGGAAGGTAATGTTACGATATAGGGGTGTTTCTCGTTGTTAAGTTGTTCAAATGTGTGTGAATTCCTATGGGACCAAACTGCTCAGGTCATCGGTCCCTAGACTTACACATTACTTAAACT
Organism: Schistocerca cancellata; assembly: GCF_023864275.1. Lineage (NCBI taxonomy): Eukaryota > Metazoa > Arthropoda > Insecta > Orthoptera > Acrididae > Schistocerca > Schistocerca cancellata. The sequence continues at coordinate 318,595,173 of NC_064626.1, read as the reverse complement.
AACTTATGCTAAGAACAACACACACACACACCCATGCCTGAGGAAAGACTCGAACCCCCGTCGGGAGGGGCTGCGCAATCCGTGACATGACGCCTCTAACCACGCGCCCACTCTGCGCGGCTAGTTAAGGTCTGGTCCCCTAGATGGTTAAGAATATGCTACATGTGGAAGGATATAAACAGTTTTTACAGCATTGTGCACCGCATACAACAGAGAAACAGTTCGGGTATGATAATTGTTTGTATCAGTATAACAATGAATCCTGCCATAAAGCAACATCCATCAGGCAATGGTCTGTGGACAATAGCATTCCTGAAATGGATTGACCTGCTCAGAGCCCGGACCTGAACCCAGTGGAACACGTTTGACATGAGTTACATCGTCAGCTTGACTCCAGACTCCAGCGTCCAAGATCACGACCTTCTTCGATTTCGTTTTCGGCTCTTGAGGAAGAACGTGCTGCCATTCCTTCATAGACATTCAACGCCTCAGTGTCCGCCCCGATAGCTGAGTGGTCAGCGTGACGGACTGCCGACCTATAGGGTCCCGGGTTCGATTCCCGGATGGGTCGGGCATTTTCTCCCCTTAGGGATTGGGTGTTGTGTTGCCTTCATCCCTTCATCATCATTGCATCCCCATCCGGCACGCAGGTCGCCCAATGTGGCGTCTAATGCAATAAGACCTGCACCAAGGCGGCCGACCTGCCCCGTAAGGGGCCTCCCGGCCAATGACGCCAAACATTTCCTACACCTCAGTAGAGTTCAAGCCGTCATAAAGGCGATTGATGGACATGTGGTATTGACGGCATCGTTGCCGACCACACACGGCGCGCCGCTCACAGCTATGCGAGAGACGGCACTTTAAAACTGCCACCAGCGTGTCACCGGGCGACCTCGTTCCTCCATCGCTCGCAGTCTCCGATTTAGGTCGCCACCAGAGGACATGGCCACACAGCCCGCGAATCTGATTGGTTGGCGAACCTTTTCAAGCAGCAACACTCCGAGGTTCGCGCCCAGATTCAGTGCTTTATAGACTTAACACAGTACGGAAGACTGTATGAGGACATTACATCAACGCAGCACGATGCTACTGAAAATTACTGATATTTAGCGACTATATAAGTGTATTTGCATTCAAGACTATTTGTTGTAATCAATAACTTTACTCTCATTGTACATCACTCTGCAGCGCAGAAGAATCTACAACACTTCGAAGTTATGTATATCTCTATTATTAAGTATACGTAATGTAAATAAAGTTATTAATGTATTATCATTTTGTAGATGTCTGATTGTCTTCATTGCCACCTATTATTAGGGACACATCAGCATCCCATATCATGTACTTTAATGGGTGTATCAGTGTACAACAGCAAAAATCGATCATCGACACGCGCAATAGCCCGCTGTGATGTATTATGTATGCTGATTCAAATATTGGTCTTTCATGTAGCTTTCCTGTCCAAAACAGTCCTGGTGGATACCTAGCTCCATATTTTCTGAACAGTATCGCTTTGTTTCATATTTTCTGAGTAGTATCCTTTTCCGTAAGTTGTTTTCCATTTCTGATATTTTATCTAGTTGGTACCGGCACGATCCTCGAGAACCAGGATTGGAATAGTCGATTACAAACAGAAAATCATAAAATCCCGCGACGAAAAAGTGTTTATCTGTAATGACAACATCTTCAATGATTGATACTCAATAACGAAGATTTTCCAGGCGAAATGCTTGTTGAAAGGAAATGTCAAAGTATACAACACAACTGTAAAAGCATAAAGAAATAAAAATAAATATGCAACATATATAATAACAGCGATACAAAAAAATTAACAAAAATTAAACTAATCCCACAGCACCAAGAGATACAATAGACAACTCTTTACACTTTGCAATCAAACCGGAGAGCTTTTTACCACGTTTGTGACAATTTCGGCTTCTATGTAGTTTCTATTCAAATTTTCACTTAACAGATTTTGGCTGCCTGCTGATGGCCCTCGTGCTACAACCGGTTACCCCGAACATTTGATGTTGGATGTAGGTCATGCAAACATTCAGGAACAAAGAAGCGTCGATATATCAGCCGACCTGTGACAAGGTATTGTTTTGTTGGAATGTTGGGTCTTGAGTATGCTGGAGGAAGGTAATGAACTTGTCGAATCTAAGATTCAGTCGTCCCAGCGGAAGCATTCTGAATCGATAACACCGAAAAGAGTTCGACAGGTGCGGTCAAACACTCACTGTGTTCAATTTTAACGGCATAGTGCACCATGAGAATTTTCCAGAAGGTCAAACGAGCAACATGCAATAAACCAACAGGTGGTGACACAGTGGTGTTGAAACATGTTTGGATCAAATGAAAAAACAGTGTTTTGGATAAAAGGCGGCTCTTACAACCAATAATATGGTGTGTTACTTACACGTACAACGTCGTTTGAGTTGAGCAATCTAAAAAAATGGCCATATATTGTAGCAAAACAATTGGCTTCTGAACCACGATGGCACACCTGCTTACACTTCGTTGCCTGTTTGTGAATTTTTGCCCAAAAGCACTACTGTAATGGCACCTCAAGTTGCATATTCGCCAGACATGGTCCCATGTGATCGTCATTTTACAAGAATACATGAGATTAAAAACGCGTCGCTAAGGGAGCTGAAAATTATACCAAAGTCAGCTTCAGAAGTATTTCGGGAATTGGAATAAGCGCTGGCGTAAGTGAATAATATCTAATTTTGAAGAGTGTAACATTGACATAGCGGAAGAAATAAAATTCTTTGGAAAATACAAAACTGCCATTATTATTTTAACACACATCGTACGTCACAGGCTTGTAATGGATAGAGTGTCTCGCAAATTTCCTAGGAGACACAATATAAAATTCCATGATCACTGATGGTTTCATGTGAACCGCCTTTCAATATGGTTCTGGTAAAGTGTTGTGCAGTAAGGGCGAGTCCTCGTTCTCTCTTCTGATAATAGCTTTCCAGCAGTTGTATAGTGTTTGACGGCAATCCACTGTCCACCAGTGGTCGTCAAACGCGACACCAATGTCTGTCGTCATGGCCGCCACGTATTTGTATGGAGCGTTTCTTGTTACCGTGATTCTTTCGTGTATTGAATCTTCCGTTGACTCCCCTTTTCTAGAAACAAATTGATGAGACCTGATTCCAAGCAGTAGCCAGCTATCTGGAAGAATGAAAATGTCTTACCCAACTACTTTTGATCTATGTCAGACGAACACAGATTCTTATAGCACATCCCACATTCGTATACGCGTCACATCCAGCTACAAGTGGAAACTTCTACAGCGGAAGACAGATCAGTCAGTAAACCGGTTGCTATTCCATTGTGAAGATTGAAAGTATATTTGGTAATATCTTGCCGCAAAGTAATATATATGACACAAGAATCGAAAATGTTAGTTCCTCAGTGTCGCAATTAAGCTAGAGATTCGGCACAGGTTAACTTTAAAAAATATTCATTCTGCAGTTGTGATTTGGTCATATTGGTTTGAATTATAAATCGTTTAGTAATATCACTCTTTATCCACGTGCGATACAAACGCCACTATTATTCTTCAGGAGGCAGTATGTCAAGCAATTTACTTCGTGCTTACCAAACATATGTTCAGTGGTATATACGTAGTTTGGACTGGGTGAAGGAAAAGTTCTAGTATTTCGTCAGATCAGAGGAGAACGCTAAATGTCTCAAACAAACTGGGCATCAGTGTTATCTGCTTTTATGTTCGTCCCTCGGTTTATGAAGTCAAACAGATTCTCGCTACCGACTGCTGCACAACATCTGTTCTATTATCATTCATGTTCCTGCACCAATTTTATCACTTCTACATAAAGACAGCTGTCACTCATATATTCTCCAGAGCAATTACACGTCGGCACGCCGGTAACATATCGATCAAAGTGATGAATGTTTCAGCACCCTCGGTCCTCGTTTTATTTCGTTTGCAACTTGATGTATCGTCTGATCAACATGTCAGTCTTCACGTACTGCTTGAGTTTAGTGTCACCCGAAATAGCAGTCGCGTAGAGATTCCTTTTTTTTAAACCGATGGCTTACGAAACAAGGACAGAGTTAACCTACGTGTCAGGAACTTACAGGAAAGTTTAAAACACTAGTAGTTAAAGACGTAAAATCGAGGAGATTCAGCATGGCGCTTACTCTCAAGTGCAGAAACCGTTATTCCAAATTGAGGAATGAGTCGAAACTTTCGTAAATGTTCAATTCCATATCACCCTCTGACACTGCATTACCACTCACAAGGAGAGGGGTCCTAACCATGTATATTCATCTATTTTTAGAATTCATTCATCACATGGCTCGTCTGCTCGTCAACGAATATCAAAGTTCCATACATCATCTTTTCGACACAGCATGAGGACTACATTAGAAGTCTCTTTGCAGAATGACGGAATACTTCCTGATCATGTTACAGGTCTCTAATAGCCTTCTTTTTACAGACTAGCTGGAAAGCGAAAAGCATTAGTTGTACATAGTTTAAATTTTTTCTCCACCCGAACCGGGGCATCATCGAAATTTCAGGAATTTGCAAGATTGTGGATGACTCCTGTCACAGATATATCGGTTGTATAAATCAGTAGTAATTTTCATTATGGTCTATTTATTGTATTTAAGCTGTAGACAATCTGTGAGTGTATTTATGTTTTTCCCATTTTTTGCAGCAGATCTGATGATGGTCATTATACCCTACTGGCCATTAAAATAGCTACACCAAGAAGAAATGCAGATGATAAAAGGGTATTCATTGGACAACTATATTATACTAGAACTGACATGTGATTACATTTTCAAGGAATTTGGGTGCATAGATCCTGAGAAATCAGTACCCAGAACAACTACCTCTGGCCATAATAACGGCCTTCATACGCCTGGGCATTGAGTCAAACAGAGCTTGGATGGCGTGTACACGTACAGCTGCCCATGCAGCTTCAACACGATACCACAGTTCATCAAGAGTAGTGACTGGCGTATTGTGACGAGCCAGTTGTTCGGCCACCATTGACCAGATGTTTTCAGTTGGTGACAGATCTGGAGAATGTGCTGGCCAGGGCAGCAATCGAACATTTTCTGCATCCAGAAAGGCCCGTACAGGACCTGCAACATGCGGTCGTGCATTATCCTGCTGAAATGTAGGGTTTCGCAGGGGTCGAATGAAGGATAGAGCTACGGGTCGTAACACATCTGCAATGTAACGTCCACTGTTCAAAGTGCCGTCAGTGCGAACAAGAGATGAACGAGACGTGTAACCAATGGCACCCCATACCATCACGCCGGGTGATACGCCAGTATGGCGATGACGAATACACGCTTCCAATGTGTGACGTTATGTCATTCGTGCACCCAGGTTCGTCGTTGAGTACACCATCGCAGGCGCTCCTGTCTGTGATGCAGCGTCAAGGGTAACTACAGCCATGGTCTCAGAGCTGATAGTCCACGCTGCTGCAAACGTCGTCGAACTGTTCGTGCAGATGGTTGTTGCCCTGCAAACGTCCCCATCTGTTGACTCAGGTATCGAGACGTGACTGCACGATCCGTTTCAGCCATGCGGATAAGATGCCTGTCATCTCAACTGCTAGTGATAAGAGGCCATTGGGATTCAGCACGGCGTTCCGTATTACCCTCCTGAACCCACTGATTCCATATTCTTCTAACAGTCATTGGATCTCGACCAACGCGAGCAGCAATGTCGCGATACGATAAACCGCAATCGCGATAGGCTACAATCCGACCTTTATCAAAGTCGGAAACGTGATGGTACGCATTTCTCCTCGTTACACGAGGCATCATAACAACGTTTCACCAGGCAACGCCGGTCAACTGCTGTTTGTGTATGAGAAATCGGTTGGAAACTTTCTTCATGTCATTACGTTGTAGGTGTCGCCACCGGCGCCAAGCTTGTGTGAATGCTCTGAAAAACTAATCATTTGCATATCACAGCATCTTCTTTCTGTCGGTTAAAGTTCGCGTGTGTAGCGCGTCATCTTCGTGGTGTAGCAATATTAATCACCAGTAGTGTAGACTGAAACCGGTAATCTGTTAACAAAAAGATTGTGACCATAGACGAAAATTAAATGGAAACTTAAGGAGACGCTGGATGCTGGCGTCTGTAGTGAACTCCCTATGCACAGTCATTAGCTGGTCTGCTGGTAGCACAGTTGAGCCTACTAGTAGTCCCTTCTGCTGATTTCATGCTTTTTTTTATAACTACCCTCCGCAATGCTCGATGATCCGTGTCCGTCAATACGTGAGGTCTGCCAGGTCTCGGTTTATCTGTGGTTGTTCCTTCGTATTTCCATTTCAGAATCACATCACCAACTGCCGACGGACAGCTTTAGAAGGGCTGAAATGTCCCTGATGGATTGTTACTCAGGTGACATCCAAAGGACAGTCCACGTTCGAATTCCCTGAGCTGTTGTGATTGGCCCATTCTGCTGGCACTGCTTCTCTGCTGACAACACAGTATTCCCCATCTTCTTTTATACTGGCGGGTTCGCCTCCCGTGACATCTTGTGGTCAGTTCCGCATTTACAAAGGCTGTCCGGATACTAATTATAAGATAGAGCATTTTTAACGCGGGTTTTAAATAAGTCGCCCTGGTTGAGAAAGCCAGTGTCATAAAAGATAAGGCAACGCCGAAGCATGCAATGAAACCACTCACACGGCATTATGCAGCTATGTCGTAGACAGCAAAGAGATAGGAGCCGAAAACGTTATGGTTTTCCACACGACTGTATATATTATGCACTAACATAAAACTTTTAGGGAATGACGTTTATGCTATGTAATGGACCTTCACATAAAATTGCCGAACTGTTGTCATTAGGTCATTTCAGAGGGATGAGATTATTTTCGTACGACATCTTGTTTATAAAAAAGGAGATGGCCTAGGTATCAGTACCACAGATCTCGGTCAACTGAGAATAGTCAATTGGGAATACAATGAGAATGGAAGGATGACAGATACCGGCGTAATTCGTCCTCTTTTGTTAACGCTTTTTTTCTGCATCGACGGATGTTTGCTAATTAACACCTAGTTAAAACAGCAGACGGCGACTGGAGGTTGCTACAGTTATTATCCGTCAAAATAATTAAAAATTGGAATCACTAAACTATTTTTCGTCAGATTAATGCATGACACGTGTCTGATATTGCCTTCTTTTCTGAAAAGTGTCGAATCTGATGTGAACCGTTTCCAGACCAATCTCGTCAAACGATCTGTTATTTGTTGGATTTTTTTCTTGCTCTCAATGTTGAAACTAAGTTTGAGTGATAAATAATTTCTTTAGATGACATACTTCTGTAACAGCGCAGGGTTGCTTAGAGAAGCTCGATGAAGGTTTCACAATTACGTAAACACAGGACAGCTTCTCAAAGAAAGGGACCAAAGAAATAATGATAAAGTGTTAGAAAAATCTTGCACTCCATATCGGAAATTAACTCTCAAAAGAAAAAAAAAACTGAAGGTGTGACTAGTCCACTGTATCATTTAACTCTGGAACACTAGTCCAGCAAAATACACAGGAGAACGTCTATGCAGTTCGGGAATATTGAAATGTTGAAGGACCCTGAAGAGCTCAGGTGATAAGTGCACTGTTAATGAAATGCAGTGGTCTGGTTTAAAGCCCTTGTCCGACAAAAATTTTTGAACAATAATCGAAGCAATGTTTTCTGTGTAATACATTGATTTATCTTTAAAATGAAACAGTCCGACTAGCAAGTAACAATAAAACAAGTAATCATGCTCAAGATAACATTTACCAATTTATTATACATCCGTTTGACCTATGGCGGCGCCATCTAGCGGGCCAACCATTGCGCCATCTGGTTTCCCCCTACAAGCTAGATAAGTTTCGTTCTTTGTAGTTTTTTGGTTTGATGCTTATTTCGTGAGATATTTGGCCCGGTCACGATCAATGGACCACCCTGTATATATGGCGTGGACGGCCAGTGACCTCTTCAGTGCGGATGCAAACCAGGCTCGAACTCTTACGGAAATCGGCGAAATGCCGCCAGCGAGTAATGTGGATAACGGGCAAGGCACATTACATTAGTAGTGTGTGAATAAGCAGAGAATTTGGGTCTGATGGGAGGCGTACTAGGACAGTGCATGCAACTGGGACGACCATAGTGTCTGGATGGCAGTAGTCAGAGCATCTGCTTAGTAAGCACGAGACGGTCCGACACAAATTTTCAAATTTCCCCGTTGATTTAAACCAATGCCCACACGCAGCCAATCTTTGTAATTCCTTTGTGTCTATTTACAAAATTAATAAGAAGGAAATGGCTGATTGCACGTATCTTTCCTGTGTTCTGTAATCGGTGTTCCGAAGGTAAAAATTATAATGTGGTTGGAAACAGCGGCATCATACGTCAGAGGCACCAGTTAACTGTGATCTTTTATACTACGTTTTAATATCAAAAACTGTTCCGTGCCGCAAAGTAAATTCTGCGACGTCACTTTCAACACTGTGACACAATAACATAATTCGTACAAGCCTGAAGAGCGCTTGACGCGACAGTTGGGAGGCCTACAAAAATGCAAGCCTATAAATTATTTATAAGTGGTTGTAGGCCGTAAAAATACGCATTGTCCCATGTACGGTACATCCACCACCGGGGCAGGTCGTTGGAGTAGCCGGGGAAAAAGGGCCCAGCTATTCGTCCGGAATAACACTTGCAAATGCGCTCGTCACACGATTTGCATTCTCACATATGACCCGTGCTCACATTAAAAGTCTGCGTGTAAAGCAACGGGTGATATTTTTAACGGACGGTAATTCGTCGTTCAGTGTTCCTGAGCCGTTCGTTTGCAGAAGAGTCGACGTCGCCCATTACAAAATGTTATGCTTTTCTGAGCCACTGGTCTAAAAGGGTGCTTGGCTGTTAACAGCGCGCTGCTCTTCGCTGTCCGCATGTGTCGAACTTCGTTTTAATGGAATACTGTCACTTGTTCATCAGCATACATGATCCCTCAAAAGGGCAGTTTGCGTCCTTGGCCATGTCGACGAAACTTCTAGGTATACCGCGAACAAATAGTGTGTAGCTTTTCGTCGTGTAGAACCACAAACGAATAAGGCGTGTATCAAAGTTATTTGGAACAACTTTGGGAGCCGATTGCTCTGACACACACACACACACACACACATACACAGAGAGAGAGAGAGAGAGAGAGAGAGAGAGAGAGAGAGAGAGAAAGAGAGAGAGAGAGAGAGAGAGAGAGAGAAAACATTTTTGGAAATACATTAACTTATTAGCTGATTACAGGAAGTTGTCCAGTTATCTCAATCTCTATTAGACAGGGAAAGGGTTCAAACGTATCTGTTTGGTCATTCCGTGTCAGCTGGTCTAGCCTGCCACATGAACACCTCAAAATATGTTGAAATCTAGTATATAGATTCCAGAACTTCAAAATGTAAATCTACAAAGTATTAGCACCTGATATGCATTACTAGAGCTGTCGCACTTTTCAATTGAGCGTGGTGAAAACGTCGTGCGCAACATTACGATTTTTTTTGTACTTTTTGACAAAATATTAGACAGTAGTTACGTGTGGTCTCAGTCTAACACTTGCTGTATCAACTTACTGGTACGTGTAGTAAGCAATTTCAAATTTGCTGGATGCCAAGTTGAGTAACATGTTTACCACGGCCGGCCGAAGTGGCCGAGCGGTTCAAGGCGCTACAGTCTGGAACCGCGCGACCGCTACGGTCGCAGGTTCGAATCTTGCCTCCGGCATGGATGTGTGTGATGTCCTTAGGTTATTTAGGTTTAAGTAGTTCTAAGTTCTAGGGGACTGATGACTTCAGATGTTAAGTCTCATAGTGCTCAGAGCCATTTTTTTTTGTTTACCACGCCCAGTCTAAAGGTAAAAAAAAAAAAAGTCGTCAGGTCAAATATTTTCAAAAGTTTGGCTATTAATTTTTCCTGAACCAGACTTTAGGAAGGCCTCCATTTGTAAGAACGTAAAGTATTATTACCAAAGTCGCTATGTCCAAGGCATTATAATAACTTAGTTTCAGAGATATTTTAAGGTAAAGGTGGTTCTAAAAAATATAGCACCAACTTTCAATCCTTTTTTGACGTTCTACATTCCAGAAGAGATATTTAAACTTCCGCAGCTTTAATTATCATATGAAAAAACTCATTTTTTCCTATAAGAATGTTATTTGTTCCATCTCGACAACACATCCCCATCTACCATTCATTGTGTTCAATAGTATGTTTACATGTACGGACAACATCACATAAAAGTAAAGTTGTATGGCACAAATGGCTGGAAGACCCGAAAGGCAGGTTCAGCCGCCTAATATAGAAAGGCTTTGCCTATGCTAAGCGCCCGCAGGCACCTTTCCTTCGCGAAGTATGAGAGCTCTGTGCATAAGCGTATTTGTTAAATGTAGATTCCATTAGTGTGTGTATGTGTGTGTAGTGTAGTGTAGTGCCACGTTCGTATTAGATATGATGAAAGACAGGAGGGGGTCAAACCTGGTGCCAGCACATGTTGCACAAAGACTAGTGATCAGGGACTCCACGCCAGCACCCCTCTTCCGTAAAGGCAAAGGAGAAAACGTCAACAGCACGCGGCGTACTTGGCCGATCACATATCCAAGTACTGGCCACGCCCGACGGTGCTTAACTTCAGTGAACTGACGGGAACCGGTGTCGTTGAGACAACGCAAAAAAAATCTTCTTTCTGCAGTAACTTGAAAACGAAGCATTGCCAAACACATCATTGGATTACACGAATGATTTTAACATGTTTTGGTGAGAGCCCAGCTTCACAGTTTGCCCGAGTCTTTTCTGTATACCTTGTATAATATTCAGAAAAATATGTGTACAGAATAGTATGAAAATGTACTGGTATAATTTTAAAATTTTGAGTCAGGTTGGAAAGCGAGATCGAGAAAACCACGTACTAGGTTTTTGTTCGCCAAAGCAGACATTCAGAGTTCGAATTCATGTGCGGTGCACATTTTTATTCTAATACCCAAGTTCGTAAAAGCCAATACATTTATAAAACTGAAATACATCTCAATAGAATTGAACGCACTCACCTTCTGGCTTCAGACAGTCCCTTATAAATGCCACAAATGCTCGGCCTCGAGGATGAACTTCTCTGAGAATTTAGTGAAAGAACTGAAAGTCTGATCTGGCCACCCATAGGTCGACGCCAGGTACTTTAGCGTCCGATCGAAATCTAGGTGGCTTGCCTTCAAATGCTTACTCTCATTGACGAGGAGTCATGGTAGAACTCCGGTTAACATAAAGTCCTTTCATTTACGACGCAAGTGAAGCTAGCATTGCATGGAAAGTACATCAGGTCTCTCTCTTAAGAGCCGTCACACCCATTTTATTTGGTGTTTCAGCAGGTGAAATTTCTTTTTTGCAGTGTGTAGACGGAGTCAGTTGAGACAAGTTCTGCACTACAGTAAAAATATGTAGAAGCATTTAGATTCTATGCATTTAGTACGTATTACACCGTCAATACAGCATGGAACTTATATCTTCATAAAAAATTCGTTATTTCTCCTTTTGTGACTCCACAGTCTCAAATTTATACCGAAGAGTATCTCTTAGTAGGCATCGACCACTAAGACCAACACTGTTGCAAGTGATGTTAATTTAGTGATGATGCGCACTAACAAACGTGTTGAAGGAAACACACATAACATCTAAATTAAATGAGAGCCTCACAGTGAATTTATTAGTCAAATCAATGGAGAAACATTTGGGGTAGCCGAATACGTTTTTAGTAATAGCATGTCACTGGAAGAAAGTAACTTTTGTGAACACCCACTGGGTCATGACTTAAAAAAAAAAAAAAAAAAAAAAACTTGATATCGGCTTTTGGCAGAGGCCGTGTCGATACTGTGAAAATATGCACCACACCTGTCACCAATACAGTCTATAAAGTCCCACTTGTACGGCGTGATGGGACGGTTCTTCGGTAAAACTGACCCAACAATTGTTTAAGGCCGGCCGAAGTGGCCGTGCGGTTAAACGCGCTGCAGTCTGGAACCGCAGGACCGCTACGGTCGCAGGTTCGAACCCTGCCTCGGGCATGGATGTTTGTGATGTCCTTAGGTTAGTTCGGTTTAACTAGTTCTAAGTTCTAGGGGACTTATGACCTCAGCAGTTGAGTCCCATAGTGCTCAGAGCCATTTGAACCAATTGTTTAAGTCCAGTTGTATTTGCCGCTAGATGACTATATGTATCTCAACATTAACTTTAGGTCCCTACCATAAACTACACTTGCGGAGCGCTATGTCAACCAACAATTAATATCATTCGAGACCGGCACAGTAATTTTCACCTCTAACAGTGAAAGACTCTACAATGGTGCGAATTAAGTTATAACGTAGACAGGCCATGGACGAATAATAGCCAATTTTCTATTAATACCGTCAGCTCTAACTCCGGGTCGACTTGATGTTTTTCAACGCTGTCTGTTAGTTACCTTTTCCTTAAATTTAATCTACAGGTAGAAGATAGCGCAGGGCAATAAATACGACAGTAAGGAAATTGCTGGTAAAAGCACCATGTACTTTTAAGACGCCCGGGGTAGCAAGAATACATTTTCTTGCGAAACCACATTAAGCGCCTTATCTAAAAGTTTACCAGGCAATTTGCCCACGACAAGAACTTTGCCGACCTCTTAAAAAGTAAGTGATCTCCATTTCGACGCTTAAAATATTTGCTAGTTACGCGTCTATTGCAGAAAGCACATTTTCATCCTTGAATGCAGGCATTGATCAGAACTAGGAAAGAAATATAAGCAAGGTACAATGACAATAATTTGAGAAGGAAACTGTTTACACACAGTAGTCTGTACTACCAGTCTTTGGTCTAACAGGATAAGTCATGTAGTGTGTCAGTCTAAAGGGATTAGATTAACAGCAGATGTTTACTGGCCTCACATTAGCGATTCGTACAAGCCATGCATATCTTCAATCGCATGGCTGTAGACCATACACCATAATAATTCTGAAACACGTCTTCCTCAGCGTCTGAGATATCTCTCACGGATCAGTAAGTAATACACCAATACCGTTTAACCATCATTATACAAGCAAACACTAGATATTGCCTCTGACAATAGTATTGTTTTACAATTAGCCACTAGTTCAAATGCTCAAATGTGTGTGAAATCTTATGGGACTTAACTGCTAAGGTCATCAGTCCCTAAGCTTACACACTACTGAACCTAAATTATCCTAACATGGGAACCTCCCCATCACACCCCTCTCAGATTTAGTTATAAGTTGGCACAGTGGATAGGCCTTGAAAAACTGAACACAGATCAATCGAGAAAACAGGAAGAAGTTGTGTGGAACTATGAAAAAGATAATCAAAATATACAAACTGAGTAGTCCATGGGCAAGATAGGTAACATCAAGGACTATATGAGCTCAGGAGCGCCATGGTCCCGTGGTTAGCGTGAGTAGCTGCAGAACCAGAGGTTCTTGGGTCAAGTCTTTCTTCGAGCGAAAAATTTAATTTTTTGTATAATCAACTTCACTTTACAAAATTCCAGGACATCTTCAGATTTGCTTGGACAAATGCAGAATTTGACGGTCTACAGACAGAAAAAATTTGAAAACGTTAAAAACATTTTGACAGAGCACAGGGAAAACTGTGCGACTGTGAAACTGTTGCATTCATTTGTTGCAGTTTATGTGACAAACTCTTATGTTTTCATCACTTTTTTGGGAGTGATTATCACATCCACAAGAAAACCTAAATCGGGCACGGTAGAAGAATCGTTTTACCCATTCGCCAAGTGTACAAGTTAGGTGGGTCGACAACATATTCCTGTCATGTGACGCACTTGCCGTCACCAGTGTCATATAGAATATATCAGACGTGTTTTCCTGTGGAGGAAACGGTTGACCTATGACCTTGCGATCAAATGTTTTCGGTTCCCATTTGAGAGGCACGTCCTTTCCTCTACTAATCGCACGGTTTTGCGGTGGGGTCGCAAAACACAGACACTAAACTTATTACAGTGAACAGAGACGTCAATGAACGAACTAACAGATCATAACTTTGCAAAAATAAAGAAAATAAACTTTTCACTCGAGGGAAGACTTGAACCAAGGACCCCTCGTTCCGCAGTTGCTCACGCTAGCCACAGGACCACGGCGCTCCTGAGCTCACATTATCCTTGATGTTGCATATCTTGCGGATGCACTACTCAGTTTGTATATTTTGCTTATTTTTTTCATAGTTCCATACAACTTCTTCCTGTTTTCTCGATTGGTCTGTGTTCAGTTTTTCAAGGCCTATCCACTGTGCCAACTTATAACTAAATCTGAGGGGGGGTGCGATGGGGAGGCTCCCTTGTAAGGACAAACACACACACCCATGCCCGAGGGAGGACTCGAACCTCCGCCGGGACCAGCCGCACAGTTCATGACTGCAGCGCCTCAGACCGCTCGGCAGCCACTAGTTACTGTCAAGGTTATGGCGCTCAGAAACTGTCAGAGTAGTTTGTTTACATAGAACACTCAAATAATTAAAATTTTACGTGAGTGTTTTCATTTGATATCTTTGTGTGATTTTCCTAAAGGCCTAATTAAAGAATGATGCATGGGTTGCTTCGTTCAACTGTTGGTAAGCAATCACCATCAGAGAAGACTGTTGACAATTGATTTGCAAAATTTTGTTGTGGTCATGTTTCCATATGCCATGAATTACGTGAAGGTCGGCAAAACACATCGATGCTGGGGGCAACATAATTGAAAAGGGTCAGTAGGCGACTTTGCGTGAGACTGAAGTATCCCTACGTATACTGAAAACTGCAATACATTTGATTTTGCATGAACATTTATCTGTTCTCGATGTAATCCGTTTAGTTTGACAGAAGTGCAAAAAGCAGCCTTGTGTAAATTGTTACAAGTAAATCCTCAGAACATTCTACCAACGAAAAGAAAAATTCGTATACAACATCACAACTGTAAACTATTCTTAGATAGATTCGCACCAGCCGAAAACCAAGCAATAATCGATTGTCTGTGTGTTCCAAGACGAACAGAAGTGGTTCGTCCGAGAAGTTCTTAAAAAAGTTGGTTATTTCTTTGATTACATTGGGTATGTTACAACCATTGACTAATAGAATCGAAGAACAGTAATGTTGAATAGTTTTCAGCAATTTTCTTGTCGCAATTCATCGATTAAATCAGGAAAAATAGCAGAGTGCATGTCACTATTCTTAATCATGACAATGGCACCAGTCACACAGCAGTCAAACAATTGACCATTTGACTCACAAAAACGCCGAACTAATGTGTCATTTCTCGTTTTTACCTGCTATATCCGTAATGACTTCTTTTTGTTCCCTCATATCAAATAAAAAATAGGTGGAAAAATATTTTGTCAGCTTTTAAGTTTCTGAGGTACGAACATCAGAGTCGAAAAATATGTTTCCAGAATTGTGAGAAAAAATTTCCAGAATTCCAAGTAATAACGTATAAATTTTAGTGAAGAATATTTTGAGAAACCAAAACATGAACAGATTAAAACGGTGTCTTTCAACTTTTTTTTAAATTTAAACGCCAGTACCCAGAAATCGGTTGTGTGAACGCGTGTAGCTCGCGCTCATTTCATCAACCATAAATGACTCAATTCTGATTCAACTGTTAGTCCGGACAGGCACTACAACACCGACGCCCGCATTTCTCAGACAGCGCATTTTCACATGATCCACGGGATAGTACTGATGCTCCCACTCAAAGCCTCAATCCCCCTAAAAAATCTAAGTAGAACTCCAGAGCAACAGAAAATTCAGTCTTACAACATCGCTGTGGCTGAGGTCAGACCATTATCTTCGTCGCCAGCTTCCTCTCAGGAGTGCTGGTCACGCCGTATCGTGATCGAGTCGCTGTGAAAGAGCGGAAAAGATAGATAGAGGTGATGGCAGAGCGAAGCGGTGAGTAAGTCTGCAAGGCGTGGGAGGATGCTCCACTCGAAGAACTCTGACCGGAAAAGACGAGGATACGGCACAACAGTTTCAACGTGTCGCACATGTGTGAACACACACACCAGCACAAAAAAAATATTTTTGTGCCATCGCAGGAGAGAAGGGGTTTAGGACAATATCTCACTAGCGGGAAAAACCACACGCTTTGGAAATCAGGATGGAATTAATTTGAGAAGTGACTAATTATTTTGTCTTTGCTACATATATTACCGTAACGTCACAAAAATAACAATTGTCTCCTGGCCTAGGGACAGCATTGCTGGCTCGTAAGTCCTGTGTAGTTACTGGATACGAGATAACGATTTGCTAATCAGAATAATATAACGTGCTGAAGTGTGTTCGAGAACTTACAGCTAACTGGAGTTTGGTAACCAACCAGAAATAAGTAATTTACCAAAAGGATGCTGAAGTTGTAAAACACTCTCCTACTATTCATCAGGAAATGACAAGAAATCCCCGAATGAACACTCTGATTTGAACTAATCATGATTTATACAACGGAGAAGTAATACTCTAAGAACTTCGCTACTTGCAAGTTGCTACGTATCATGCTTTCATTCATGCCAGGTTTTTGATCTTTGCTCTAAGACAGCTTTAACTTTCTGTGTGTCACGACGACAGTGATCCAGATCTAATGAACTTAGCGGCTTATACGAGTTTAAACACAATCTGTAGTGATATCGCATTTAGGAGCGCTCAAGAACAAATAAACTGTTTTTCTTCAAGATGCTCGTTTGAAGGAAGAAAGGTTAGATTTCACGCTTTATCAACACGTAGGACAGTGGTGAAAGGAACCACTGTGGTCAGTTTAAACCATCCACGCGTTCACTTACAGTCGTTGCAGAGATCATCAGGGCGCCATGAAGAATACGAGACTAGTGTTTTAGCTATCGCGTCACTTAGTTAAGTTAGTGCCACCACAGCTGTCATCATTGCAAACACCGTGCCTAATGAACTCCGTTACAAAATCAAAATAAAGTTTATCTTTCACCGGTCTGTTAGCACCGTTAGATCTATTTCTCTTTTTTAAAAAACGGTATGTCACATCGAAAAAAATGTTATTCGTCAGGAAAATGATAATTTGTCTAGAAATTTTCGTTAATGGCAATGCCTAATAGCCAGGTGGTTAGACCACAAGCGTCAAAACCACGGCCATGAACGCAAATTAAATGTGTTTTGAAATCTTTTACTACCGAAAAACAATAACACAAGACTGGAAAGATAATATGTATGTCATCTTACTTCATTTTCGCCGGCCGCAGTGTCCGAAAGATTCTAGGCGCTTCAGTCTGGAACTGCGTGACCACTACGGTCGCAGGTTCGAATCCTGCCTCGGGCATGGATGTGTGTGATGTCCTCAGGTTAGTTAGGTTTAAGTAGTTCTAAGTTCTAGGGGACTGATGACCTCAGATGTTAAGTCCCATAGTACCCGGAGCCATTTGAATCATTTTTTACTTCGACTTCCGTTATCACGCTTTGTCGTCAGAGTAACTCAGGGGTAATATATTCCTCCTCTACTGCTAATACCTACCGCCTGACTCTATACAGTAATAGTAAGGCAGTGATCACCAAACTTTAGCCTTAGAAATACAGTATTTTCCACAATTAGCACGTCTCGTAACCAATCCAGCGAAGTGACCGCTACACTTTACTTTCTGTAAGATAATAAAAATGCAGACATCCTATACCACATTCAGGGTCAACGTCCAACTAGAGTTGCAACTCAAAAATGCTCAGACCGCATTCCCTAGTTGCAAACTTTCATCCTTCTCTTTTGAAATCTTTTGCCCTATAATCTCGCGTATATTTTCGTCTTTGCCTTACTCTGTGGTCTTATTTGGGATGCTTGTAACACAGCTGATAATTTCTGCCACTGAATATCTGCCTTCTAATTACGGAACGCCCCAAAAGGAGAGAGTCCGCTGCCACTGTGTGCATATGGCGGAAGTTCTTGCGGCAGACAACGGTCTAGTCCTTAAGGCATCACAAATCAGTCTAATGTGCACAACAAACTAGTTTTCATAGAAGGAAATAAAATCTTGGATCTGGAAACTTAGCACTGCATATCGTGCACTGAAAGAAATGCTTTACATAGAAAGACAGGGAAAAACTGGCCAAGCTGGAGTAGGACTCGCACACTGAGAATTCCGTACAAACTTGAATCATGTATACGGGCAGTTCATCCACCCTGTTCTCAGCACTGAAACTGGCTAAACATCGGTCCCTGGGATTCTGAGACTTCGGAGAATGTTTTAATTTCAAGTTTGAAGACGAATATCAAACGACAAAAGAATATTTTCCGTATGTTATAATTACAAATTAACGATTTTCGGATTTTTTTCCTTTACTTATGCCGTGAAACCTTTCTTCTTGCCATATTTCATGCTTCTTGGCCGACTGGAAGTACCCTAAAGGTTTTAATGAGTGAGTTTATGAGTATCAAAACATATGAAGTAAATGCACTGAATTACAGGCTTCACTTTTTTACATCGCCAGGGGTCCACAGACCTTAATATGTGACCTAAATTTCAGCTTGATACGTCTACCATGCTGCTTAACAGACAGACGCACATACAGATAGTCTGATAACAAACGGAAAAAATTTTTTCGTGTGATATAATTACCAGTTAACGATTTTCGGATTTTTTCCCTTTACTTATACCGTCAAACCTTTCTTCTTGCCAAATTTCATGCTTCTTTGTCAACGGGAAGCACCCTGTAGATTTTGATGAACAAGTTAGCGAGTATCAAAATATAAATGCCCGTATCTTTTGACTGCACTGACTTGAAAGCTTCATTTTCTTTTTACATCTCCAAAGGACCGTAGACCTTAATATGTAATACGGATTTCAAATTGATTTGCCTATCAGTTCCTGAGAAAAAGGGTTTTGAACAGTCAGACAGAGAGAAAGACAGACATACAGACAGACGGACAACAAAGTGATCCTACATCTACATCTACATCTACATCTACATCTACGTGATTACTCTGCTATTCACAATAAAGTGCCTGGCAGAGGGTTCAATGAAACACTTCAAGCTGTGTCTCTACCGGTCCACTCTCGAACGGCACGCAGGAAAAACGAGCACTTAAATTTTTCTGTGCGATTTCTCTTATTTTATCGTGATGATCGTTTCTCCCTATATATGTGGGCGCTAACAGAATCTTTTAGCAATCGGAGGAGAAAACTGGTGATTGAGATTTCATGAGAAGATCCCGTCGCAACGAAAAACGCCTTTGTTTTCATGATTGCCACTCCAGTTCATGTATCATGTCTGTGACATTATCGCCCCTATTTCGCGATAACACAAAACGAGCTCCCCTTCTTTGTACTTTTTCGATGTCATCCGTCAGTCCCACCTGATGCAGATTCCACACCGCACATCAGTACTCCAGAATAGGGCGGACAAGCGTGGTGTAAGCAGTCTCTTTAGTAGACCTCTTGCACCTTCTAAATGTTCTGATAATGAATCGCAGTCTTTGGTTTGCTCTACGCACAATATTATCTATGTGATCGTTCCAATTTAAGTTATTTGTAATTGTAATCCATGAGTATTTAGTTGAATTTACAGTCTTCAGATTTGTGTGACTTATCGCGTAATCGAAATTTAGCTGATTTCTTTTCGTTCAAATGGTTCAAATAGCTCTGAGCACTATGGGACTTAACAGCTGAGGTCATCAGTCCCCTAGAACTTAGAACTACTTAAACCTAACTAACCTAAGGGCATCACACACATCCATGCCCGAGGCAGGATTCGAACCTGCGACCGTAGGATTTCTTTTAGTACTCGTGTGAATAACTTCACACTTTTCCTTATTCAGGGTCAATTGCCACTTATCGCACCATACAGATATCTTATCTAAATCATTTTGCAAGTCGTTTTGATCATGTAATGACTTTACAAGATAGTAAATGACAGAATCATCTGCAAACAATCTAAGACGGCTACTCAGAATGTCTCCTATGTCGTTAATATAGATCAGGAACAATACAGGGCCTATAACACTTCCTTGGGGAACGCCGGATATTACTTCTGTTTTACTCAATGACTTTCCGTCTATTGCTACGAACTGTGACCTTTCTGACAGGAAATCACGAATCCAGTAGCACAGCTGAGAAGATACTCCGTAGGCAAGCAGTTTGGTTAGAAGACGCTTGTGAGGAACGGTGTCGAAAGCCTTCTCAAAATCTAAAAATATGGAATCAATTTGACATGTCCTGTCGATAGCACTTATTACTTCATAGTATAAGAGCTGGTTGTGTTTCACAAGAACGATAATTTTTGAAATCGTGCTATGTGTCAAAAAATAGGTACTTCATAATGTTAGAATACAGATTATGTTCCAAAACCCTACTGCAAGTCGACGTTAGTGATATAGGTCTGTAATTCAGCGGATTACTCCTACTTCCCTTTTTGGGTATTGGTGTGACTTGACCAATTTTCCAGCCTTTAGGTACGGATCTTTCTATGAGAAAGTGGTTGTATATAATTGCTAAATATGGAGCTTTTTATCAGCATACTCTGAGAGGAACCTGACTGGTATACAGTCTGGATCCTATAGGGGTCCCTCTTATAAGGGTTCCGTTTTTACTAATTGAGGTACGGAAACCTAAAAATAAATGAGACAGTATATTCTAGCTAGAAGTAAGGCTACCTGGATTAATACCACGAAATTAGCGCTGTGGGATGGAGAGGTTTTGTGCTAGCCCCCTTCCTCTGCGTGTTTCAAACTATGACTTGTAGGGGAGGACATGCTTTGCACGTGTTCGACGACTTCCCTTTAGCCGACTCAAAAATTTGACAGCAGAGAAAGGTGACGTTTTTGCCTTCGCGCTCGGAATAGCACGTACGCGTGTTCTGTGCTACTCGTCCAGGATCACGTCACTCTTGCGCTGTACAACGGAAGGACTTAATGAAAAATCTGATGCAGTCAGTTAGTGGACTGTCGAAGTGCTGTCCGCGTATATTGCTGGCAAGAATTCTCTACACTAACATGTCAACTAACAATATCCTGACAAGTGTACACAGGGTGGACCATTGATAGCGACAGGGCCAAATAACTCACGAAATAAGCACAAAACAAAAAAAAAAAAAAAACTACAAAGAACGAAACTCGTCTAGCTTGAAGGGGGAAACCAGATGGCGCTATAGTTGGCCCACTAGATGGCCCTTCCATAGGTCAAACGGATAACAACTGCGTTTTTCTTAAAATAGGAACCCCCATTTTATATTACATATTCGTATAGTACGTAAAGAAATATGAATGTTTTAGTTGGACCACTTTTTTCGCTTTGTGATGCTGCTCTCGTTAAGAATACATGGACAGTAATTGAAGGACACAGAGACCGCGAGTAGACAACGAAGCCTCATCGCAAAAGTTCGAGGTCGGAGATTCGCCTGCTTTGTAGGATAATAGGCAAATGTGAAGACAGAGTACAATGCTATTGGAGACCCAAAAGTTTAGGAGAACACCACCGAGCGCACTTTGTTGAATATGGGACTCCGCAGCAGAGACCCCTGTGTGTTCCCATATTGCTTCACTACTATCACCGAGCGAGCTGAACTCGAGTTCCGGAGGACGACAGTTCAAAGCCCCGACCGGCTATCCAGATTCACTAAGTCGCTGTGAAGGTGATTTCCTTCACCATCGTTTCGTAATCCGAACTTGTGCTTCGTCAATAAAGATCGAGTTGCGACGGGGCATTAAATTGTAATCTTCCTTCTTTCTTGTCTCAACAACATTGTCAGTTACGGTTGCAGAGGGCAGGGGATCATGAACGTTGGACCGCGGATCAATGGAAATGTATCGTCTGGCAGGAAGAATCAGATTTCTTGTCACGGCAGGTCGGTGGTCGTGTCCGCATGTGGCGACTTCAGGGTAGAGGCTATTCGAAACATGTACTATGACACGGACGCATGCCTCTGGGGGCAATATAATGCTATGGCATTCATCTATTCACCTGCATTTCTATGGAACCTATGGTTGTAATTTAAGGACTAGGTGAACATTTATTGCGGATCATCTACGTCCCTCACTCGTGATGTCTTCCCCAGCGAAGGTTACATCTTCCAGCAGGATAACTGTGCGTGTCACAAGATCGGAATCGGGTTACTGTGGTTTGAGATTCATGATAGTGAATTTACGTTGATGTCTTCGTCACCAAACCGACGAAACACATACGAAACAAAATTGGGCGCCATGTCCGCGTCCACAAGCCACCAGCCCGTAATTTCCGGGAATAGCGTGATCTGTGATTAGGCAGCAGGTGCCAGATACTTAGGAGAAGGTTCCAAGAACTTGTCGAATAACTGCCATGCAGAATCGCTACTGCTTTATGTTCCAAAGAGAGACCAACACGCAGTTACATAGGCGTCCATAATGTTTTATGACATCACTGTAGGATGATGAAGACAGTGGTTAAATTAAACAGATAATTCTCAAAAAAAGTTAATATATTTCATTCATAGCTTCGAAAAACACGTCTAAATGATCTGTTTCCATCATGGATACAGATGTGGTAGTATAATGTGATCAAATAATTGCACATAGGAAAAGAAATCCACTACTGTACAGCTACACTGTTGATGACAAACAGCTGGAGACAGCATCAGCCGTAAAATATCTAGGCGTAACTATCCAGAGCGACCTTAAATGGAATGACCATATAAAACAGGTAGTGGGAAAAGCAGGCACCAGACTCAGATTCATCTGAAGGATTTTAAGGAAATGTAACTCATCCATGAATGAAGTGGCTTATAAGACGCTTGTTCGTCCGATTCTTGAGTACTGTTCATCTATCTGGGATCCCTATCAGTTAGGACTGATAGAGGAGATAGAGTAGATCCAACGAAGAGCGGCACGTTTCGTCACGGGATCGTTTAGCTGGCGAGAGAGTGTTATGGAGATGCTAAACAAACTCCACTGGCAAACGTTACAAGAGAGACGTTGTGCATCACGGAGAAAGTTACTATTGAAATTTCCGGATAGTACTTTTCAGGAGGAGTTGGACAACATATTACTTGCTCTCACATACATCTCGCGTATTGACCACGAGGAGAAAATTCGGAAAATTGGAGCCAATACAGAGGCTTACCGACAATCATTCTTCCCACGCACTATTCGCGAGTGGAACAGGGCTGGAGGGATCAGATAGTGGTACCGAAAGTACCCTCCGCCACACACCGTTAGGTGGCTTGCGGAGTATGATGTAGATGTAGATGTAGATTTCCCGAAAAAAATTTCGCTAACTTCTGTGAAATTTGCAAAACAAAGAAGGGTTCATGTGACTGAAGTTAGCTTGCAGGATCTTCGTCTAACGGAACTGGCCATTGTCCTGATGAAATGTAGTGTGCGGAGATTCATGAATGACGGGCGGTGTCGCGGAGGTTGAGACTTCCTTAAAGCAGCCGATGCGTTCAAGTTGTTCTCAGCATTTAAATGCAGACTGTAGCGGATACCATCAAAAAACCCTACATACTGCTGGATTGCTGTCGTCAGATTGCCGTGCAAAAACCGCATACGTTCAACGCTGTAGAAATGGATGAACTGGAACTCGTCTCATAATACACTCCTGGAAATTGAAATAAGAACACCGTGAATTCATTGTCCCAGGAAGGAGAAACTTTATTGACACATTCCTGGGGTCAGATACATCACATGATCACACTGACAGAACCACAGGCACATAGACACAGGCAACAGAGCATGCACAATGTCGGCACTAGTACAGTGTATATCCACCTTTCGCAGCAATGCAGGCTGCTATTCTCCCATCGTAGAGATGCTGGATGTAGTCCTGTGGAACGGCTTGCCATGCCATTTCCACCTGGCGCCTCAGTTGGACCAGCGTTCGTGCTGGACGTGCAGACCGCGTGAGACGACGCTTCATCCAGTCCCAAACATGCTCAATGGGGGACAGATCCGGAGATCTTGCTGGCCAGGGTAGTTGACTTACACCTTCTAGAGCACGTTGGGTGGCACGGGATACATGCGGACGTGCATTGTCCTGTTGGAACAGCAAGTTCCCTTGCCGGTCTAGGAATGGTAGAACGATGGGTTCGATGACGGTTTGGATGTACCGTGCACTATTCAGTGTCCCCTCGACGATCACCAGTGGTGTACGGCCAGTGTAGGAGATCGCTCCCCACACCATGATGCCGGGTGTTGGCCCTGTGTGCCTCGGTCGTATGCAGTCCTGATTGTGGCGCTCACCTGCACGGCGCCAAACACGCATACGACCATCATTGGCACCAAGGCAGAAGCGACTCTCATCACTTAAGACGACACGTCTCCATTCGTCCCTCCATTCACGCCTGTCGCGACACCACTGGAGGCGGGCTGCACGATGTTGGGGCGTGAGCGGAAGACGGCCTAACGGTGTGCGGGACCGTAGCCCAGCTTCATGGAGACGGTTGCGAATGGTCCTCGCCGATACCCCAGGAGCAACAGTGTCCCTAATTTGCTGGGAAGTGGCGGTGCGGTCCCCTACGGCACTGCGTAGGATCCTACGGTCTTGGCGTGCATCCGTGCGTCGCTGCGGTCCGGTCCCAGGTCGACGGGCACGTGCACCTTCCGCCGACCACTGGCGACAACATCGATGTACTGTGGAGACCTCACGCCCCACGTGTTGAGCAATTCGGCGGTACGTCCACCCGGCCACCCGCATGCCCACTATACGCCCTCGCTCAAAGTCCGTCAACTGCACATACGGTCCACGTCCACGCTGTCGCGGCATGCTACCAGTGTTAAAGACTGCGATGGAGCTCCGTATGCCACGGCAAACTGGCTGACACTGACGGCGGCGGTGCACAAATGCTGCGCAGCTAGCGCCATTCGACGGCCAACACCGCGGTTCCTGGTGTGTCCGCTGTGCCGTGCGTGTGATCATTGCTTGTACAGCCCTCTCGCAGTGTCCGGAGCAAGTATGGTGGGTCTGACACACCGGTGTCAATGTGTTCTTTTTTCCATTTCCAGGAGTGTATTTTGCCAGTCAGCGTGTTGGTGTGCCCGTGGAAGTCTTAGACGTATGTAGGTTCTACACTTTGGAAGCCGACAGACTGGAATACCTACCAAAAATCTACCAGCAGTAGACAGTGCCGTACCGTCGATGCCGGCAGATCCACGCCTTCTTCAGCGCGCGTTTAAGGGCAGGGTGGGTGTCATCGAACACTGTGCTCCCACTGTGTTTTTCAGCATACGCACCTCGCTGCGAACAACTCGCTTCCCTCCATTGGTTCCATACATGCAGTGCTTTTGTAACGCTATTCTCTGTACGGTTTGTAATTTTAAAGTGTACCAAATAAATGCCTCAGAAAACAAATAATCTGTCCCGTTTGAACCATTCTCGCAATGAAAATGTGCCATTTGCACATCTTCGGCTCTTTACTGACGCAGCTTGGCTAACATTAACGATTTCGGCCACACCAGCCTGCTCGAAGCCATCTTTCCGCAATCGACTTCTGGTACACTGTGCCACATATCCACTGAGTTTGGATCCAGTCAGGCTATTGTTACCGGATACGGCAATATTTCTGAATGTTGCGAAGAGATAGCCGTTCTGATCTTCGGGTATGCATTTCCAGAAACATTAGAATGTAATGATGTAAGTGACTCGTATTGAAGAGAAGCGGGCTTAACAAATCCTTCCTTCTGCATCCCAATTTACATTTCCTTTTGTTTCGAAGGGCAAACGAGGCGACGTTTGCTTAAATATGACCCCAGTCAATTTCTTCCTCTTTCTCCCGCAGCTGAGATAGCGCTCTTTTTGTGAAGAGCTGCCAGTGAAGGGTATATTAAATAATTTTTCTTCCTTGGGCCATGTCTTCTTCAGTATTTCAAGAAACGGATAGTAACATTTGTTTGCCCGCTGAGAACCTTTTACAAAAACCAGAGATTGGGAAAATCCCTTATTTTGTATCTTTTCATTCTCACTAAAAATCACTGAAATCTCTGAATATAGTTAGGTTACGGTCCTTGTGGCATCAAGATCATTAAAAAGAAAGCACTTAGTTGGGAAAGGATGCGGAACATCCTGGGTACTGGACTGCTAAGGGCTGAGGGAAACCAGGGGACAATTAAAGCAGAATGGTGGACGGGAATTAAACACCTCCTCCCCGCCCAAATACGCGTCTACGCGTCTAGCCTCTTAGGCGGCACCCTGTTAGCTCGGTAAGGTCTGAAGACTGCGCTCTATTGATATCCGAGTCTTTGTAAGACAACTAAATCAACATGTGTAACGCATGAGAAGGTACGCAAATCACTTATTATTCTATCGAAGACAGTGCAGCAGCTTCTCTTCTCTGTTCCTGCGTACTCTGTGCAAGTCTTTTCAATTCTTTGGAGAACTGCCACCCTACCATTTCCTTAAGGGGGGTAGGACGTCAAACGGGCCAACTTGGAACAGGAGAGGCAACAGAGGACATTTTAATTTCCACTGTCTATACTTTTACAAATACATTCATAAAACTTTGTCAGTATGACCAGGAAGGATTCAGAATTCACACTCATAGCAGTGGAAGTTCGAAACCATAACGAAGTAATTTTTTTTACATGTGAAATTTCATCATTTTTTTCACTTACTAATGGCAGCATTTGTTGCTATAGTTACACTTTTCGTCATAAGTAAGAGAGATTCTTCGATGAATTTTGCACAGCATACAAACCATACTTAAATGTGTATGAAACTCCAGAATTTTCCAAATCTATTAAAAACTGTGGTAAAAATTGAGGTAATTAACTACAAAATTTGTGTTTTTTCTAAACATGAAGTTCACAATACAACAGATCATTCGTTTTTTCATAATTTAAATAAATTCTAGAGTTTCATACACCTGTAAGTATGGTATGTATGCTGTGCAAAATTCATCGAAGAATCTCTCTAACTTATGAAGAAAAGTGTACCTATAGCAACAATTGCAGCCATTAGTAAGTGAAAAAATGATGAAATTTCACATGTAAAAAAAAATTATTTTGTTATGATTTCGAACTTCCACTGCAATGAGTGGGAATCCTGAATCCTTCCTGGTGATGCTGACAAAGTTTTAAGAATTTATTTGCAAAAGTATAGACACTGGAAATTAAAATGTTCTGTGATGCCTCTCCTGCTCCAAGTCGGCCCGTTTGACGTCCTACCCCCCTTAACTTGGTAAAGGTTACGTCATCCTTGTTCTGCCGCTTGTATACTGACGATTTAGCCTACAGAACCCTCTAACACGGGAAGAAAGTAATTTTTCAGAACCACCATGATTTGCTGACGAAATAAACTGTTACTGACGACCATTGTCGATCGACCGATCAACATCAGGTAGCACAAAATTATGCTGCCCTATGGCACGGTTTCAGTTGCGACTTAACGTCACTCAAGATGCTTGTCACCATTATATAACTACTGTGAAGATTTATATCACCGTTTTTTAGTAGCGTCCAAAAAGCTCTAATCTAGAACTGCTAAGTACTGTATGGCAACACTTTAACTGTAGCCATACAGACTTTTGTTCATAACTTTACAGTACCTGATAATGATTGAAACTGGTAGTTAATAACGGTTCATTTCATCTGCAGCTCTCGTTGGTTCTTTTTTTCCGTATATTTATGAGCCGCAAAATATGTGCCTCTCAAACATTCTGTAATAGACGACCATCTCAATGGTGTTTCATATGCATGGCACACTGTCTGTATACGAGTACAAATACAAAACTTTAGGTCAGTACGATGCGTCTTACCTTGGCGCTCCCATCTGGTCTTGGTGCTTCTGTGTTAAATGCCCTATGGAAAGTGATATAGAGATCTCGAATTGGGCTACTCTTCCCTCCAGAAAGAGGACAGCAATGAGAAAAGACTAGCCCCGCTACAAACAGAAACTATGTGAAACTGAGCCACGTGGGCGGCGTTTGCCAGGCGCAGCGACGCGTCTTCGCACCGGCTCCCTGTTATTTCAGGCTGTGACTGCGCCGACTGTCACCACAGACAGATTGCGGGACTCTCACGCCCGGCCGCAATCGGAATTCCATCACCGGCAATCGATAGTGGCGTGTACACCTTCCGCCCGCAGAACGCACGTTCTAAATTAGTTACGCCTTTTAGTTCACACGCCCGTATCCTCCACTTCGAAAAAAAAAAAAAAACGTGCTACATGAAAATATCAATCAGATTCAACCCGGGGGGGGGGGGGGGGCAATGGTGACCCTGTAAACACGGGTTTATGAATTGATAAAACCCGGCATTCGCCAAAAACTGTGGTCGCCTACTGGTATCTTTGAGTTTAGCATTTGGAGAATCGACGCAGCTAAATATTAAGACTGACTGGAAATGATACTCGAACCCCGCATCTCAGGAGCCCCTTAGAGCCCCGGTCAGAATCCCCGTCCTGCAAATTATGCACGAGAATTTCGGTGGAGTTTGTAATGCAGGCGAGAGGTACAGGCGGAAATGTAATTGTGAGCTTGCGTCATGCTTGGATCGCAAAAGTCGGTACACTACTTGCCCGCGAAAGCCAAAGCTTCGGGGTCCGAGACACTATTTTAACCTTCCAGGAAATTTCAAATCAGCGAACAATCCGCTGCAGAATAAAAATTCATTCTGGAAGTTTCTAATACTGAATTTAGCATATCCAGTTTCAGTTTTCCCGAGAACTCTCCATGGTGCCATGACATATATGGAAGAAACATTACAATTAACCTTTCCACCGACAACTAAGTAATGAGAAACAGAACATTTGCTCTGAATGGATAAACACAGGTAAAGGAATATTGGTCGTGGTGTTGTCGAAGGATGGTTTAGGGAAACTACGGAAAACCAAAATATTAATGGGAGGACGAGGATCTAAAAATGGCTCTGAGCACTATGGGACTTAACATCTGAGGTCATCAGTCCCCTAGAACTTAGAACTACTTAAACCTAACTAACCTAAGGACATCACACACATCCATGCCCGAGGCAGGATTCGAACCTGCCACCGTAGCAGTCGCGCGGTTCCGGACTGAAGCGCCTAGAACCGCTCGACCACCGCGGCCGGCAGACGAGGGTCTAAACCTCGCTTCTTTCCAATGCGCGAGTTTATTGTATATTACCGATTGCTCTGTACAGCACTACATTAATTGTTCTACATACTCGTACTGGACTTGGGACAGCTGCCATGGATGCACCTCCTAAATAGAAACCGACGATTTGCCCTCGTTAGTTGGGTGTCAGGTGCGACACGACCATAGATTACATAACACAGACGTGCTGGCGGTACACAACACTTTGCGACAAAAGCGGACAGCAAAAGACTTTCATTTTTTCCGACTTTTTCAACAGCTCCTGTTTCATTTTTTTTATTGGTTATGTCCAAGTAAGGATTGCATGTGGACTAATGTAGCATTTATTTCCTTTTTTGTTCCTATTACCAGTATCTTCAACCGTTGGCTGCGTTTTTTTATTCTTCTGTCTATCATGTTGCTTGTCGAGAAGGCTTCCTGGAAAATTTGTGTTTTTTAATCACGACTGAAAATTTCGTTCTTTCCTTAAACACTTCTTGATGGATGATAATTTCGTGTACGTCTTTATGCATTTCTGTCAGCCGACTATTTAAGTTCTTCATAGATAAAACCAAGCTCAAAATTTTCTTTGTATGCTTGTTGTGATTCATTCTATACTAGTGGCCATAAAATTGTAATCGCTGTTTCGTAACAGAATACGTGAATTTTTCTGTATCTTAACGCATTTCCTTTTATCTTCATCCACATTTCGTTTTCATATCTTGCTAAAAGGATTTTCCTCATAATTCTTCCTTTTTTCTTTTTGGATGTTATTTTATTAGAGTTCTGATGCTAATTATTATAGATTCACACGCCGTTCGTAAAGCACTATCTTTTTTGATTATTGTAATATAATATTGTACAATAGTATTTCTTATTAACTTTTTATTATACCTGTTCGTAGGTAGTTGTTCGCTCCATGTACTTCTGTAATTATTTCTCTGTTAGCGTGCCGGTTCAGTCATTTCTTTTCAATAAACTTACCTAAATATTTGAATTTGATGACATGGAGCTTTTCGGATTCTGGTGATTAATGGTTGATTATTATATCACGATCGACTGTTATCGATTTAATTGGGAATGGACGTATTTATCCGAATCAGTATGCTACTGTCGCAAAGAAACAAATTTCTGCTTAACAAGCTTTGAGAGCAAATAAGTCGCCATGACTTTCGGACTCATAAGTTACTAATAAATTAGTTCATTCTTTTTAACGAGAGCGGTATCTATAATTGCTGTATTAATAATTTATCAATTCCGATTAAGCTAATGTAATTAATAAAATGTTTCGACATTACGATAGTTGAGTTTTATTCAGCGAAACTCCGGCAGTAATCTGAAACTCACAGGTATTTTACTTATATGTTTCGTTGAAGTTCTATAAACGAAGGACTGTGAATCGTCAACAAAACAAAATTGTTAAATATGTGTAGATCATAGACCACTGATGATGTCTCGACCAAATAAAACGAGACACCTACATAACTAAATAAAGTAATTTAGTTGTCGCACAGACAGTACCAGAATTAATAAAATATAAGTGACAGTGGTCGCTCAAATTATTAGCTCTATCTTCCGCAAGGGCAGGGCGCAGCAAACACACAAACTTAAAAAGTCAGGAGCAGCTGGATTCCGTCTCTGACTTCTACTGGCTCGTGAGATACGCTGCTTAAGCGATCAATGCGTTTTATTACTTCATGTGACGCTGTCTTCTATTTACTTTGCGGTGTGTGCCGAAGCCACGGAGAGCGCTGAAGGGGCTGCGGACTGCGCGGAGAAATAACGCAATGGACGAGGCGGGGAAGGGCAGACCTCCCGTTAGCACAAAGTCCGAGACAATTCAATACCGGCCTCCCACTGCGAACCAGTCGGCTCATACGGGACCGTCAAACACAACAGAATTCCCTTGTACCCTAACAAGCTGAGCAGAAGATGGATATAATTAGATGATATCGATAGAGCCACGAATTGTACACAAAAGACAATTCAGTCAATTACCTTCGTAGGAAGATAACAGTGTTATCCATTTCGGGAGGATATTCGCATTACTCACGTAGACAGAAACACCAATATTGAAAATATCCCTTTGAACATCATCTTCCGATTTCACTGTCAGAGACTACGTGTTTATTCAAAAATGTTGTGAAGCATTTCACGTTTCTTCCTTCTGTTAATAAATGTGAAGGAACAAGTTCAACTCGAATACCTTCTGTTTTCTAGGACAGGACTGAACTGGTCATCATACAGCACATCTTCAATTTTTCCGTTTTTCTCCCCTGTATTTTGAATAGTCAATGTTATAGAAGCATGATGAGTCTAAATGTAACTGCAAGAGATTTCTCTTTTGCCAACCCGTTCTTTCCTGTAAACGGCACGTAGACTACCACATATCGCCGGCCGGGGTGGCCAAGCGGTTCTAGGCGCTACAGTCTGGAACAGCGCGACCGCTACGGTCGCAGGTTCGAATCCTGCCTCGGGCATGGATGTGTGTGATGTGCTTAGGTTAGTTAGGTTTAAGTAGTTCTTAGTTCTAGGGGACTGATGACCTCAGCAGTTAAGTCCCATAGTGCTCAGAGCCATTTGAACCATTTTTTGATCTTCCTAAAGTAATTTGTTTTCCAATTTCAGCCATACAGATTTTCTCTCTAACTGTCTGTGGTCTTAGTTCTAACGTTTTCGTAGCGATAGTTTTCTTCTGAATATTTCTATTGTGTTTTAGTTTTACATTAATCTTTTATACACGCATAGCGGGTCCTCAGGCTAATTTCGTTCCTTCTTTATGCTGTTCCCCACTTCCTTCTACTGAACTATCTCGAATGTAGTTATTTCGTCTAATAATCACAGCGTCAAAGAATTTCCTCGTCACTTTCTCACTTAATAATTTCTGTGATAACTTGTAATCTTTCTGCATGTCAGTCGTCTGGAACCGCGCGACCACTACGGTCGCAGGTTCGAATCCTACCTAGGGCATGGATGTGTGTGATGTCCTTAGGTTAGTTAGGTTTAAGTAGTTCTACGTTCTATGGGACTGATGACCTCAGATGTTAAGTCCCATAGTGCTCAGAGCCATTTGCATGTCAGTCCAAAACATCACGATTAATACTAATCATATTTCTGGTTTTTGGAGCTCTTGTTGTCACTCATACCCGTTTTTTAGAAGTAAATACCTTTTGTAGCACAGCCTTCAGCAAAACTTAAACGATTTTTTTTGTCACACCGATTTTTTTCCAACCTATGTGCCATTTTCTATAAGTATGGCTAAGGTCCTGTAAGATTGTAATACTATTAACGATATGGCATATGCTGAAAGTAGTTTTTTGTGCAAGTGCACCCTTATTGTAGTCTATCTGATGCATCATTAAATACAGTTTTGACCAAATCTCTTAATATTCCGCTGTTACTTTTTCACTTTAGATTGCAACTACAAAACAATGAGAGATATTTTGCTGTTCACTTGTTAAACACGTTTTGGTCTCATATGACGCAGTATCACCTTACAGCCGTGCAACTAAAAGTCTGTTACCTCTTTTCAGTGTAATTCCTTGATATCTTCTGCAGCTCATTTTAGCATATTCATTTTTCATCTCAAATTTTCATAATTTTTCCACATTACTCAAATGTCAAACATTATATGCTCGGACTAGTACACTTTCCTCCCCTCCATATTCAGGACGGAGGTGGAACGGAATTGTTCCTAAGTGTTTAAAACAATAACAATGTGACGTAACTGTATTTGAGACGATGTGACATAAATAGAGATAATTCTAAATGATTCGAGAAAACGTCCCTCCGCCCCCACCCGCTATTTTCATATTAGTGGAAGGAAAACGCAATAAGTAATTACAAACAGAATTGGTGAGCCCCACAAGTTGGTAGAACGGGTGTTAAATATTGTTGTATATTTGTGGATGAAAGAAGAGCAGTACAGTTACAATCAACCAGCGCACACTTCTTTATTTACGACAGTGGACGTACGTTTATAGATACACGCAGTGAAATATGTACCAGGAAGCTGAGTGGTGTATTTTGGTACGATTTCAAGCACAATACACACTGGTTAACAAAAAAAGTTATGCACAAGAAAGTAATGGCATCCGTGTGTTTAAACCCTTACCATCCACTCATATAGTAACTCACCAGGGTACCCCTTTGGTTTAGTGTACATGGTGAGGTGAAGTACTCTCGTTCTCGTCAGATCCATGTACACTCTGTCTGTCCATCTGTCCTCGTCATTGCCTTCGTCAAACGCCGGTCCGTTGTCACTGCCTGGATCGTCCTTCGCCTTGCCGCCTTCCATTTCTGGAACGGACTTCCTGTTACCGCCATCATCTGGGCCTTCTTCTCTACCGCCGTTTGTCGTCCCTACCATCAAACCTCCTTTTCTGTCACCCTCTTAGTCTCTGCTGTCTTAAGTATCATCACCAGTGACCGAAATAATCAATCATGGATCGTCCCACTAGCACAACATCCACAGGCATTTATGCCCTCCTCAGTTTTACTCCTGACACCACATTTGCCTCTAGCCCCCTCTTCTCCTCCCCCCAGTACCTTATCCCAACTACTTTACCAGTCCCTTTTACTAGCATGCTACACACAACTTCATCAACCAGTAAAAAGTTACAGTCGTCTGCATCTCACATAGTATGTTCCTCTACAGCTACGTCAACAGCAGATACCTTATCTCAACAACTAGGCCACACACTGGTAAGATGTAAGACACCTTGCACTCTACAGACCAATCACCCCATTCGAAATTCTGAAAAATTCCCCCCCCCCCCCACCCCCGAGAGACATAATGCCGAGCCGACCACCCCATCATTCCCAAAAATCAAAAATATTTTGCATGACCCTGGAAACAACTCCACCAACCATCCCTCCCCCTTCTCAAACTTCTACACAATCGATTCTTGACGCAGTATCTCTTCACTATAAAAACTTAGCTTCAAAAATAAAAAAGCGTCTCTCTAACCTCAGCATGACCACACTCAAGCCATAAACTGTTTCTGTAACCATAAATTCTTCAGTTCTTGACTTCTATCCCATTCCGCTACCCAAACTTCTCTATATAACCCTTTACACCAATAAGTCTTGATCTCCCGTGATCCACCACGTTCCAAACAACTCCAGCCTTTAAACTCACCGCCACACTTAAAAGATGAGGTGGAGAGAATACACTCTTCGATCACAATTCAGGAAGTTGAGCGGTTATTCAACTGTAATTCTTAATTCTAGATCTTAAAAGTGCTTTACATCCGCTGATCCCACATTTCTTTATTTGTGTGTTTTCAGAATACCCCTGAAATACTGAAATTTCACAAAAAATGGGGCCTTTATGTAGCCCTCATTCATCACAAATAACTCACCCATTCCCAAGTATACCATCGCCAAAAGTGTCTGATACAAAAGGACCGCCTAACCAAAGGACGACTCGCGTGCCCCCATTTAAAATCTAATCATCACATAAATCAATTTCTCAAAGCGCAACTCCAAAGTAATACTTGTAATCTTTCCCACTTGACGCACTCCTCCACGTGTTAAGAAAGACCACCCCAACAACACTGGTATGGACTTTCCTCACCGACACCAGCAATATACCACTCTATGCAAATAACTATCCACATCCCGTCTCTAACACTGAAGTTGTTATCTGTTTTTCCTTTTTTTAAGACTGCACTCCAAATATCCTTCCCTTTGAGCAATCCTACATCCTTCGTCGTATCAAATGTGCTGTTAATTCCATATCTCCGATGAACACCACTCTCGTATACACACAGAATCACTCCCTTTACACGTTTATATCCCGATTTAATTCCACATCCACCCAGCTACGTGCAGCATGTCAAATCTCACTGCATCCACTCACTTCCTGAACCACAACGACATCATGTATTATAACAATTCTCGAAATACTCACCTCACAATTTCTCTTCTCCTACACCATCCAACATGAGCTGCCCAGCTATAGGTTGGTGGGTTGATTTAGGGAAGGGGATAAAACACCGAGGTCATCGGTCCCATCGGATTAGGGAAGGAAGTCGGTCGTGTCCTTTCAAAGGAACCATACCGGCACATGCGTGAAGCGATTTAGGGAAATCACGGAAAACCTAAATCAGGATGGCCGGACGCGGATTTGAACCGTCGTCCTCCAGAATGCTAGTTCAGTGTGCTAACCACTGCAGCAACGCGCTCGATGCCCAGCAATATCCCGATTCCATTTTCCTCTTACAGTTCTCACACTAATGAAGGCACCTTTCCGCATAGAGCTGGCGATTAAGCATCAAAACATCATCCAGCCAACCTGCAGAAGCAGCAACATCATTATCCACCACATTATCATCGCCATAATACTTTGTTCATAATTGGCTCTACATCGAGATCATCTATTTCAATATCCTCCATATGTTACCGATGTTTTAATGTTTGCTTTTAATTACACTGAACTAAAAAGCTGAAAAGCAACCACATTCAGCTCGCCCATCTTGCGAGATCTAACGAAAAAAGATCAGTTAGTGTTCCGTTTACATACTCTTGTTTAAACTCATTCCCCTCCCTGGGCTGCGCAACAACCTATTGTGCCCAGATCATTTCAAGCCTCTCAGTGCTCACTTGACGAATTCTCTTCAACCTTCCCGCCCTCATCCATCTCCTCCCCAACACCAGCTCCCCAGTCACTTTCACTCTTCTCCTAATTAATCCTGTTTCATCCAAATGGTTACCTGGAGCTGGTTCCCACGTCTGCAAATGTCGTCGTCCATACGACCTACAGAGTCGCCAACCGAATTACCCAGCATCTCAAACACGCCACAATCTTCACTTTGGGATTAATCACATTCTCTGTTTTAATAATATCGCATGCGTGTTTTTGATCTTGTAATGTTTGTTTTTCTTCATCTTGCATTATAAAAATCTGATTGGTTGCAGAACATTGTCAGATACATTATGGGAGAATAAAAGGGAACTATAAAAAATAAGTTAAACGTTTAATGAACACTGTGAAGGTCCATCCGTTCATGTGAGACAACGTTACCAGAAGTAGATGAATTGTGAAAGAGGCCTCATTATGGGTCTAAATGTGGCCAGTACTGCGAAATAAACTGTAAAAATTTTGTATTTCTGGCCTACAGTGAGTATAGGCTTACAAATGAAGGAATGTTACTGTTCCGAATACTGTCTACGATGAAGTCACAATAACGCAAACGCTGTAGCAATATTAATAAACGAGAAGAAAATGGAAATAATATTTTGATGCCTGATATACAGATACCAGCGCTGCGTGGCGTCTGTTTTAGAGCGAGAAGATGACATCGTCAAAAACTCCTAAAAATAATTCATTCTACTGCAAAATACTTGTGCATATCGAATGAAACAACAGATTTACCGATGCCAGTCATTGTTTATTGATATCCGCAACGCGTTTCGAAGATTTAAACCTCCGTCATATGGTGGATTGTGCGCCCCCTGTAGCTGAGTGGTGAGCGCGACAGAATGTCAATCCCAAGGGCTCGGGTTGGATTCCCGGCTGGGTCGGAGATTTTCTCCTCTTAGAGACTGGGTTTTGTGTTGTCCTAATCATCATTTCATCCCCATCGACGCGCAAGTCACCGAAGTGGCGTCAAAACGAAAAACTTGCACCCGGCGAACGGTCTATCCGACGGGAGGCCCTAGTCACACGACATTTATTTTTATTTGGTGGATTTACATGGGTTAGTACTACATGTGTGTGTTGCATTCCGACTTTTTGGGGTAACTTGTTGCACTGTCTCCAGTAGTCAGAGCTCCTTTCTCTGTCGTAATAAATTATATGTAAACTCTCATACTTTGTAAAGCAAAACGGCCAGCCGGGGTGCCCGAGCGGTTCTAGGCGCTACAGTCTGGAACCGCGAAACTACTACGGTCGCACGTTCGAATCCTGCCTCGGGCATGGATGTGTGTGTTGCCTTAGGTTAGTGAGGTTTAAGTAGTTCTAAGTACTAGGGGACTGATGACCTCAGAAGTTAAGTCCCATAGTGCTCAGAGCCATTTGAACCATTAAAGCAAAACGTGTCATAATTTGTAAACAAAGAAGGTTCTCTGTTTACAAAGAATAATAGTTTACATGTGATGTATTTCGACTGATGTACTTCGACAGAAGTCCTAACACAACAAATACATGTAGTACTAGCACATGTAAATCCATAAATGGTGGAGATTTAAACCTACGAAGTGTGTTGTGGATGGTGGAGATTTAAACCTACGAAGTGTGTTGTGGATATAAATAAATGGTGACTGATTAGGGTAAACTTGTTGTTGATTCGATATCATTAACAGTCACGGTAAATCCTAACCTAAAATGTTCACGTTTTTGCTTGTGCTTAGTTGAAAAGAAGCGTTTTGCTAACAGACTCTACACAAGAATATACAGATGTTCATCTATTAAAACATACTATTTGTTATCTTCATGTTAGTCATCCGATCACGATATGCTCAAACGTAAGGTCGATTTGCACTAGATGCTAACCGAGCATCAGGTAATGCCATGTTACGTCATGGAATGGCAACGTACCCTCTAATGGAAGTTGGCTCACGATACTGAATACCGCTCAAAAAAAAAAAAAAAAAAAAAAAAAAAATATGGCTCTACGGACTATGGGACTTAACATCTGAGGTCATCAGTCCCCTAGACTTAGAACTACTTAAACCTAACTAATCCAAGGACATCACACACATCCATGCCCGAGGCAGGATTCGAAATTGCGGCCGTAGCAGCAGCGCGGTTCCGGACTGAAGCGCCTAGAACCGCTCGGCCACAGCGGTCGGCCAATACTGCTCCAAAAAAGAATATGAACAGCTCAGATAACCATAAGAACCTTTCGCGAGAAAAGGGAGCTATAAGAGCACAATACACAACAATATAAAAATTAATTAATATAAGATCGTAGCAAGCAACTGGGCAGCATTTGATTTAGAGGCTCACATAACGCCACGTTGACATTTCGCGGCGAACTCGTCTGTCAACGATTGGTGTGAACACCGTAATGTTAAATAAATTATGGTATGCTCGAGGTGACATGACGTGACATGGGGTCCAGGTGAACCGACCCTCAATCACCATCGTTTCTTCTTAATGGTAACTAGCTAATGGCACGGTTCCACTGTGTTAGCTGTCCGGTGCAGCACGATAGGCTGACCTCGGGAGGCCAGAAGAGGCCACCCCGAGAGACGCGTGCTTAAGAGCAGCCGGATGAGGGAGTTGAACTCCGGAACGACCATTAGTGTAAACAACGCGCGCAAATCTTTGTTCGGGAAGGCAAGAACATCAAAGGTCGGGGGCAGGCGGGGAAGCGGGGTTCCTTCTGGAAGCAGCGGGAGTCCGCCCACGCTGCCGGCAGTTCCCATTACTGTAATGGAGAACAAGGAGGACGCGTGGCGTCGCGGGCAGAGATGACGCGCCAGCTGGCCGGCGCGGCGCGGCGCGCCCCAGCCGTCCGCGCGTCAGCGCCGCGACTCGCAATGCTGACAAGCAGCGTCTCCTGCAGGCGGGACGGCAATCGTGGCGCAACCTAAAGAGCTGCAGTGCGCGCCAAGGAAAACTCTCGCGCAAACCGATTCCTCTAAAATTTTGATGATAGTTCTCTATTACGGCAGCGTTACTCTAAGGCAGTTACCTTTTTCGCTGACATTAGCTTTGCTATCTAGCAAACTATGGAGGCTCACAAGTATTTAATCCATCCACCATAAAAGTTCTTAATTCATTTTATTTTTAAATTTAATTTCATTCGTATAGTAAAACAATTTCAAAACAGACAAAGACAGATCTACAGAAAGGGTTAACAGATAAATAGATACTTAGACGAAGAAATGTAGTGCGAGGAGGGCTATGCGAGAGGCGTTCAATGAATTCTAAAGTAAAGTTCTATGTACTGACTTGGCAGAAAATCCTAAGAAATTTTGGTCTTATGTCAAAGCGGTAGGTGGATCAAACAAAATGTCCAGACACTCTGTGACCAAAATGGTACTGAAACAGAGGATGACAGACTAAAGGCCGAAATACTAAATGTCTTTTTCCAAAGCTGTTTCACAGAGGAAGACTGCACTGTAGTTCCTTCTCTAGATTGTCGGACAGATGACAAAATGGTAGATATCGAAATAGACTACAGAGGGATAGAGAAGCAATTAAAATCGCTCAAAACTGGAAAGGCCGCTGGACCTGATGGGATACCAGTTCGATTTTACACAGAGTACGCGAAGGAACTTGCGCCCCTTCTTGCAGCAGTGTACCGTAGGTCTCTAGAAGAGCGTAGCGTTCCAAAGGATTGGAAAAGTCTTCCAAAGTAAGAGTGATTTCAGGTGTGCCGCAGGGGAGTGTCGTAGGACCATTGCTATTCACAATATACATAAATGACCTTGTGCATGACATCGGAAGTTCACTGAGGCTTTTTGCGGATGATGCTGTGGTATATCGAGAGGTTGTACTGATGGAAAATTGTACTGAAATGCAGGAGGATCTGCAGCGAATTGACGCATGGTGCAGGGAATGTCAATTGAATCTCAATGTAGACAAGTGTAATGTGCTGCGACTACATAGAAAGAAAGATCCCTTATCATTTAGCTACAATATAGCAGGTCAGCAACTGGAAGCAGTTAATTCCATAAATTATCTGTGAGTACGCATTAGGAGTGATTTAAAATGGAATGATCATATAAAGTTGATCGTCGGTACAGCAGATGCCAGACTGAGATTCATTGGAAGAATCCTAAGGAAATGCAATCCGAAAACAAAGGAAGAAGGTTACAGTACGCTTGTTCACCCACTGCTTGAATACTGCTCTGCAGTGTGGGATCTGTACCAAATAGGGTTGATAGAAGAGATAGAGAAAATCCAACGGAGAGCAGCGCGCTTCGTTAAAGGATCATTTGGTAATCGCGAAAGCGTTACGGAGATGATAGATAAACTCCAGTGGAAGACTCTGCAGGAGAGACGCTCAGTAGCTCGGTACGGGCTTTTGTTGAAGTTTCGAGAACGTACCTTCACCGAGGAGTCAAGCAGTATATTGCTCCCTTCTACGTATATCTCGCGACGAGACCATGAGGATAAAATCAGAGAGATTAGAGCCCACACAGAGGCATACCGACAATCCTTCTTTCCACGAACAATAAGACTGGAATAGAAGGGAGAACCGATAGAGGTACTCAAGGTACCCTCCGCCACACACCGAAAGGTGGCTTGCGGAGTATGGCTGCAGATGTAGATGTAGAAGAAAGAGGAGATAAAAATGTAGGATAAAGTTGAACAAAGCTAACACACAACTACCTCCAAAGTTGTGATAATGTGATTCTGCATGGTCCTAAAGAGGGTAACATGATCCACTACTATCTATTGTACGTAATTTCAGCCTGATTCTATTTACGAATGCACCGAAGTCTAAATACATATTTCTTCACTGTACTTGGAGATTAAAAGAAAGTGGAATGGAATATTCACTCTGCAACGGAGTGTGCGCTGATATTAAACTTTCTGGCAGATTTAAACTGTGTGCCGGACGGAGATACGAACTCGGGACCTTTGCCTTTACGCGGGCTAGTGCTCTGCCGACAAAGCTACCCAAGTACGACTCACGACCCCTCCTCACAGCATTAATTCCGCCAGCATCTCGTTTCGAATGAATGGACTGCCGTTTCGATGTTTCTCGAACCTCCCTCTGTGCAGTGACATGCACAACGTCTTTCTATCTTTCATAGTTTGTCTGTAATAAACAACTGAGATCTAGTCTTTCTTTTTGAATCACCATGTAATGCCTAGTTGTGTCTAAATCTGGCCATCTGCATCTAAAATTAGTTCTCGCGACGCGCACCAGCTGATGCCGGTAGCAGCTACTTTCTTCTCCGTATTTTAGATCTGATCTAGACTGCACTTTGCTCATAAAATTATAAAGAAGACCATTTTTTTACTGGCAACATAATGACACCTTACTGCTAATTATTTAAAACAAACGCATCACAACTAGAGGACATAAAAGTTGATCTGTATCAGGCTACAAGAATTTCCTTTTTTACCTGACTTCCTGCAGTTCATCTTGAGATAGAGAGAACGTTTCGCTACTCTTTAACGGAGATTATTTGCGGTGAAAATTTGAGAAATGTTAAAATCGTGAGCATGAACGTGATTCAAATAAGGAATCCTGCTATGAGCATGCAGTGTGCTACCAACTGCTTGAGTTTGTGAAGTACAGAAGGAATAAATCTGAAGTTGAAAATCTGAGTAGCAGCCTGAGACGTGCACTGCCAGCGCAAGGTAGGAAACCGGGTTCGACCACAAAATCTGAAACTGCTACAAATGTTCATTTTTCAGATTCGTTCAAACGCTCTGAATTCCCTGTACGCTCCACTAGCTTTGTTTCTGCATTAAGTGCTAATTGTGACAGAGCTTTAGCCGTAAAGATTGAAATTTTCATCACAGTCCATCTCTGCTGCGTATAAGACGCTTTTATTCTGACGGTCCTACTCCCGTGTCTGACGTGGTAGGACAACAATGATCACTTTCATACAATGTAGGCTTTCACGGCCGGTGTTGTCTTCAGTTAAAACTTCCGGGCTGAGAGGCCGTGGTCGATGTATAAAATTCCCACCTGACGTTTCGTCTCCATCTGCGGGAGACAACTTCTGAGGTCGTCCGGCTACTGCCACTGAGGCTCCAAGTACTCTCGCATTTATAGAGCGCATAGAGGGCACCACCATTCGTCACGTGATGCCAGCGGTATGCCTATCTTTGGAAGGCGTCATCATTCTCGATTAAGAGTAATCAATTGTCATTCTGCTGGCGCAACGTCGACATCCATATTTTGTTCGACTTTAAAACTTCCTCTTTCCTATTGAAATTGTTGTGGTGTTCGTGAATTTCTATTGCTTCCTTATACATGCGCACATGATAATGGGATGTGCGTGCTAGAACGCTTGTCTCATTAAATTTAATTTCATGATTCCCATCTCAAAAAACGTGCTCAGCTACGGCCGATTTTTCGATGTGTCCTAAGCGACAGTTTCTTTTATGTTCGGCTAAGCGTGTGATTACACTTCTTTTCGTTGTTCCATTATATACTTGTCCACAACTGCATGGAACTTTGTATACCCCAGGTATTGCTAGGGGATGTCGGGCGTCTTTTGCAGTTCTTAAATATTCCATAATCTTCTTGGTGGGTCTGAAGATTGTTTCGATCCCATACTTGGCCAGAACTTTCCCGACACGGTCCGTAACCTTATTAATAAACGGTAGGAAAACTTTTCCAGTAGGTGTCCGTTGTTGCTCTGGACTTCTGGCTTCTTTTCTTCTTTGATGGAGGGCTCGATCAATTTCCTTACTTGTATATCCGTTTTTGATGAAGGCTGACCGTAGGTGATTCAGTTCATCTTGTAAGTAAGCCGGCTCGCAGATTTTGTTGGCTCTGTCCACCAAGGTTTTAATGACACCTCTTTTTTGCCTAGAATGATGGTTAGATTCCTTGTGGAGGTATCGATCCGTGGGAGTGTTCTTTCTATATACCTTGTGGCCCAGCGTCCCATCCACCCGTTTAATTACCGATACATCCAGGAAATTGAGTTGACCCTTGCTCTCTTTCTCCATCGTAAACTGTATCTTCGGGTTAATACTGTTCAGGTGCACCAAGAAGACATCCAACTCTTCTTCACCATGAGTCCACACTACAAATGTGTCATCAACATAGCGGTACCATTTAGCAGGCTTTTTACTGGCAGTCAGCAGGGTTCGCTGTTCGAAGATCTCCATAAATAAATTGGCAACAGCTGGGCTGAGGGGGCTTCCCATCGCCACCCCGTCGATCTGTTCGTAAAACTCGTTGTTATACTGGAAACAAGTTGTCGTCAGGCAGTGTTTAAATAAAGCCACTATGTCAGTCGTAAAAATATCTGCTATATATGAAATAGCTTCGTTTACAGGCACCATGGTAAACAATGACGCTACATCGAAGCTCACAAGAATATCACTTGGGCTGACGTTAATCTCCCTCTGTTTTTCAATAAAATGCGCCGAGTTTTTAATGTAACTGTGCGTTCTGCCGATGTGTGGTTGCAGCAAGCAGGCAAGATATCTGGCCACCTCTTGTGTTGGAGATCCTATGGCACTCACAATCGGTCTCAACGGGACCTGTGGTTTATGCACCTTTGGGAGTCCATAAAGTCTGGGTGGATAAGCTACCGTTTTGCACAGTGAAACACCCCCGATTAAATTCCTTCTTGGATTTTGTGTAATTTATCGAAGCCGCCAAACTGTCAATTGTTATGATTATATGACCGTGTGCTTAATGGATGAAGGCTATCGATTTTCCTGCTGTGGTTTTGGGGGTATTTCAGCCGAGTGCGGCTGTTTTGCGATTGAATAGTGGAATGATTGAAAGTTTGTCTATTATTAAGGACCACAAAGGTAGCGATGTACAAACTGAGGCAGTTGCCACCTTCGCCTTACACATCTAATTACAGTTATATCTCTTATTGGTTGCTGATTTTAGGTATTTCGTCACACGCAATGATGATGGTTAACATCCACAACAATCCTCACTGCAATCCATGGTTGTTGCTGGCCGACGCGGTTGACGCGAAACACGTAATTCGGCACTTGTCACTTTCGGTTTCGGATCACTCGCGAATCGGTATTAGTGAGTATCAACCCCAAGACGATCAGGGGGACGTGCTCACTCGTCATACTCCGGTGAATTTACTCGACCACCATTCTTGCCTGTCTCTCCGGCACTACTGCTCACTCGTCACTCTCCCATACTACTCCGCATTCGACACTAGTCACACACTGCCTTCTGCAGCGCTTGACAATCGACTCCCGTCGACTCCTGTCTACTGTCGACCTGGGCGTCGGATACTAGCATCTATGTTCGTGGGATCATGGATCCCTTACAACAGTTGTTTTTTATCATCCGAAGAAAGAGAAGATTGTTTCGCCAGTTGATTGGTATTTCTCAAAATTTTGGTAGTAGGATCCTTCTGAAGCTTTTTGTACGTAGTGGGATCCAAAAGGTCACTAATCTTCTTGTGATAATCTTCGGTGTTCAGCAAAACCGTAGTATTTCCTTTATCAGCTGCAAGTACAATAATGCTCTTATCGGCATTGATCTCCCTCAGTGCCCTCCTTTCCGACTGAGACAAACTGCTGGTAGGTGGTTTCGCTTGGCGTAATATTCTGGCTGTTTCAGTCCTGATTTCATCCGCGGAGTGCGATGGTAACAAACGGATTCCTGCCTCTACATTCGCTATAATGTCCTCCGTAGGAACCTTTAGTGGCGTGGCTGCAAAGTTGCCTCCTTTCGACAGAACTGAATGTCCCTCTTTTGTTAATTCTCTCCCAGACATGTTAATAACAGTTCGAGAGTTGCCAGCGACTGATGTTTCACCTCTGCCTTTCTGTAGGCCATCGTATTTCCTCTTTTGCTTATTAGTTGCCATTTCTGCACTGAGCTCCATGGTCCTGAACGTTATAAAGTCCACCTTATTCCAGTCATAACGTTGTGCCAGCAGAATGACAATCGATTACTCTTAATCGAGAATGATGACGCCTTCCAAAGATAGGCATACCGCTGGCATCATGTGACGAATGGTAGTGCCCTCTATGCGCTCTATAAATGCGAGAGTACCAGCAGCCTCAGTGGTGGCAGAGCGGC
Source organism: Schistocerca cancellata (assembly GCF_023864275.1). Taxonomy (NCBI): domain Eukaryota; kingdom Metazoa; phylum Arthropoda; class Insecta; order Orthoptera; family Acrididae; genus Schistocerca; species Schistocerca cancellata. The sequence continues at coordinate 318,550,476 of NC_064626.1, read as the reverse complement.
CTGAGCTGGCGAGGCGAGCGCATCGCTGCTGTTGCGCGCTTCGCTTACTCGGCCGTTGAGAGCTCGTGAAGAGGTTTCTGTGCTGTGGGCGCCGCGGAGAGCAAATTGTCGTGCGTTGTTTTCACAACGCGTGCAGATTGTCGTGTTCCGCGCCTCGCAGCATGGGAAAGAAGGGTGCGCAGAGAAAACCTGCCGCTACGAAGGGTCCTTCGGTTGTGCAACTCACTGAGTCTGCCGACCATGCGAGGAACTCCCGAGAAGACGAGTCGCGGCCTGTTCCCCCTTTGTACGTCAAGTGCAAAGGCGGGTGGACAGCGCTGTTCGACACCATCACGAATTGCGCTCGGAACGAGGTGGTCTACGAGTCTGTCGATACAGACTCGCTGATCTGCGTTCGAGCTGCAAACGTGGCCGACCACAGGGCGATCAAGGTCGCAGTGGCCGACCACGTCGTCGACGCGCCGCCGGCGCGTGATAAGGCACCTTCCGTCGGAAGGATGAAGACGACCAAGGCACTCCTCAGGGGGTTACCTTGGTGCTGTGACGAGGCAGCGGTCCGGGAAGGGCTGCTGCGGGCTGGGTTTGGTTGTGCAACCGCAAGGTTGCACAACCGGACCAACAGGAAAAGGGCGCCGCTCTATGCCGTGACCGTGCAAACGGTCGACGGCGGGAGCGACATCTTCGAGTTGCGGAAGTTGCTGGGCTTTCCGGTGACGACAGAGGCTCTCCCGACCTCCATGTACCCTCTGCCCCAGTGCTTCAGGTGCCAGGGCGAGGGCCATGTTGCGAAGTATTGCCACAACGCGGCGCGGTGCGGCAAGTGCTCAGGCGAGCACGACAGCCGCGCCTGCGACCGCGGCAGCAACGTTCTACCGACTTGTGTCCGGTGTGGCGGCCCGCACATCGCCAGTTGGCGCGGTTGTGCAGCCTTCTCAAGCCGCAACCGTGCCGGGGGCGGCGAGGGGGCCGCGGCCGTACCGACGCAGCGGCAGAAGCGAAGACGACGTCGGAAACGGCGTAGGGCGCAGAACAGCCCGGCGCAGCTCAGGGGCGGCGCAGTAGCAGATCCACCTGCCAGGGGCAGGGACGACCGCTCGGAAACGGGCAGCCAGGACGCAGCTCGCTCTCCCGTGAAGAAGTGTGACCTCGAACTCGGCACCGCCGTGAAGGAGGCCACAGCAGCCCTCAAAGCCGTCATGGCGGCGGAGAGGGCTGCCTTCGCAGCCGCCGTGGCTGCAGAGAAGGAGGAGGCCTTGAGGCAACTGCGAGCAGTCTTCGCCCAAGGCCCCAGCGCAGTCGTACCTGCGAACACTCCTGCGACCTCGCAGAAGGACGTTCGCGCGCCTGTCCCAGCGGTTGCCCTAGCAGCACCGCAGGTGAAAGGTGCAAAGAAGAAAACCACCGCCCCAGCTGAACCGGTGGCAACGCCGACTGCTGCGGGAGCGGGCCCCGCAAGGGATCGAGAAGCCAAAAGGGCAGCCTTTATCGCACAAGCGCGAGCGAATGGTAACACTTCCTCCGACGCTGAACTGGCGCAGCTCTCCGAACAAGCGGAGCTCATGGAAGCTACATTACGGAAGGGCTGCGGCGTGCAGTAGAGGAGGACGCTGAACGGTAGCCGATCGCCGCCGTTCTGCACCAGCCTGATGAAGCTGCGTCAAGTCACCGACGACAAGGCGCAGCAGAGGGGCTAACAGCAACGCATGCGTTGCCGCGCCGAACTCTTATGTTACAGGGAGAAAGCCACTGCGGCCGGCCCAGGAGACTACAAGCGAGCCCAGCCGCAGCAGCCGGACTGACCCAGCTAACGACCACGCAGCACATAGGTAACGATGCACGATACCTCACGCTAACCTTCCCTCACCTTGCATGCTCTGTCGCAGCTAGCAAGCCGCTACTGCCCTTACTACCCGTCCTAGTGTCGCAGAGGCTTTTTTTCCTTTGGCGCTGCCCTTGGCACTTTTTTTCCTCTGCCCTTACAACCGCTACCCTTCAATCGTTTTCGACCACTTCTATCTCCTGATGGACCATGTTAATGAGTAATCTTACCCAGACGCATGGATAACATCACAGCCTGCATCCTGTGACGCCTGATTCATAAACTAACATGCTTACGGAGGTGACAGTAGAACTTTTGGTTTGGTCACCACGTTGGTGCGGGCGTAGAGGGGCCCCATCCTTAGCGAATAAAGCCTCAGTGGCAGTAGCCGGACGACCTCAGAAGATGTCTCCCGCAGATGGAGACGAAACGTCAGGTGGGAATTTTATACATCGACCACGGCCTCTCAGCCCGGAAGTTTTAACTGAAGAATGATCTCTTTGTTTGTCTATGTTATATATGAAGTCGACCCGACAAGGTGTGTTATCCTGGTCGTAGGGATGCTCTCGTGGTGTTCTGAAGGACTTTGTCGACGGTATCGCAAACGCTGCATTACATGTTAGCATTCCTCCAACTTCGAATTTCATTGCCACTGCCAGTATCTTCGGTTTTCTCCGCTACATCATCAGCTCCCACATTTTGGGCTACTGTCACACTTCTCTTGAATCCTAACATATTGTCTCATACCAGCAATTCAATAGGTCTCGAACTCTCGTGGATAAGTATTCGTTGCGGTGTAATACTTCACTTTAACGAAAATTCTCTTTACCGTACTAAAGACAGCAGCATGTTCCCTGCAGTCGGCGCCACTGTAATCCTAAAACTTCTAGTACACATCTAGAAGTCGATATTTTGGCTCAGTAGTGTTGATTCCCGCCAGATACACGTTACAGAGAACAACGTAGCCCGGTAACCAACGACAATGGCCGCTGTAGTGTTTCCGAAAATAATTACAAAAGGCTCACCTGGTTCTTAAAGTCCCTTTAAGACCTCCCAACAATGCCTCTCTGCCGACGTCTCAGAACACTTCTGGGGCGACAGAATTGAAGCGCCTACATAATAACTTCAAACCTCAGAATTTAATGACAATGTGACTGTTTCGTAGTTATCTGTGGTGCAATTTCTTGTGCTCTAAGTAAGTGTAAGAGATAAAGACCTTTTACCTTCCGGTAAAAACCCAGCGTGTATTGCCACCTCGCTACTGAAAGCTTCTTCATAACGGAATTGCAAAGGATCTCTACAGATCCCTAACCAGCCACAAACTTTCTCTGCGTTGACATGCTATATTAAATCACTCTTCGAAACTGAATGTTTCCTTTGCTCTAATCGTCACTCTAAAGAAAACTGCATGCGCTCGACAGAGTAATGTTAATGTAAAACATACGAAATAGACTGTAATAACAGATATTTAAAAAATGCACGCGCTTGGATATGTCCGTGTAATAGGTGCACGCGCCGTTTAAAAATGGAAGAAAAACGATGCGGGATGTATGGCGAGGGAAGCCGAGCGTTTGCGAGTAGAGAAGGGAGAGAAATTGCACCTATTATGAGTTCAGTGTTCCGCGGGATCGGTGGCTCGGATTCCCGTCCGGCCAGCGTCCTTCGCGTTTTTGTACTTCTCCGCAATTACTTGAGGCGGATGTCGATATGATTCCTCAAGCTAGTCCGCTGTCCCATACGCTGCGAGGTACACGTAAATTGAACAAATACTTCGTAGCTGATTCAATCGATATCAACAGGGCGTCCAACTCCGAACCAAACACCCCCTTATTTTATGTCCAAAACAGTGCAGCTGCACAGTATTTTTCAGAACGAATTTCCGCTCTGCATCGGAATGTGTGGTAGTTTGAAACTTCCTGGATGATTAAAACTGTGTGTACTGGACTGGGTCTCGAAGCTGATATCTTTGCCTTTCGTGGGCATGTACTCTACCAATTGAGCTATACAGGCACGACTCTCGAACCACCCTCACAGACGTACTTCCGCCAGTACCTCATCTCCGACCTTCCAAACTTCACCGAAGTTCTCTGCATATCTTGTGGCACTAACTTCCCTAGAAGAAAGGACATTATGGAGGTATGGCTTAGTCACTGCCTCCTTTCTTCCAGGAGTGCTAGTCCCACAAGGTGAGCAAGTGAAGTTCTGGGCCGTTTCAAAGGTACTGGTCACTCCTTGTGAGAAAAAAAAAACGTAGAAGTTTTCATCGATAGAATAAAAGAGATGTCATGCGTAATCTGCACAGAACTGCTATCGAAAAATGACGAAATATTGCAGGCGAAAGGCAAAGGTGTCAGTTAGACTTCCGGTCCAGTTCACAGTTTTAACCCTCTCGCTGCTACAGACGTGCATTCAGGAAACCGACCTGAGTACGGCTTTGTTGGGGCTGTACTGCTTTGCCTGTGCAGAGAGATGGCGTTCTGGCCGCTATGAAGTACCTGTTATCCGACTTTAAGAAAACTACTAGCTGAAAATAATTGATTTTTGCACATTTTACAGTCTCCTAGATTTTCTCGATAAAGGATTGAATTTTTTTCGTTATTCGTCATAGTTAATGCGCTGCATCAAATTAAGTAAAACACTGCCCGATATATTAAGGAGTTTGCACAGTAAGAACGCAACGTATAAACTTCGCCTATGGTTGATTTTAGCTAGTACATTGCAATACATGAAATGTATGTGAGATCGAAATATTATTTCAAACCGAGAGCAGAACGAAATCTCAATTCGCTTTCGAGTTATTGGTTTTTACATCCGACGGACGGTCGCGCACGACAAGCACTTTTGCGTCCCTGTACATTGGAAATTATGTGGTCGTAACAATCCTTGTAATTTATAAACGGTTAGAGATATCGTATCCAGGTTTTATGCAAATGATAACAAGCAAAGAGTGCTTGAAATTTTTTTGTTACCGAGAAATGAAAGTACCTCGTTCGCAGCAGTGAGAGGTCGGCGGCTCAGGTCGTACACAGACGTCAATAGCAGTGTAGGAAAATTCAAGCGATGCACACATAAACGCCCACAGTACCTGGAGACCGGTGGAGCAGGATGTGTATACACGTCCACTGCAGGAAAGCTTTCGTATAGCACTTGCTTCTAAGAGCTTATATTGTCTAGTTGTTCAACCATCTACCACGGAATACGATGCCACTATCTCAGTTTCTGCTAGGTCTTTTGCTGCTGACTGTAAGTGGAGGCGTAGTGGAATAAGGTCCCCGAAGAAAAGAAGCTATTTTTGGCTCATCAGTCTTCTAACTGGTTTGAAGCAGTCCACCAACGACTATTCCTCGTGTGCCAACTATTTTCTCTCAGAGCAACACTCAGTTATTTGAAGGACATATTCTAATCTCTCTCTTTCCCTACAGATTCCGCCATCTTTGCGTCCCTCTAGTACCATGAAAAATTATTCCCTGATGTCTTAATATATGTCCCATCATCTGTCCCTTGTTTTACACAATGTTCTTCTCACATTCCTTTTATTCATAGTATCTGCAGAGCACCTCATTTCTTACATTGTTCACATAATTTTCAGCATCTATATGTAAGACTACGTGTTAGGTGTTTCGATTCTCACACTCTTAACACAGTCCACGACTCATTTCTATTAAATTCTGTGATCCACAAGTAAATTATGAGCACTAGTTGGCAAACCTGGCACTGCCCAGATATTCATTTTGCTAATTTTCTATTAGAAACGAAACCAAAAACTGAATTGTGTTCGTACTGTAATATCGAAAATATTCGTTTCCATGTATTCGTGAAAACACGTAGATACACTCAGCGGTATATATCGATACTGTCTGCGAAACACGTTGCGAACAGAGTTAGTAGTGAAGAAGTAACAAATTTAATCGTCATGACAATGCGGAAATTTTTCACACATCTCAGTGTCTATGATGTGATATCTTCCGAAGCATGTGTAGTACCATGATCTAATTTCGTAGGTGCATTTAGCGGCATATGCGTATACTATCGACAAAATTTATTGCCAATGGAGTTAGTAACACAGAAGTAATAAATTTAGAAGTCATGGATAATGCGGCAGTTTTTCACGCGTCTCGTTGTTCATGACCTCAAGTCCCCTGAACTGTGATAGGCATGTGCTTCTTACTTCCGCAGTGATTGTTGCCTGAGAGGAACGGATATGTGTACCAAGTTTGGTTGAAATCGATCCAGTGGTTCAGGACGATACGTGGAACACACACACATTTATATACGAGGGGCGTTTGAAAAGTCCGTGCAAAGTCCGAGAGATGGCACTACCGAGGCGTATCGAGCTCATGTTTAGTTAGTAGCATCTTTGGAAAGAATGCACACCAAGAGTCAGCCATATTGGTCTATTTCTTTGTGTCTGGCATTCGTGTGAATCAAGGAAGTCGAGTGATTGTCAAAAAATGGACGAAAAAGAATTTTGTTTCGTGATTAAACATTACTTTATGAAAGACAAAATGCCTCAGGAGACTAAAAAGAAGCTTGATAAACGTTACTGTGACTCTGCACCTTCGATTAGAACAATTTATAAGTGGTTTCAAAATTTTTGGAGTGGCCATATGGGCACAACGCTGAACGTTCTGGACGCCATGTGGACGTTACGACTCCAGAAATCATTGATAAAATCCATGATATGGTGATGGATGACAGAAGAGTTAAGGTGTGTGAGATTGCTAGTGCTGTGGGCATCTCGAATGAATGGATACATAATATTTTGCATAAACATTTGGACATGAGAAAGCTATCCGCAAGATGGGTTCCGCGATTGCTCACGTTTGACCAAAAACGGATTGGTGTGAAGTGTTGCAAGGATGGTTTAAAGCTGTTCAAGAAGAATCCGCAGGTCTTAAAGGGTCGTTTCGTCACTGTGGATAAAACAGGGATACATTACTATACTCTTGAGACCAAACAACAATCTAAACAATGGGATGCCAAGTGAGAATCTGCACCAAAAAAGGCGAAGACCATTCGTTCGGCTGGAAAGGTTATCGCTACTGTCTTTTGGGATTCGCAAGGGATAATCCTTCATCGACTATCTGGAAAAGGGTAAAACAATTACAGGTACATATTATTCATCGCTATTGGATCGTTTGAAAACTGAGCTGCAAGAAAAACGCCGGCGATTGGGCCGCAAAAAAGTCCTTTCCATCACGACAATGCACCAGCACACGCCTCAGCAGTTGTGGTCGCAAAATTAATGGAAACAGGACTCCAACTCGTTTCACATCCCCCCTGTTCTCCAGACTCGGCTCCCTCGGACTATTATTTGTTCCCCAATTTGAAGAAATGGCTGGCGGGAGAAAGGTTTTATTCAAACGAGGAGGTGATTTCAGCAACTAATAGCTATTTTGCAGACTTGGACAATTCCTATTATTAGGAAGGGATCAACAAATTAGAACAGCGTTGGCCGAAGTGTATAAGTCTAAAAGGAGTCTATGTCGAAAAATAAAACAGGTTTACCCCAAACACGTAAGTAGTTTTTATTTTTGCACGGACTTTTTAAGCGCCCCTCTTATATATAATGTGTATCGTTGGATTTCGTACTCATATTGATAACTATGTTTGGTACTAGTAGACTTCTGTAAACGAGGAACGCCCTCTTTGCTGATGTTAGACTACTTCTAATATCTTTGCTTCGTTTATCGTGTGTTATTTTGCTTCCAAGATTGCTGAATTCCTTCGTCTACTACCTACGCCCCAATTTTGATGCTAAATTTTTCGCCTATGTCATTTACGCTACTGTTCAGTACCTTCGTCTATATTTAGATTGCTCTCAGTCCACTGTGCTGCTAGTGAAATTAGTAATGAAACACTTTTCCACTTGTCTGCCAAAAAGCGCAAGCTAACTTTCTTTTCCATACATAACAGTCATTTTATAACTTGAAAACATATAGTTCTTACCTCTGCATTCGTTATTCCACAATATTGTCTGAATATAATGATACGTTCATGAAGTGACGGAAAACAGTGCTGCGGTTGAAACAAAAATCACTCCTAAAGCCTTAGAAAGCTTGGATCGAATACCTTCGTTTGCACTATGGGTCTTGAAAAAATTAACAGTTCTTTTCTACATATACGTGATTACTCTGCTATTCACAATACAGTGCCTGGCAGAGGGTTCAATGAACAACCTTCAAGCCGTCTCTCTCGAACGGCGCGCGGGAAAAACGAGCACTTAAGTTTTTCTGTGCGAGCCTTGATTTTTCTTGTTTTATCGTGATGATCATTTCTCCCTACGTAGGTCAGTGCCAACAGCATTTTTCGCAATCCGAGGAGAAAACTGGTGATTGAAATTTTATGACAATACCCCTTGCAACGAAAAACTCCTTTGTTTCAATGATTGCCACTCCAATTCACGTATCATATCTGTAACACTATCTCCCCTATTTCGCGATTATACAAAACGAACCGCCATATTTTTACTTTTTCGATGTTACCCGTCGGTCCCACCTGATGCGGATCCCGCACCGCAGAGCAATACTCCAGAATAGGGCGGACAAGCGTGGTGTAAGCAGTCTCTTTAATAGACCTGTTGCACCTTCTAAGTGTTATGCCAATGAATCGCAGTCTTTGGTTTGCTTTACCCATAACATTATCTATGTGATCGTTTCAATTTAGGTTATTTGTAATTGTAATCTCTAAGTATTTAGTTGATTTTTGCAGCCTTCAGATTTGTGTGACTTACCGCTTAATCGAAATTTAGCGTATTCTTTTTAGTACTCATGTGAATAACTTCACACTTTTCTTTATTCAGGGTCAACTGCCACTTTTCGCATCTGAGATAGCTACTCATATTGTCTCCTATGTCGTTAATATAGATCAGGAACAATACAGGACCTATAACACTTCCTTGGGGAACGCCAAATATTATTTATGTTTTACTCAGTGACTTTCCGTCTGTTACTACGAACTGTGACCTTTATGACAGGAAATCATGAATCCAGTCGCACAACTGAGGCGATATTCCATAGGCATGCAGTTTGCTTAGAAGACGCTTCTGAGGAACGGGGTTGAAAGCATTCTGGAAATCTAAAAATATGGAATCAATTTGACATTCCCTGTCGATAGCACTCATACTTCATGAGCATAAAAAGCTAGCTGTGTTTCGCAAGAACGATATTATCTAAATCCGTGCTGACTAAGTGTCAATAAATCGTTTTCTTCGAGGTACTTCATAATGTTCGAATACAGTATATGTTCCAAAACCCTACTGCAAACCGACGTTAGAGATATGGGCCGGTAATTCAGCGGATTACTCATATTTCCCTTTTTGGATATTTGTGTGACTTGAGCAATTTTCCAGTCTTTAGGTACGGATCTTTCTGTGAGCGAGAGATTGTTTATAATTGCTAAATATCGAGGTATTGTATCAGCATACTCTGAGAGGAACCTGACAGGTATAGAATCTGGACCGGAGGCCTTGGCTTTATTAAGTGGTTTAAGCTGCTTTGTTACGAGGTGCGTTTGAAAAGTCCATGCACATTCCGAGAGATGGCAGCACCGACGGGTATTAATGTCATGTTAAGTTAGTAGCATCTTTGGAAGAACGCACACCAAGTTTCATCCATATTGGTCTATTTCTTTGGCATTCGTGTGAATCAAGGAAGTCGAGTGATTGTCAAAAAATGGACGAAAAAGAATTTTGTGCCGTGATTAAACATTATTTTATGAAAGGCAAAACGCCTCAGGAGACAAAAGAGAAGCTTGATAAACGTTACGGTGACTGCACCTTCGACTAAAACAGTTTATAAGTCGTTTCAAAATTTTCGGAGTGGCCATATGGGCACAACGCTGAACGTTCTGGACGCCATGTGGATAAAATCCATGATATGGAGATGGATGACAGAAGAGTTAAGAGATTGCTATTGCTGTGGGTATCAAGAATGAACTCGTACATACTATTTTGCATAAACATTTGGACATGAGAAAGCTATCTGTAAGATGTGTTCCGCGATTGCTCACGCTTGACCAAAAACGGAATCGTGTGAAGTGTTGCAAGGATGGTTTGCAGCTGTCCAGGAAGAATCCGCAGGATTTTAAGCGTCGTTTCGTCACTGTGGGTGGAACATGGATACATTACTATACTTCTGAGACCAAACAACAATCTAAACAGTGGGTTACCAAGGCAGAATCTGAACCAAAAAAGGCGAAGACCATTCCTTCAGCCGGAAAGGTTATGGCGACTGTATTTTGGGATTCGCAAGGGATAATCCTCATCGACTGTCTGGAAAAGTGTAAAACTATTACAGGTGCATATTATTCATCGTTATTGGACCTTTTGAAAACTGAGCTGCAAGAAAAACGCCGGCGATTGGACTGCAAAAAAGCCCTTTTCGATCACAACAATTCACCAGCACACACCTCAGCAATTGCGGTCGCAAAATTAATGGAAATAGGATTCCAACTCGCTTCACATCCCTCCTATTCTCCAGACTTGGCTCCCTCGGGCTGCCATTTGTTCCCCAATTTGAAGAAATGGCTGGCGGGACAAAGATTTTATTCAAGCGAGGAGTTGATTGCAGCAACTGATAGCTGTTTTGCAGACTTGGACAATTCCTATTATTCAGAAGGGATCAACAAATTAGAACAGCGTTGGACGAAGTTATAAGTCTAAAAGGAGACTATGTTGAAAAATAAAGAAAAGGTTTACCCCAAACACGTAAATACTTTTTATGTTTGCACGGACTTTTCAAACGCCTCTCGTACACCGAGGATATCTATTTCTGTGTTTCTCATCTTGGGAGTTGTTCTTGATTGGAATTCAGGAATATTTACTTCGTCTTCTTTGGTGAAGGAGTTTCGGAAAACCGTGTTTAATAACTCTGCTTTAGTGGCACTGTCATCAGTGACTTCACCGTTGTTATCGCGCAGTGAAAGTATTGATTACGTCTTGCCACGGGTGTGCTTTATGTATGACAAGAATCTCTTTGGGTTTTCAGCCAGATTTCGAGACAGAATTTCACTGTGGAAATTATTAAAAGTAATGACTGTAAATATCTTCCTGTAATCTATTATAACAATAAATATCTTCCTGTAAACTATTATAATAATGGAAGGTTTTTAATTTTCATGTGTACGCGCTGATTTGTGTGACTCAAATGTAACCTAGCTTAAATACGCTGTGCAGCACAATTAAAGAATCACTTTTCCGGAACCCCGAGCTCGACAACGCTTCAAACACAAGGTGTCGACACTTACGAAAAGAAAGCCAAACATCAGAAAACAAGTTCACGAAAATACCAATATAAAGAATATAATCTGACAACTACATATAATAATAATGTGAAATAAGGTGATAACGAATTATTATTACTACATAAAAGCCTACCTAACATAACTAATAAGCAAACAGACAGTGACTGAACCACAGATGTCGGTTAGATGTCAATATCATCAGACGTATGTTAAAAATGTATAATAAGGAAATCCATTTAATATTAATCTACACAATTAGAACTAATGTACCAAAATTATGCAACATTTACTTACAGATAACCTGATGCTGACAGTTCAGTGAAGCAGGCCTACTGTAAAATAAAAACAATCAAACTTAGCATTTTATTTGGAATTAAAATTATACAATGTACTTTAGAGACATATACCACAGAACGGTCCCAAAAGAATATGATTTATTATTTCATGGTTTACAGGCGAAGAATTGCTTTCTAAAGGCTATCCTCACTGATACAATACCTATGGGAGACTCAAGCAATAAAATTTATTGAAGCGCAAGTGTGTAGGTTCCTTTGCAATGTTACAGGCGTACTGAAACCGCGTCCAGGACAACGGCTCGCGGTACGCCTACGGGATAACACACGGCGGGCCTGAATGTAAGTCCGTTAAGAGTGACATGAGAAATATTTGCACTTTCTACGAATCTCCCAGCCTAATTTCCGTACAAACACACAGATAGGGCCAGAATAAAGTCGATCTATGGGAAGATCTCCTAACAACAACCGTTTCAATATATTGACAGCACAACTGATGTAAAATGTGTGTTTAGCGTCCCACTGGATTGCTCGTTAGATTAATTTGTTTCGTTATACCACGGGTAGTTAAGAATCTCTTGTAAGCTCGCGAAACTAGAGCACAGATTTGGAATCGATGAGAGCTTATTGTACAAATTATATAAAGTCCAAACAACCAAGGGTATTTGCGAATAGAATTTGAATGAAGACAATACATCAGAATAATCGATAAAATAAATTTTAACTCGGTTGGTAATTAAAAGCTGACATCTAGAAACACTAAAGACCTAGATAAATTCGGACTAAAGGTACGCAATAGTTAACTGGAAAGGCAACAGATAATATCAAGACAGGTCTCTGTGGCAGTTGATGGATTGCATTCCATAGAGAATATACATATGACAGAATGACAGCGGTTTGGCATATGACTGTGTACCACAAAAATGGTGCAGTATTCGATGTGAATACATACGTTGTCAATTTTCTCACATCTAATCAGACATTCTACGTATTCAACATTGCATATATTACGATAAACATGTTCTCAGTCACATTTAATACAGAAAACTGCATTTAGAAATTACAAAATTGTTGATTAAAACATACAGTTTAGTTCTTCCACAATTAGTGCAATAATAACACAAATTATGGAAAGGCAGATTTAAACTATGAGCGCTAGTGAAATGGACATGAGAAAAAGGGGCGAAAGAAACAAAGGAAGAGGAACGTATAACATACAGTTAATGAGAATACAGGAAAAGAAAGTGGAGAAACTCACAGAGAAAGGGAAAGAGAACGATATCTAACTGGAATAAGATGAGAGCACTGGCTTCACTATTTGGCAGAGGGAACATTGCCCATACATATCATTTTTATGGGAAACGTTATCAGGGAGACGGAAGAAAGTGCTTCATCTTCTTTTTAAAGACAGCAGAGAATGGAACTGTGTGTAGGATGCTGGGCAGTTTGTACCAAAGGCGGGCGGCAGGAACAGAGGAGCTGGCGAATGTTTTTGTTTTACGTGTAGGCACGGCTGGGATACTGTGTAAGTAGGACCTTGAGTTATGCCAGATACTGCGGTGCTAGTGCATTGAGAAGCCGACGAAACGGACATAGCGTATTGAAGTCACGTAACTTATCTCGTCGCAATCAGTGGGACAACAGAAAAAGAAGAAGGGAACAAAACAAAGAGTAACTCGTTTTCAGCCTGGACACTCGACAGTGTGACAAATCTACTTCGAGGGAACGCAGCAAGGTGCTTTGGAATGGGCAAAACGTTCTTGTCTCGCACTCTGAAGTGCAATAGTTATTAAGATTCGTATTCGTCATACTGATGATAAATATTCTAGCCCGTGTTCGTCATACTTATGATTACATATTCTAGCCACGAGACGCCAGTATCTATTATCTTCTAGTTCTTGTACGATAAAAACAAGTATTTTGTCTTTACTGATTTTATATAGACTCCACCTTAGTGATACTCCAACAAACACAGAGATTTATATTTTTCTGCTGATTATTTACTTTTGTTGTAAGCTCAATACAATCTATACATCTGCTGTACCAAAAGTACCATAGTATTTTGCTAGTTGTGTTTACCTTCACGAAGTCCTGTCTTGCGAGACGGGAAAGTTCTATCGCTAGTGAAAGACGTAAGTACCGGAAGAATAGTAAGTGAATGTGTTACCGAATGATCTGCTGACACTGTATTACGCAACAACCTGATGTAAATATTATACAAAAAGTCAGACGATCATTTGGGTTTGCCAAACGAGCGATCGGCAGTTTCCAAGCTGGCTACCACTTCCGACAAACTCACTGAAGAGTATATGACGCCTTGACTGGAAGTGAGTTTGTCTCTAATTTCCAGAATGAGAAAATTCCGTTGCTGCATGAAATAACTCGTGGTGAAGCTGCAACTTCTGTTCAATAACTTATATGATAGTTGACGACACTCTGCAAAATGCACAGATACAGAAACAACGGTTTATCTGAAGTCATTCACGTATTTCACTTGTTTTCAAACAAAATTATAAACACAATGATCAATAAAATGCAAAGTAATGCACACTGCTAATACTCGTAGATGAACTGCATAAAAATGAAAGTTCAGAAGCTTAGCTAAACGAACAGAATATAAGTTTTGTGACTCATCGCAAGTTTTCTTGTCTCTGAAGAAAGCCGAATAAACTTCTATGAAATTGTTCGACATTAATCTTATTCGGAAGATCTCCCGAGAACGATGATCAGCTTCCCCCCTCATGGATCATTTAGTGAGAAAAGAGTCACTATTGAAGCAGCTGTTACAAATCAGTTTCCTTCGCTTACAGCGCCGTGCTTCTAGAAAAGCGTCCATTATGGTTGTTAAAATGTCTACCCACAAAGTAATATGCATTGTTTTGTGTTTCACTACGAGATGTGACACTTCCAACGCAAGACTATTGTAGTCCTTCAAATGATAAGACACGTTCTTAATGTCAGTCAGCGCGATGTGAGAAGAGGGAACGTCAGTTAACTATTTAAGTTACTAAAATAATATTTCGTTAAAGGCCGAAGGAACTAAATTACAGAACAGAACACAAAATAAGACAGGGTAAGAGCAAGTAAAAAATTTTCAAATGCGATGCAGCCTCCGCTCAACAACAGAATCACATTTCCATGGATAGACTAAATGAGCTTAATAAGTGAGTTAGCTTTACCACAAAGGATTTTTAAAGCATCTATGCAATCTGTGTTTCGTTCTAATGGTTAAACTGGAATACCGTCACGTAATAAAATCCTTTTGTTTTGTTTGCTTTACCACCAAGCTACTTCGACCAAAGGTTTATAAGCAGTCTGCCCTTCCAATGTCAGCAATTAAGAGCAACGACAGACGAGAACGTCTAAAAGGTACACAATATTATGTTATAGAGATCGGAAATAGCTGAAGCCATGGATATATAAGAATAAAAATTAAAATATGTTTTCCATGAAGAATTAATTGTGTGACAGCTGTCTACAAAATACTGCTCTAAAGGTTAAATTCTGTCTAAAAGCAAAGGTGAAAAGTAATTAATCAGGAATTTTTGGACCGACTTTAAAGAATCGGACTGATTTTTCTGCAGACTTTTTTCTGAAGTACACTTGGGTGCACCGCGTTACGCCATAAACGAAACAGGAATCTACGCAATGGAAGGAATCCGATGATCCCGCAGAAAAAAATCCGCTGTCGACAGCATCGTCCGCAAGTAAAGTAAGAACAGAAGCTTATCTTCAATGTTACATGAAGCTATATCGCCACCAACATTGCTTGATATGAATGAATATTTGCTGTATAAGAGTGAATCTTTGGTACTGGAAATTGCATGTCCACTGAAATGTATATGGACAAACTGGTGAATATGATGAACATGCCAAAAAAAAGAGGGGGGCGAGGCGAGAAAGGAGTCTAAGTAATGTGGGCGTGGAACAGTTTTAACAAGCTTATTATCAAATGGTGAGAGGAATAGTAACTGGCTGCTGCTACTTTAGTAAGGGGGAGTAATGCAACTGTTTTTGGTGATTAAGGAACAAGTCAACATTATTTTATTGGTGTTTACTAATGACCAGAATTTCGTGTAATGTTATTTTTCTGCCTTTAGTTCCTGTATGGAGAACATCACATTTTATATCCTATGAATGACAGTCATTCAGTACATGTTAAGCAAAGGTGGAATTTTCGTTTTTCAGAATCTTCCTTTCACGCTCAGTCAGCCTAGTAGTTACAGTTCACCTGACTGAGGTACATATAATTTGCCACAAAGATTGCAGGTAATCCTATAATTTCCACCACTCTGGTAAAAGTGAAATCTTATCTTTACTGTTGAATAAAAGATGGATGATAGCATTCCTGGTGAAAAAAACTAGAGTATATTTCCTAGATTTTAGTTTTCTGACAATAACCTGTAAAGTCCTAGCTACATATTGAACGGGGCCCATTTGTCATCAGGTTGGGTTTGTGGTGTCTGAGGAGGATAAAAGGAGTGCCGAGAGCCGGTTCATAAAAAACTATTAAATAAATGTTATTGTGGCACATTAATACTGAGAAGTCAAGTTTTTAATATGTTCCTCCAAGAACCGATGGACTGTTTCATAAATATTAGGAAGGAAATGAACATATTTGATATACATGAAAAATAAGCAAGAAGGGATAGGCCTATTCCATCTGTTGCGAATGGAGAAGTCAAGACGGCCACTACATTATGGTCAATATGTTGCGCAAGATAAAAAATGCAATGGAAGCCCAACAACAAGAGGGGAGCACCAAATATGGCTGCAACAGGCGGAGCAAGGCCTAATCTATGACAGAAGGAGTAGTCTGCTGGGATGCAAAGAAAAGATGAGATAAAAGACCTAAAAGAAAAAAGTCATCACTGTTCATGACAATGTATCTGCATACAAAGGTTCTTTGGCTTTAGCAAAACTGAGGTGTATGAAGTTATATTTGTTGGAACATTCGCTCTATGATCCACATTTGGTATCATCTGTCGCTTATTTGCAGGTACAGGATTAAAAAAAAAAAGAAATGGCCAAAATTCCAGGAAAAATTCCTCACACGCAGAGGAATAAAATGTATTATGTGGACATTGATCCAGAAACGCTTTATTTCCATGTTAAGAGCTCGTTTTCTACTTCTAATCACATTGATCATGAGAAACATGAACGTACCAACGTTACATGAAACTTTTCCTTACAAGAAATGTTCGACATACTTTCTTAGTTACTATATGAACTCTTTCCTAAATCAAATGTTCAAAATTCCCTCCGTTAGCAAGAACACATGCATTAACTCAACGTCGCGTTGAATCCCTGATATCTCCCTGGAGATTCAAGTCACCAACAAAGATTTGTTGTCAGTGTTGGGGCAGGCAATATTGTTGACTGTTTGTTAGGACCTCATGTTCTGCCACCCATGCTCAATGGAGAAACTTACAATACTTTCTTAGATAACACTCAACCTGTCCTGCTAGAACATGTGCCTTTACGAGTGCGACAAAATATTGAGTTCATGCACGATGGAGGGCCTCTTCATTTCAGTGTTAACGTTCGTAGGGTTTTACATAGCGCTGCAGCACCGGATCTACGATACCTCCGAACCGGAGCAAAAACTCTCCCCTCCCCCCCCCCCCCCCCTCATGAGTTTGAGCTAGGACGTCAAAAATTTAAAAAAATAGATTTTTCAAAAAAATGACCATTTTGTAGCGCACATCTTTCTGAAGAGTTTGATATATAAAACGAACATGTTCGAGGAAATGTAAGACATGTTATCTGGTCTTAAGCGTGCCAAAATGAAGTGCCACGCCTCTTCACACAGCACTCTTCCACTGCACGTCGCTGTATTTCGCTGTGTGGAATTCAAAAGTGTAAATTTTGTAATGGAAGCCATCAAACCTATATTCAGATAAGTGGAAATTAAAATGTCCTGTTGTGCCTCTCCTGCTGCCAGTCGGCCGGTTTGACTTCCTACTCCCTTTAAAAAATACTCACAATTAATACTGGTTGGGATTATTTGTGACAGGGAGAATAAGAACTCTCCGGAAAATTTGATTCTTTATTGCCTATTAGCTAATAAATTTCTCTTTTACATAACATAAAATTAAATATAGGAAACATAAAACAAGTAAAGACAAGAGACAAGCAAGACAGTACCCATTTCTTCAATCCTTAGCTCCCAGCATCTTTTCCACTCTAATCTTGTTCCAGCTTTTACACAGCGTGCTTTCTTTTCTGTGAAAGAACCTATTACCTCATCAAAGTTGGTCTCAATGGCCAGGTCTGCGAGGCCAGATAGGCGTTCCTGACTCATTATTGAACGCAGATAGCTTTTAATTATTTTTACTTTGCTAAAGTTTCGCTCACAGCTTGCAGATGTCGTCGGTAATGTGCAGTATATCCTTAAAGCTGTACTAATATCTGGAAAAGGTCCTTGCAAGTCATGCATGCACAACTTTTGTAGCATATCAAAAGCAGTTGATGTTTCATTAATTTCTATCCCTAACGTTTTTGAATATGGCGAGTTCCAGGCAAAAATCAATTGCATTCAAGTACTTCGAATATTTTCGTGCTAGATCGGCTCCATTTTTCTACAGATCCTCAGTCGACATACTTAAAAATACGGCCCGCTGAGAAAGTCGAATTTTATGTGGACTATCTGCATTCTCTATCCTTTTTTAAATTTGTGTTAAAATTTTGTCAAATACTACTTAATCACCTTTGAAAAACATCTTAGTCGGGTCTAGTGTTCTTGATTCTCCTCGCAGATTTCGTCATGTTGCCTTGCCTTTCTGGAAGTTCGTTTGATTTTGAGGGCAGGCTTGATTCCAAAATTTTCTGAAACAGGTGTAGTTTTTTCGATCCACTGCTCTATTGTTTTCTCTCTCGCCCCTTGCAAGGTCTTAACAAGGCCTTGCATTACCACCATAGAGCGCAAAATGATAATGTCCTCTTTCTGTACTTCGACGTTCGCTCTATCAATCTCTCGAAGGATACCAGCCCAAATTTTAAATTCAGGATAAATTTAAAATCCATCACTGCATGTAGTAGGCGACCATCTTCATACTTAGATTATGCGGCAAGAGAGGATTTTTTAATTTCTTCCAGAGCTTTAGCAAGTTCGGTAAATTATTTCGTCGAGCTGTAACAGCTAATATTTAGCCGACGACCTTCTTTGGTTACTTCCTTTTAAGTTAGTTTCTTGTACACTTCTGCATTATATTCCACCGCGAGGTGGATCCAACGAAAAAGCAATAAAATATCTATACAATCCCAAATAAACTACACTACTGGCCATTAAAATTGCTACACCAAGAAGAAATGCAGATGATAAACGGGTATTCATTGGACAAATATATTATACTAGAACTGACATGTGATTACATTTTCACGCAATTTGGGTGCATAGATCCTGAGAAGTCAGTACCCAGAACCACCACCTCTGGCCGTAATAACGGCCTTGATACGCCTGGGCATTGAGTCAAACAGAGCTTGGATGGTGTACAGGTACAGCTGCCCATGCAGGTTCAAAACGATACCACAGTTTATCAAGAGTAGTGACTGGCGTATTGTGATGAGCCAGTTGCTCCGCCACCATTGACCAGACGTTTTCAATTGCTGAGAGATCTGGAGAATGTACTGGCCAGGGCAGCAGTCGAACATTTTCTGTATCCAGAAAGGCCTGTACAGGACCTGCAACATGCGGTCGTGCATTATCTTGCTGAAATGTAGGGTTTCGCAGGGATCGAATGTAGGGTAGAGCCACGGGTCGTAACACATATGAAATGTGCCGTCATTGCGAACAAGAGGTGACCGAGACGTGTAACCAATGGCACCCCATACCATCAAGCCGAGTGATACGCTGGTATGGGCATGACGAATACACGCTTCCAATGTGCGTTCACCGCGATGTCGCCAAACACGGATGCGACCATCATGATGCTGTAAACAGAACCTGGATTCATCCGAAAAAATGACGTTTTGCCATTCGTGCAGCCAGGTTCGTCGTTGAGTATACCATCGCAGGCGCTCCTGTCTGTGATGCAGCGTCAAGGGTAACCGCAGCCATGGTCTCCGAGCTGATAGTCCATGCTGCTGCAAACGTCTTCGAACCGTTCGTGCAGATGGTTGTGGTCTTGCAAACGTCCCCATCTGTTATCTCAGGGATCGGGACGTGACTGCACGATCCGTTACAGCCATGCGGATAAGATGCCTGTTATCTTGACTGCTAGTGATACGAGGCCGTTGGGATCCAGCACGGCGTTCCGTATTACCCTCTTGAACCCACCGATTCCATATTCTGCTAATACTGCTGTTAGTGCATGAGAAATCGGGTGGAAACTTTCCTCATATCAGCACGTTGTAGGTGTCGCCACGGGCGCCAACCTTGGGTGAATGCCCTGAAAAGCTAAGCATTTGCATATCACAGCATCTTCTTCTTGTCGGTTAAATTTCGCGTCTGTAGCACATCATCTTCGTGGTGTAGCCATTTTAATGGCCAGTAGTGTAACTACTTCTGGACATGATGACGCAGAATGCACACCCACAAGAATAGAGAGTGTGCTAGACATTGTATAAACTTAGCGAACTCATTCATTTCCATAATTCTGGATTGGACTCTTACGTATGCCGGCCATGTTAGATTCATCATCGTAAGATTGTGTATGACATTTTTTCACATCCAGACCATGAGCTTCTAGTGTTTCTAGTATTCTCAGTGTGATATATTTTCCAGTCTTTCCGTCAGCGTCTATAAAACAAATACAGCTTTACTTAATTTCACATCCAGTTTCTGTTATTTTTATACAACGAATCACTTGACCCATTTGTTCTGTGTGAGATACGTCTGGAGCGCAGTCAAACACGACGGTGAAATTGTTGGTCTCCTTGATAAAACTGATAACAGTATTTCCCAGTTTGTTTGCCATTGTATCGATAATTTCATTTTGCATTGTCTTCGATAAATAGGATTCCTGTTTTGTTTTTACGTGATCTACGTGGTACTTGAGAGTAGGATTATATTTGGTGAGCAGAAATATCAAATTAAGAAAATTACGTTGACTAGGTTGCGGAAAATTTTCAGTGAGATCACTCGGTGTTTCTTTAGAACCTCTAAAAGTAAGACAATTTGTGGGAAGATACATGCAGCAGAATATGGCACTCTTTTCTTTCTCAGAGTGGATTAATCTCTCAATCTCGCGATCGATGCCCTGACACGATTTTATTTGCTGCAGACGGGTTTTCCATTTTGTAAAACATTCTTTACGTGTTTGAGATGTTTCATACTCAGATAATCTTTCTGAAGCTTTTGTGCGGTTAATGAGGCACTACCTACACAAGGCTGAAGTAGAAGAGCTGCCGTATATCATGCAGGCTGTATAGTAAATTGCCTTTTTGCTTTCGAATAAACAAGCCAAGATGTTTTAATATTTTCCTGATTTGCCATTAGTCCGAACCACATGCGATATGTCAAATGCCTAGCGTTTCATACAGTGGACCTGAACTCTATGTTATCTAGATGTTTATCTTTTAGTAACACAGCTTGTTTGCTGAGGAATGACCTTCGCTGATCTGTAATTTTTTCGTGGTCCGATCATGGGTCCACTGGATCTATAACTTCGTCTTTGCTACCCGTCTGCAACAAGGCAGCAGATGCTAGCTCAAAGTCATCTTCCTGCTAAGATAATACCAACGATAAAGACTGTTTACCTTCATCAGAGACTTGAACCTTCGCCTGTTCGGTCGAATTATCTTTAATGTCCAAATTACAAGAATTGTTCGAAATACTTGAAAACATAGTATCAGTGGAGCTTAATAATGCGTTTGCTTCGTGAAGCCATCTTGTCATCTTAGTAGCCGATTTATTTATTTCTTCAGCTTTATCTTTAGTTCTTTTTCTGTTCTGAGCCCCGGAAAACTTTCTTGGTACGCTCATCATTTGCTCTTTACTTCCTAAAAATAGAGATAAATATATTTTAACATTGACGTATCGTTCTTACATACAAAATCATGATCATATTTGTGAGTTTGTGTATATATGTCTTTTATATTGATATGAACAGGCACTTTTTATTTTAGCCTATCTACGACCAGTTACACAATCTTGCGATAAATTCAGAGATAGCAATCGGTGGAATAGGCTAACCACAGTATGACTTGGGGCGCGCATTGCACGACGTCATTTTATTCTCCGGTTAATTATCCCTGGAATAGCGTATCCGTCAAATTAGGTTGACAACAACAGCAGAGCACGCTCCGTATTCATTACAACAGCAATTGGTGACCTACAGAAAGTACATTTGCTGAATTATTGATCACTGTTTTTGCAACTACTTTTACATTTCCTGAGCATATACATAACCAGTTTCTATCATGTGATGGTTATTAACTATTATATTTGTGACATAAATAGAGAATAAGTTTGAAATGTCAGCATACGTCCCAGCATAAAGAAACAACTAAATGGGCAAGGGAAAGATGCAGGCCACTTATCACGAGTCATTGGTTACTTCACAAGAGTCCAACAAAATTTTATTGCACAGATACCAAACAAACTAACAAAATACAAACGATAATAGCTGCTTACAATGAACGTAATTAAGAAGGGGCAACTAATCTGTGACAATGTTTTGCGTCAGCAACTGATTTAAAATGTCAACAGCAGCTCATATTCCAGCAGAATAAAATAGTTAAGAAAAGGCATTTCAAAATTTCTGCAGTTACACCAACTAATGATAAATTATTTTGTTTAAACCAATAAAATGTAACAATTTAGGAAGGACTAACAAGCAAGTAGTAAAATCAAAAATAACACAAACGTGCACTCAGCGATGGGCAAACAATGACAACAATGAAGCTAAAGATTAGAGTTCCAACAATTGGCTGGTCGAAGGGGGGGGGGGGCCTTGACATTAATGAATATAAATTAGAAGGCATGAGCTAACGTGAAATTTCACAAGTCTGGTATCTGACGGGCTGATGCCCGTTAAGTACTAATATTTTATGCAACGAGCACAGGAACAATTCTCAACGCAAATATCGAATATTTGATCAATCAGAGAAGCCCCATGGGCATAATCCGAATACTGACGTGGAAAAATAAAAAAAATAGCATTTATTAAATTGGGCATTACACCAATATTAAAACTATCACGTTAAAACCAAACTTCAACCAGAGAAAACATGGAAGGGTCAGGTACGGCCGGCCAGGTCTGAGTAAGATGGTTTAGAAAAAGGGAGCTTCAGGTAAAATTAACGCCCGATTGCTACTAGATAGGAACTCAACTTATTAGGGATGTCGTAGCAATGCAGGAGGCCGCAACGTCTCAGAGGCTATGGCGAGACGGGAAGCGGCGCGCCGCCCGCGCGCACATACAAAGCCGACGAGTACAGGCTACGCCCCGTGAAACGGTGGGTGACAAATAACACCCAGGGTAACGCCTCCAAATGCTACGAACAGCTCAGAAAGCCGAGAGCAAACAAGAAAACGTACGGTTCACGCTTAATAATCATATAACATATGAAAATGCTCAGACTAACAAGGGGAAGGCCTCAGAGACGGCCAACCGATTCGGCTCAGCTTTGGCAGGTCGCTTTTGTAGAACCTAAAACGAAAGAATCTAACATATTTTGGGTCAACACCCGCACGTTTATGAGAAAATCACCCCTAAAGGTTATGACGAGCGATCGACTCAAAGTTGGTGGGATCGATAGACAATTGTAAATAGAGCATTTTTCATCATCAGATATGGGGTCCGAAAACGCACACTTTTACAGAAATCGAGGTAAGAAACTTTTACAACTGCCGCTTTTGTACCCACATATTTAAGGCCTGTCCGTGACAGCGCCGATAGCGCAACGGCAAAGGTAACTGGATGGTAATCGGAAAACCCGGGTTCAAATCTCTAAGAAACCTGGCAGATGTTATTCTTTTCGTTTGTATTTTTCCATATCTCAATTGATAGGGATAGGATGGTTAATAAGGTAAGTAAATCAATAAGGAATGATAATAATAAGGTAGGGAAACTAATTTCCCAAACGCCGTGAGTTAGTAAAGTATTAAACTTTTAAGCCTTGTCACATGAAAGCAACTCCAAGTAAAAGTGCTGCGACTTCCTCAGGAGGAATCATAGATAGCCAACCGTGCGACGCTTGTTTACAGCGAGGTACGGGATATAATGCACGCGGGGAGAATGATGTTGTCCCGGTTGCCTCTTCGTCATATCATAGGGAAGGATCAGTGTAGCTGTCGAAAGATTGCATTCATTAGATGCTCTTGGTGCCGTGAGTAAATTTGTTTCGAATGTTTATATGACAAGTACCACCCATCTAGTTGTTCGAAGAAAAGTGAGGACACATAACAGTGAGTGGAAGAGGCATTGTAAAGTGACCTGGAGTAACGTTTTAGTTGTTTACTATACCAAGAGGTTTGAGAAATTTATTTGCCTACCTTATTATCATTCCTTGTTGATTTACTTGCCTTATTAACCCTCCTATCCCTATCAATTGAGATAGAGAAAAATACAAACCGAAAGAATAACATCCACTACGTTTCTTCGAGATTCGCAGCCAGTTACCTTGGCCGTTGCGCTATCGGTGCTGTCGGCGAAAAGCGTTGACCATGTGGGTACAGAAGCGGCAGTTGTAAAAGTTTCTTACCTCGATTTCTGGAAAAGTATGCGTTTTCGGACCCTATACCTGGTGACGAAAAATGCTCTATTTACAATTATTTATCGATCCCGCCAACTCTGAGTCGATCGCTCGTCATAACCTTTCTGGGTGGTTTTCTCAAAAACGTGGGGGCGTTGACCCAAAATATCTTAGATTCTTTCGTTTTAGGTTGTACACAAGCGACCTGCCAAATCTGAACCGAATCGGTTGGCCGTCTCTGAGGCCTTCCCCTTGTAAGACAAGAAATTCAATGTGAGCGTGACCCCAAGCCCCAAACAAGCCTTACGTATTACAACGAGAATATTAATTTAAGAATTACTAGTGGATTAACCGGTTAATCTTACAATAAAACGTAACAACGAGTTAACGTAATAACCAAAAAATCACAGGACTACTCAAACACACTAACTTAAGTGACTTAAACGGTAACAGGCAAATCTTGAGAACTAACACTCAAACAACTACAACAGTAATTGTATTTAGAACAATAAATATAATTTGTTTTTTGAAAGGGGCAAAATCTTACCAGAGTTAGAGAATTTAATTACCCAAATGAGCCAAGATTCACTGGGCCGCCAGCGTTTGCTTACCACGGCCTTAGGCAATTTTATAGCCGTTACGTCAACTGGGAAGCAACGACTTCCAACACAAGTAAGACTCAATTTCGATCTCAGTAGTCACTAATACACATGGCGGCCTCGAACACATGACACAATTAAATTCAGGCCCGAATGACAAGATAAGCAGACACTGAATAAGTTGCTACACATCAAATATTGCATTCAGATAATTTCAAATAAAGGCACAAGAAATACTTTAGTCAGAGCGACGGAGAACTACAGGCAATCCAGGAGAGCGGGAGCAGGGGAGCACATATGTCAATCAAGTAACGAGTACCTTATCCCCAAGGGGCAGAACAGACGGTACCCGAAAATGAACAGCACTCCAACACACACATCAGCAACTATGCCTCCTTAATAAAGGGTAAACCAGCCGCGTAGACATTTGGCCAAAGTACTGTCGACCAGCACAACTCTGCCGCCCCACCGACCTCTTAGACAATCGTGCGTCCGTAAGCTCCGCAAACAGCCCACCGTACGTCACGTGTGCCTCTTGTCTCTTCTCCCATGTGGTCAACAACCCAATCCAAAAAACTACAACCAAAGAGTCATCTAAAAGGCGACCGAAGCGCCATCCAGCGACTAGACAGAGACGGATCGCGCCAGCAGACAAAGATGTAAGAACATAGAACGAGCCAACACTGCTCAAAGTTTACCAACAGCTTCAGTGAATAATCATAATTCTTTCTATGTTGCTGAGGTAGAAGTGCACATACGCACATATCCAAACTTGATGCTATCGTTACAGTTTGAGGAACAGTAACAATTACATACATAATCTTGGCTTGTGCAATCATCTCCAGTTGCTCTATGTACTGTGGGAGGGAGGGGAAAGTAACAGGAGACATAACACTTTCACTGTTTTTTTTTTGTACAATCCTCTCCTTAAAACAATCAATTTTATTTTTATTTTCAGAGTAAAAATTCCTATTCTCAGATGTGAAAGAACTAGTACAACTGCAGATGGAGCTGATTCAAAAATAACACGATGAGAACCAGAGAATGGAGGGAGAACTGTATTAGTTAAAAATGGCATTGTATTCAAAATAAAATTTACAAAAGACTGTATCTTCTGCATTTATTCATTGTCACACACATCCTTTTACTAATCCCGCTGGCTGTCTAATTATCACTATCAGTGAAGTCTCCAATGGAAAGAAAGACATCACCAGAGGCAAAGTATTTTAGCGTCAATAACAGCTGATTAATTGTTACGTCTCACAGAAAGGAAAGGATTACATGTGACGATTCTGGGCATTAGAGGTAAACTATCGTTAAGTGACATTTCACTAATTTTACAGGAGAGCACAAAGAAGCTGCTGCAGCTCGGACTCCGCTGCCTGTAAAGTAAGTCAAATACACAATTATTAACAGCCATGTCTTTTATATCCTTTCTCACTAGTCTCTATGTGCACTTTGCCTTTATTATAACCACTTACCATTGATTACTGCTGGGTTCTGCTTGCACAAGGATACAATCACGTTGCTGAATATATACAGATGATAGTTTACCACTAACAAGGTACGACTTAAACAAGCCGCACACGATAAATACCTCAAAATCGTCATTTTTGAACTTACGATAGTTTACATCTGACGTTCAGAATTTGGTTGATAGTTCAAAAGAAATTAAAAATACTGCTTTACAGTCACTCCCTCTAAATGTTACGATTATGTGTATTCAATAACTAAAGATTCCTGTCAGCTGAATGCCAAGTGTCAATGCTCTTATAGCAAACAACTTTTATTTTATGATATATGCTGATGTTCTTATTTGTATAGTACTAATAATTAAGAAACACATCTGTATTCCATTTCTGAGGAACTCTCACCTTCCACATTTTTGCTTTCTTTTCAAATAAAAGGAAAAAGAAACTTAGCTTAAGTAAGTACAAATACCTTACATGTTCATGGGAACAACGCTTAATGGGAGATGATTCTGTTGTTCTGAAGCATTAATCGTCCTTTGGCAATATTAACATGGGGAGTAGAAGGGACATTTTCTGACACATAAAAGACAAAATAGCTCACTAAGTCAACAACTGTGGCTCTAATATTTTCACTAAAAGACATTAAGTTGTTCTGAATGGAAGATAACGTCTATTTTGTCAATGTCTGCTAAATAACGAAATAGGTCTTTGTAGTATTGCAGCAATTGCAACACACGCCAAATAAGCGAGACTGTTTTGGCACAAATGGTCACTTTTATGTACCTCATCTACATAAATAACACGACAGAATATAATATACGAAGTAACATTATGAAACGCCTATTAGGGCTACAATAAGCATACAGGTTTATGTTAGGAAATAATTTCACATTTCATTCATACGCTCCAGTTTCTCAAGCTAGAGATAGAATAGTAGTACGAAATTGTTACATGGATTTGAAATCGTCATGTTCTTCCATATAATTGGTGTAATGTGCCGTTTCTACTCCTTTCTCGTTCTAACAAGCAATCTTGTCAACAATTCTGTAGCTATTCCTTCCATTGTCGAAACTTATTCTCCGGTTAACTTCACTAACTCTGCTAGAATGACTGGTGCAGTTATCCCATGTTTATTCTCCGGTTAAGCGTTATTATATCTTCGTACAACGCGTTTTCCGCGCTATTCGGTGAACAGGAGACTGTACAACTGGCCCTTAGTGGAGTAGCGTTCTGGCGAAAACTTTCTGTCAAAACTTCATTTCCTTGGATACACCGAGAAGATTATCTGTTATCTTTCTTACCTATTATTACTGTTAGCTGTTTGTTTCCACTCTGGTAACTTGAATCTATGGATTCCGCGAGTAATTATAACAACGCTGATCATTCGCACACCCAATCAGTCGTATAAACAAACAGCGATTGACATTCATCCGTTCGGGTTTTTTGAACTCAGATTGCATAGACCTGTCCCATTTTGTCTGCGGAAAAGTTTTTTATCTCTAGATGCGGCGGGGATTCCCCCGGCAGAGACATCACGGACACTATAGACGCATTCAAAAATCAACTCATTATTCGTACAGAAATCATCTTAGAATGCGTTCAAAAATGTTCAAAAACCAACTTGGATGCGTTTCAAAATCATATGAATAATCGATAGAGCAACGTGTGCTGGATGCTAGGCGGTTTATGAAACAAGGTTCTTTTCTTCAAGAAAATGTATTTGGCGCCCTCTGAAATTGCCACCCGGAGCAGATACCCCGATTTGTCCCCTTTCCCAACCCCTCCCTCGATCCGGGCCTGCACAGCAGATTTAATTATGGATGGACAGATAGAGGTGAACCAGTTCCTTAGTCTCCATGCTCTTCGACCTAAACCGACAAGACTTTTATTTGTGGGAGCATTTGAAAGCTCCTGTGTACGAAACTTCGGAACAAGATGTACAGTCTTCGTGCCCGTATTGTAGAAATCTGTGAAACAATACGCAACTCTGCAGAGATACAACACGGCATCAAGTATTCATTTAGGACTGTGTTTCATTCTGTAAACACGAAGATATGCTGAAAATTTCAAGTGTGAAAATGTTTTATGTAATGCTGGTCCGTCCTGTTTCTGCGTGTTTCCCGTGATTAATAAGCAGAAAATGAGCTCTAGCATGAATATAAAGGCCCATACATTTTTTTTTCCTCTACGTGTGAGGAATGCTTCCTGAAAGTTAGACCATACCTTCTTGTTAGACACTATATGAACAGGTTTTAGCAGCTGTAGATTTGTGTATCATTGGCCTTACAGAATTGCACTTCACGGATCGAATCTGCTCACAACCGAAACGTCGCAGAAAGTCTGTGGGGGCGAAACAGGGCTCATTTGTAAGGTAGTGAATCCGAGAACTTTTCTCCTTGCTCTAGTACATCCATTCATATTTGATCATACACCAGTAACAGCCGCGCGGAGTGGCCGTGCGGTTAGATGAACCATGTCACGTATTGCGCGGCTCCTCCTGCCGGAGGTTCGAGTCCTCAAAAATGGTTCAAATGGCTCTGAGCACTATGGGACTCAGCTGCTGTGGTCATAAGTCCCCTAGAACTTAGAACTACTTAAACCTAACTAACCTAAGGACATCACACACATCCATGCCCGAGGCAGAATTCGAACCTGCGACCGTAGCGGTCGTGCGGTTCCAGACTGTAGCGCCTTTAACCGCTCGGCCACTCCGGCCGGCGTTCGAGTCCTCCCTCGGGCATGGGTGGGTGTTGTTCTTAGCATAAGTTAGTTTAAGTAGTGTGTAAGTCTAGACACCAAAGATCTCAGCAATTTGGTTTCTTAGGAATTCACACATTTTTAACACCAGTAAAAGATAAAGCTCTCGTCCACCGGGAGGTCCGTTTGAACACCATACCGGTTTACTGTCTCCTATTTGAAATGGTGTGTCCTGCCTCCCTCCGTTCTTTGAAGTGACTTACGTAGCCAATTATAGAGGTGTATTCCAAACCACGGAACAACTCGACATTTTCCACATTAAAAAATCATTGCTAGAGCGGAAAGAAGTGATACGAGACAGCTGTATCAATTAATGAGCAGCCACTTAACAACACTTCATTCAAATCAGTACAAAGATATTCAGTTCTGGTAGAATCTCAGTAATACCATGAATGTTATATAATACTCCGTTACTTTCTTTTGAAACTGATCTACGACAAGGTTTAATATTCGATTGTAAAATCTTTATGACACAACTATTTTCATTTGTAGAAGCCTGATACAATTATTGGCAGGCCGGCCGCGGTGGCCGTGCGGTTCTAGGCGCTTCAGTTCAGAACCGCGAGACTGCTACGGTCGCAGGTTCGAATCCTGCCTCGGGCATGGATGTGTGTGATGTCCTTAGGTTAGTTAGGTTTAAGTAGTTCTAAGTTCTAGGGGACTGATGACCTTAGATGTTAAGTCCCATAGTGCTCAGAGTCATTTGAACCATTTTTTGAACAATTATTGGCTTTCAACAAATTCCTAGAAAAATTGACTTCGCTGTTGTAAAGGCCATTTGTTCTATAACATACACGCAAGCGATTAGTCCATGGCACACGATGTTCAAAAATCGTTAGTGATTCGCTTTACTTTATGAGTTACAGAATCTCGTTCAAGGTAGAGTGCGGCGCATCTGGTGAAACGGGACAGCAGACGAGATTAGTAGCCTCTGGCGCCCGACCTGGTGGAAGCCTCCAGAAATCACCAAGGAGGAAATGTGTGACTTGCACGATTCCGAGCAGCAGCGCCAAAATATAATTGCTTAACTGAACTTTTTGCAGAAACGATACTCCCGCATTAGTGTAACAGTTGCCCGTATGGTGGGCGACAGTCGCATTGGTATCCCACTGCAGGCCGGGACGTCTCCAGACACATCTTAGACGTGGAATATCATTGACTGGAGCAGAACTGCCTTCGTTGATAAGTCCCGCTTTGAAATAAGTCCCTATGACAAGCGAAGGTCTGGGAACACCCTGGACAGCGGTGGAATACCAACCTGTGTAGTCGCCCGCCCTATGGCCCGACCAATTGGAGTGATGGCCTGCGGGTGTCATTTCTTTTCATAGCAGGACTTGCTTAGATGTCACCTGCGACCCTTACAGTACTTCGGTACGTCGACGACATTCTACTCCCCGTTTTGTAGTCCTTCGTGGCAAGCCATCCTGGCATTACATTTCAGCCCGACCGCGCACGGCGAGAGGTTCTACTGCTTGTCTTCGCGCTTGCCAAACCCTACCTCGGCTTGCAAGGTCGCCGGATCTTTCCCCCAGTTGAGAACTTTGGAGCTTTGCGGGCAGGGCCCTGCAACCAACTCGGGTTTCTGACGATCTAATGAGCCAGTTGGACAGAATTTGGCACAATATCCCTTAGGAGGACATCCAACAATTCTACCAACCAATGCCAAGCCGAATAACTGCTTGCATAAGGGCCAGAGATCGATCAACGCGTTAATGATCATGTGTTTGCCAGTGCACGTACACCTACCGATTCCCATCCCATTCGGATAATTGCTTCGTGGTACGTCATTCTTCTGTCTTAGAGTGTATCTTGTAATTGCTGCTATGATCAATAAGTGCGACGGTTATTTTAATGGTGCAAAGAGTCATTGCTAATTAAATAATATTGTACAACATGAAAAGTTAGAGAGAGAAGGAGGAGGGAGGTTCCAGACATCCGAATAAAATACAGCCACATGTTATGTTTAATTTCATCCCTCAACGTACTTAAGAATTTCCTCGGACGCCTGCTCTACCGCAACGCGCATGCGTGCAGAGCAATCAGAGCGGCAGAGGTAGCGTCATGAGGTACAAACTGAAAAGAGTGATCTTTGCACCGAATAGATCCGAGTGGTCCCTGCAAAAATTATCAGTGATGATCAGATGAGTATGATATGCCACAGAAATTTTCTTATTCTCCGAGCACCACCTTTCAACGACAGTACATCAGCAAAAAAGAATTACAGAGAACATAGAAATCTAAAATTTTTTTCTGTTAACGATTGAATCCAGATGTCTATCTATTAGGCACATTAAAAGAAATGAGCTTTAAAATTAAAACTTACCCAATTCTGGTCGTATGTAAAGTACACAAGCGGCAAGACGCAGTCAATACCTTCGCTGCGCAGTGCCGATGGTACTGTTACCGACGACTGCACCGCTAAAGAGGAGTTATTGAACGCAGTTTTTCGAAATTCCTTCACCAGGGAAGATGAATGGAATATTCCAGAATTTGAAACGCGAACAGCTGCTAGCATGAGTTTCTTAGAAGTAGATACCTTAGGGGTTGCGAAGCAACTCAAATCGCTTGATACGGGCAAGTCTTCAGATCCAGATTGTATACCGATTAGGTTTCTTTCAGATTACGCTGATACAACAGCTCCCTACTTAGCACTCATATACAACCGCTCGCTCACCGATAGATCTGTACCTACAGATTGGAAAATTGCGCAGGTCGCACCAGTGTTTAAGAAGGGTAGTAGGAGTAATCCATCGAACTACAGACCTACATCATTGACGTCGGTTTGCAGTAGGGTTTTGGAGCATATACTGTATTCAAACATTATGAATCACCTCGAAGGGAACGATCTATTGATACGTAATCAGCATGGTTTCAGAAAACATCGTTCTTGTGTAACGCAGCTAGCTCTTTATTCGCACGAAGTAATGGCCGCTATCGAAAGGGGATCTCAAGTTGATTCCGTATTTCTAGATTTCCGGAAAGCTTTTGACACCGTTCCTCACAAGCGACTTCTAATCAAGCTGCGAGCCTATGGGGTATCGTCTCAGTTGTGCGACTGGATTCGTGATTTCCTGTCAGGAAGGTCGCAGTTCGTAGTAATAGACGGCAAATCATCGAGTAAAACTGAAGTGATATCAGGTGTTCCCCAGGGAAGCGTCCTAGGATCTCTGCTGTTCCTGATCTATATAAATGACCTGGGTGACAATCTGAGCAGTTCTCTTAGGTTGTTCGCAGATGATGCAGTAATTTACCGTCTAGTAAGGTCATCCGAAGACCAGTATCAGTTGCAAAGCGATTTAGAAAAGATTGTGTATGGTGTGGCAGGTGGCAGTTGACGATAAATAACGAAAAGTGTGAGGTGATCCACATGAGTTCCAAAAGAAATCCGTTGGAATTCGATTACTCGATAAATAGTACAATTCTCAAGGCTGTCAATTCAACTAAGTACCTGGGTGTTAAAATTACGAACAACTTCAGTTGGAAAGCCCACATAGATAATATTGTGGGGAAGGCAAGCCAAAGGTTGCGTTTCATTGGCAGGACACTTAGAAGATGCAACAAGTCCACTAAAGAGACAGCTTACACTACACTCGTTCGTCCTCTGTTAGAATATTGCTGCGCGGTGTGGGATCCTTACCAGGTGGGATTGACGGAGGACATCGAAAGGGTGCGAAAAAGGGCAGCTCGTTTTGTATTATCACGTAGTAGGGGAGAGAGTGTGGCAGATATGATACGTGAATTGGGATGGAAGTCATTACAGCAAAGACGCTTTTCGTCGCGGCGAGATCTACACTCCTGGAAATGGAAAAAAGAACACATTGACACCGGTGTGTCAGACCCACCATACTTGCTCCGGACACTGCGAGAGGGCTGTACAAGCAATGATCACACGCACGGCACAGCGGACACACCAGGAACCGCGGTGTTGGCCGTCGAATGGCGCTAGCTGCGCAGCATTTGTGCACCGCCGCCGTCAGTGTCAGCCAGTTTGCCGTGGCATACGGAGCTCCATCGCAGTCTTTAACACTGGTAGCATGCCGCGACAGCGTGGACGTGAACCGTATGTGCAGTTGACGGACTTTGAGCGAGGGCGTATAGTGGGCATGCGGGAGGCCGGGTGGACGTACCGCCGAATTGCTCAACACGTGGGGCGTGAGGTCTCCACAGTACATCGATGTTGTCGCCAGTGGTCGGCGGAAGGTGAACGTGCCCGTCGACCTGGGACCGGACCGCAGCGACGCACGGATGCACGCCAAGACCGTAGGATCCTACGCAGTGCCGTAGGGGACCGCACCGCCACTTCCCAGCAAATTAGGGACACTGTTGCTCCTGGGGTATCGGCGAGGACCATTCGCAACCGTCTCCATGAAGCTGGGCTACGGTCCCGCACACCGTTAGGCCGTCTTCCGCTCACGCCCCAACATCGTGCAGCCCGCCTCCAGTGGTGTCGCGACAGGCGTGAATGGAGGGACGAATGGAGACGTGTCGTCTTCAGCGATGAGAGTCGCTTCTGCCTTGGTGCCAATGATGGTCGTATGCGTGTTTGGCGCCGTGCAGGTGAGCGCCACAATCAGGACTGCATACGACCGAGGCACACAGGGCCAACACCCGGCATCATGGTGTGGGGAGCGATCTCCTACACTGGCCGTACACCACTGGTGATCGTCGAGGGGACACTGAATAGTGCACGGTACATCCAAACCGTCATCGAACCCATCGTTCTACCATTCCTAGACCGGCAAGGGAACTTGCTGTTCCAACAGGACAATGCACGTCCGCATGTATCCCGTGCCACCCAACGTGCTCTAGAAGGTGTAAGTCAACTACCCTGGCCAGCAAGATCTCCGGATCTGTCCCCCATTGAGCATGTTTGGGACTGGATGAAGCGTCGTCTCACGCGGTCTGCACGTCCAGCACGAACGCTGGTCCAACTGAGGCGCCAGGTGGAAATGGCATGGCAAGCCGTTCCACAGGACTACATCCAGCATCTCTACGATCGTCTCCATGGGAGAATAGCAGCCTGCATTGCTGCGAAAGGTGGATATACACTGTACTAGTGCCGACATTGTGCATGCTCTGTTGCCTGTGTCTATGTGCCTGTGGTTCTGTCAGTGTGATCATGTGATGTATCTGACCCCAGGAATGTGTCAATAAAGTTTCCCCTTCCTGGGACAATGAATTCACGGTGTTCTTATTTCAATTTCCAGGAGTGTATTTACGAAATTTCAGCCACCAACTTTCTCTTCCGAATGCGAAAATATTTTGTTGAGCCCAACCTACATAGGTAGAAATGATCATCAAAATAAAATAAGAGAAATCAGAGCTCGAACAGAAAGGTTTAGGTGTTCGTTTTTCCCGCGCGCTGTTCGGGAGTGGAATGGTAGAGAGATAGTATGATTGTGGTTCGACGAACCCTCTGCCAGGCACTTAAATGTGAATTGCATAGTAGTCATGTAGATGTAGAGGTAGATGTAGAAGTAATGACAGAGCGATCTCGGGACGCGCCGACCCTACACCCCACTCACTCGTGCTGAAAACAGAGAAATCAAAGCATCAAAAGAAGAACAAAGGGGCGCAGAGCGTTTGATGACAGCATAAGGAGTGCGGGGAACGGAAATTCATCGAAGAATGGCGGAAGTGTACACAGAGCACTGAATGTCCGTTGTAATTCTGACGCTTAATCCGACCCCTGGGGCAATAGTTGCCTCCGTAGCTCACCGGGTTTCAATAGGGAGGGCATCCATTCGCTGGACAATGGTATCGGTTATGCGGTGTGGTGTTTCAGATCTTGCGTCATCGGCTAACGACATGCGTCCTTCTTTGAGTAGCTTGTGTTATGTCTTGTCTCTTGCAACGGGCATGCTGTGCTTTTCGTACACTTGTGCCATCCTACGATGAATGCTCATTTCTCGCACTCCTTCCACTCTCAGGAAACGCACTACATACGTTTGCTCTTGTTTTGCAACTTCCATATCTCTGTTAGGAGGGCCTGTATGCTCATACGGCACCACTCCAATGGTCGATGTCAGAGCCAACTTCTTGCTGCATCAATAACCAGGATTCACGTACAGCTTTGCGCGGAGTGCATCCTTCCAAACAGATGGAAGTCGGAAGGTGCGACATCCGGGCTGTAGGGTGGATAAGGAAGACCAGTCCAGTGAAGTTTCGCGAACTCCTCTCGGCTGCGCAAACTTGTATGAGGCCTTGAGTCGTCGTGGAGAAGGAGAAGTTCGTTTATATTTTTGTGGCGAAGAACTAGCTGAAGTCGTTTCTTCAATTTCCTGCGGGTAGCACAATACACTTCCGAGTCGATGGCTGCACCATGAGATAAGACAGCAGACAGAATAACGCTTAGAGTCCCAGGAGATAGTCGCCATGACTTTACCGCCTGAGGGTGTGGCTTTGAACTACACTCATGCTCATAAATTAAGGATAATGCTGATACATGGTGAAACAACGCTCTGGTGGGCGGTTTGCGGATTTAAATCTCCTCGGGGTATGACCATGCGGTGTGTTTGACCTGCGGTCGTCGCACGGTGGCGCTGGCAGCAGTCTACATACGCAGAGGTGTGTTGGTGCACATCAGAGTACGGTGCAGCAAGTGTGCAGTCGTTTTCAGACGTGCTAATGGTGACTGTGTGTTGAAAATGGGCCAAAGAACACATATTGATGACGTTATGAGGGGTAGAATACTAGGGCGACTGGAGGCTGGTCAAACACAGCAGGTCATAGCATGGGCCCTCCGTGTGCTACATAGTGTGATCTCAAGATTATGGCAACGATTCCAGCAGACAGGAAACGTGTCCAGGCGCTACTGTACGGGGCGTCCACAGTGTACAACACCACAAGAAGACCGATATCTCATCATCAGTGCCCGCAGAGGACCACGGAGTATTGTAGGCAGCCTTGCTCGGGGCCTTACCGCAGCCACTGGAACACTTGTCTCCAGACACACACTCTACAGACGACTGAACAGACATAGTTTATTCGCCCAGAGACCTGCAAGTTGCATTCCACTGACCCCTGGTCACAGGAGAGCCCTTAAAGCCCGGTGTCAAGAACACAGTACATGGTCATTGGAACAGTGGTCCTAGGTTATGATCACGGACGAGTCCAGGTATAGTCTGAACAGCGATTCTCACCGGGTTTTCATCTGGCGTGAACCAGGAACCTGATACCAACCCCTTAATGTCCTTGAAAGGGACCTGTATGGAGGTAGTGCTTTGATGGTGTGGGTTAACATTATGATTGGTGCACCTACAACAAATGGTTCAAATGGCTCTGAGTACTATGGGACTTAACATCTATGGTCATCAGGCCCCTAGAACTTAGAACTACTTAAACCTAACTAACCTAAGGACATCACACAACACCCAGTCATCACGGTGCACCTACACCTCTGCATGTCTTTGATAGAGGAACTGTAACAGGTCAGATTTATCGGGACGTCATTTTGCACCACTATGCCCGCCTTTTCAGGGGTGCAGTGGGTTCCACCTTCCTCCTGATGGGTGATAACCCACGGCTGCCATCGTGGAGGAGTACCTTGAAACAGAAGGTATCAGGTGAATGGAGTGGCCTGCCTGTTCTCCTTATATAAACCCCATCAAGCACGTCTGGGATGCTCTCTGTCGACGTATCGCTGCACGTCTTCAAACCCCTACGACACTTCATGAGCTCCGACAGGCACTGATGCAAGAATGGGAGGCTATATCCCAGCAGCTGCTCGACCACCTGTTCCAGAGTATGCCAACCCGTTGTGCGGCTGTGCACGTGTGCATGGTGATCATATCCCATATCGATGTTGGGGCACATGCGCAGGAAACAGTGACGTTTTGTAGCACATGTGTTTCGGGACGGTTTTCTCAACTTATCACCAATACCGTGGACTTACAGATCTGTGTCGTGTGTGTTCCCTATGTGCCTATGGAATTAGCACCAGTTTTATGTAGTGTGTGTGGCACCACATTCTGCAATTATTCTTATTTTATGAGCATAAGTGTACTTCTTTGGGCGAGAGATGGTGTGGCACCACATCGTGGATTGCCATTTCCTTCCGGTTCGAGGTGATGAACCCAAGTTTCATCGTCTGTGACGATGTTCGGCATAAAACTGGCACGATCAGCCTCGTAATGTGCAAGCAACCATGCCGAGATGGGTCCTTCGTTGCTCGCTATGGTCTTCTGTTAGGCAGCGAGCGACCTAGCGGGTGCACACCTGTTAGTACTCCACCAGGTGGACGAGAGTGTCAGTTCTACCAGCAGAGATGTCCAGTTTAGCAGCGAGGTATTTGTGGCCCGTCATTCACCTCGAATGGGATTGTCCGCGTGTTCCAGCACTGCAGGAGTCACATTTTCCTGTTGCCAACCAGCACGCGGAAGATCGAACAGGTTTGCGCGACTTTGTTGCGATGATGACAGACGTCTCGCCCAATGACTCACCGTGCTTTTGTTCTCTGTCAGGTCTCCATAGATATTCTTCAAGCGCCTATGAATTTCAGAGATGCTCCGGTTTTCTGCACAAGAAACTCACTGACAGGCCTCAGCTTGGGACGCAATTCCGTTAGAGACGTAATTTTGAAGGCTACGTATAGTGCCGCCACCCATCGGAACTTCATGGAACTATAGGGCCTGAAGCAGGAGTATTCGAAGATGTCCCACGACAAATTTCTTATTTTTCCAACCGAAACTGACCGAGAAAAAAATTTGTTGCATTACTTATTGAACGTCTCTCGTATTTCTTTCCCCCGTTTCCTCTCCCTCCCTCGTCCCCTTTTTCTTCGCTTCCTCATTTTTTCGACAGTTTCTATTCGTAAATCGAGTCTATCTGTAAACCATTCACTTGTATTTTTGTTTTGGCCACGATACTGTTAATACTGGAAACGCTTGAAAACATGTCCGCTCTGTGAACAATAAAGTACACGTTGCAACTCGTGGGTAATAAATATGCCACCGTCTTTTGTACTATTGTACACGCCTAACCTGCTTTTACACAATTATAGAAGGTTTTTCTTTGTCTCATTCCCATATTTGCAGAAGTATACTACACCAACGAAAACAATCGCGTAATCAAAATGAGTTGTGTCACATAAATTAAAGTTGGCAGGCGTAATCCTACATCTGAAAGATGATGTCTTTCCAAATTTGTCGCCAGTCACATAAGAGCGGCACTTGTAGCGCCTCTATGAGTATGCAAATCAGGTTCGCTTTAAATACACGCTGTAACGATCGTGAGTGCTAGTTACCTATGAGACTGGACTTGGTGAGCTGATGTTAGTGAAGAATGCCTTTAAGGCGACAAAGACGCCTTTATCAACACCTCACTGAGTTTGGACGAGGTCGTATAATAGGGCTACGAGAAGCTGGGTGTTCCTTCTCCGGTACTGCAGAAAGACTTGGCAGAATGTACCCACTGTACGTGACTCCTATCAGCAGTAGTCACGAGAATGCACGGACTCAAGAAGACCGGGCTGCAGAAGCCATGAGGCACTACCGAGAGGGAAGACCACCGTGTTCGGCGTATGGGTCTAGCGCATCGTACTCCACCTGCAGCAGCAGTTTGAGCAGCTGATGACACCACAGTGACGCAACGAACTGTCACAACTTGGTTAGTTCCGACCCAGACGCCCTATACCGTGCATAAAAAAAAATAAAAAAATAAAAAAGAGTTCAAATGGCTCTGAGCACTATGGAACTTAACTTCTGAGGTCATCAGTCCCCTAGAATTTAGAACTACTTAAACCTAACTAACCTAAGGACATCACACAAATCCATGCCCGAGGCAGGATTCGAACCTGCGACCGTAGCGGTCGCGCGGTTCCAGACTGTAGCGCCTTGAACCGCTCGGCCATCCCGGCTGGCAGCGTGCATTCCACTGATTACAAACCACCACCGTTTGCGACTTCACCGGTGTCAAGCGAAAGCTCACTGAGGGCAGGGTGGACGTCTGTTGTGTTTTCTGATGAAAGTTGGTGCCGCCTCGTTGGCCGTGTGTTGGTCAGAAGGAGGTCAGTTAAGAACTTGCACCCAACCTGTCTGCGCGACAGACACACTGGACCTACACGTGGAATTATGGTCTGGGGTGCGACTTCGTATGACAGCAGGAATACTTTCGTGATTATCCCACGCACCCTAACTGCAGAATTGTACATGAGTTGGTGATTCGACTGGTCGTGCTACCATTAATGAACTGCATGCCCATGTACCGCTGTTGCGACCCAGCATGCTCTACAGAGTATCGACATGTTGCATTGACCTGCTCGTCACCAGTCCTTTCTCCAATCGAGCATACATGAAACATCATTGGACGACAACTTCAGCGTCATCCGCAAACAGCATTAATCGTCCCTGTATCAACTGACCAAGTGCAACAGGCATGGAACTCTATCCCATAAACTGCCATGCGCCACCTGTACAACACAATGCATGCACGTTTGGATTCAACATTCTGGCAGGTACACCGAATATTAATTTAACAGAAGTTTACATTTACAATGGCTTATCTCGCGCTTACATTAACCTGTGATTTTTCAATGATAATCACTTAAATATCTTATCTCGATAAACGTATTCCCGAAATTTCTTACTCTACAGTACTAATTTTTTGATATAATTGGAAGAAGAAACAGCATTGGTCGTATTTTTTTTGTTTTATTATCCGCAAAATCGATTTTCGGTCACTTAGTGACCATCCTCAGCTCTAAGCTTGTTAATACCAGTATCTACCAATTTTAATTGTATATTACAGCACTGAGGATGGCCACTAAAAAAAAGCTCTGAGCTAATCTTGTTTATACCAGTACCTACCAATTTTAATTGTATATTACAGCACTGAGGATGGTCACTAAGTGACCGAAAATCGATTTTGCGGATTATAAAACAAAAAAATACGACCAATGCTGTTTCTTCTTCCAGTTATATCCATTATCTGGTCGTGGTGCACAGATTACTCCTTGGAGTCGCCAATCAATAATTTTTTGATGTGATTTTTTTTCGTCAGTGTTTTAACGTCTGGAATGTCGTTACAGTTAAGGGGACAAAGAACACGAAAAGTTTAGCAATAAGTTGTTTAGTATGCTGACGTCGATGTCTGTAATCGGAGGATAGCGCGATCCGTAAGCGTTGACGTGGGTGGTGGGTGGAGAGAAATTGTGAAGCAAGTGCAAAAATTACCAACGGCGGCGTTGATGCACGTCGTGAGTGGCGGGGGCGGCTGCGGCCCCGCCCCCTCCGGCAGGACGGGATCTCAGCCAATGGGAGCGCGGGACGTAGGAGTCGGCACGCGTGTTATAACAGCGCGGGGCGCGCCGCGGCGGCCACCACAGTCGGCGGCGGCAGCAGGCGGGCGCAGCGCGGCAGGGCACAGCACACGGCGGCTGCCTCTGCGACTGACACTCCAACAGGTACGGCAACTGCAGCCGGTAGCCGCTAGCTACAGTAGTACTCCCTTGGTCCGCTGCAGGTTGCCCGGCTGGCAAAGATACCGCCAGGGGTACAAAAGGCAGCCTACCGCTGTGCTCCGCGGGTAGCGTTGCTATCTACATTAGACTCGTACATAGGTGTAGCTACCAAATGTCTCATTACTGTGTGTATCCTCTCCAAACTGTGTTCCTCTGTACTTCTTGGATTATACATAAAACATGCTGCGTTATTCAGAAGCTGCCTGCCTGACTGGTCTTACACCTGTTCTACTTGCCACATTATAAGTTAATTTCTTCTGCTTTTTATAATATTTTTGCGACGCCATCACAAGAGTATATCACAATGACGTAACCAATTTTTTCCAGCCAGACGTCATTTTCAGTCTCTCAACAAATAAAAAGAGGAGACGAGGAAACATTACAAACTCTATAAAATCTGCTGTATAACTATGTAATGATAAAAAGGTATTAAATTATATCTAAAGACACATGTTGAAAACTGTTTCCCTTCAGTTGTCAACGATACTAAAGGCAACAGTAGTTAAATGTCGAGGTTTTGCAAGCGGTGTAAAACACTCTCTTCCGTGTGTTCACGGTATGAAGATGACCACTGGCTGGTCCAAATTGGCTAAGGCATTGTGGAACGCTCGCTCACGTAACTGTGTAGTAAAAAGTACATATAAAAATAAAAGAACGTAATCAATCAATCGTTTACTCTCGAAGTACAATTTTTCATTTTTTCCATATTTTATAAGTTGTTCCTAATTTTTGTAACTTATCTCTCGTTCATTTCTGTTGCGTATTTCAGAAAATTGACGCCAGTCTCCTCTTACGCTTCCTACACCTCTTCTATGTGCCTGTTTATATGCTACGGGAAGACGTATCTTATTCATCCACTGTGTATACATTTCGTCTTAGGTCTTCGTACACATCTTACTCCAGTCGGTTTATATGCTATCGAATGTGTCCTGTTCATCCTCTGTGTATACGATTAGAATATAATTCATGATCTGCATTGTATAAGTTTCAAGTTAGGTATAGAATACAAATAGAAAGTAAAGGACTCGCTTATGATTTTTTAAAAATACTGTGTGTGACGACTGTATCTTAACGATGGCAGAGCTTTCACTACAGATGTGCTGGCTATACGGCCTATTAGCCAAATGTCAATAATATATAAAGAGATCTGTTAAAGTTAATATCCAGTAGTCAAGATACGTTAAACAGATGCTGAGACGTGTACTTGTTTTATTCTATACTATAGTTTTGAACTTCCAGCTTTTAAAAAGATCTAACTACAAATGTTTTCTTGTATTCATGTTTATGCAATAGATGGGCAATACACAGGGCTGCACAGAAGTGAAAAGCCGTTATTCCCTTCAC
The DNA here is from genome assembly GCF_023864275.1 of Schistocerca cancellata. Taxonomy (NCBI): domain Eukaryota; kingdom Metazoa; phylum Arthropoda; class Insecta; order Orthoptera; family Acrididae; genus Schistocerca; species Schistocerca cancellata. The sequence continues at coordinate 318,508,852 of NC_064626.1, read as the reverse complement.
TCATTATTTTGTTACCGCTTTTTCAGCCTAACTTTCTGCTTTCGAAATATCAGCCTAACTTGTGCTTTCGAAATAAAGTCTTAGTACTCTAATCGAAGAAATATGTCACCCTTACAGACAGTCTTATTACAGGGATAGAAGAAGTATATAATGCTTATATACAATCTTTATAGGGTTGTTCCTTTTATTTTACCATATGTTAGATGCATTGATCATTCATGTACCGAAAAGGTGTTCACATTATCCGAAATAATTTTTTCTACTACGAGAAACAATAAGTCCAAACAAATATGAATCAACAGAAGTACTTCATATGGGGAAAGCACGAAATATTTTCTTTTATCGAATGAGAGTGTATCTCATATAGCTGACAGAGCGCCCTAATCCTTGACACCTTTTATATTTGATTTACTGATTCCCTATAAGCAGAACTGCAAAACCACTGTGAAAATCCGATGGGAATGTACTTCAGTATATATCAATTCCTTAATTTTTATCTGTTACAAGCTGGTGGGAACACTTTTAGTAACATACAGTTTTTGTGCTATTATGTAACTCTTTTATGCCAAAAGTAATGCAGCTGCTTGCGTAAAATAATAATTTTTTACTTTCCTTGCTATGTAAAAAAATAATTAAATTTTTTGTCAGAATAGTCTTAATTACGTATGGTACCTTTCATAGCTACTAAAGGCACGTTCCACTATGTGAAGGAAGATATTAACGATCTCATCTGCGGTTACATTATTTGAAAGATCCTTTATGCTCTACAGTCACAACATCACTGATACACTCTCATCATCGTTCGCAACATTAGTCACGCACTTAGTAATTGCTTCCTTATCTTTTATATTATACTCTGTATCTATGAATGTTACACAAAATAATGGCATGTTTAAAACGCAGACTAACGGTCAAGGCGGAATTAAAAAGCACGATCTCCACTGTAAAGAACGTTATTCAAGAGCAAGGAGGCAGGTACGATTAAGTATTAAACGAAGCAAACTATGCCACACCATCTTTCAGATTTGCCAAAAACTTCATTACTTGATTTACAAGCTAACTTAAAGACTGCCTCTGTGGCCTAGTGGTTAGTATCTCTGATTACGAGGTTAAATGAAAAAAAGTAATAGTTGTGAATTCACGTCATACCATAATGATTTGCAGAACTCATTCATTCACACATTGTGTTCCGCAAATTTCATTATGAAGGAGAGCTATTAGTGAAGAGAAGCAGGTCAAGTTATACAATAACAGACAGGAAAAGCTACTGTAGGCAACTTCTGTAAAGTACATTAACAAATTATGCATACTGGCAATTTACTCAAACTTCTAGATCATTGGTACGTGTATATGGGTATTAGGAGAGTGACAACTACTATGAAAAAAATGGTCACTGCTCCATCTCTAAGAACATTCAGCCGGTGTCTTCATCTCATACTTCAAACCAAGTATTCATTTAACTTTGCAGAACACTGCCGACTGTTAACGTAGTGGCACGGTCAAGATCTTTTTAATAAGAACTTCAGAGTTAAGCGAAATTTACATTCGTTAATAGAAGTATTCCGCCGCCCGCAGTGGCCGAGCGGTTCTAGGCGCTTCAGTCTGGAACCGAGCGACCGCTACGGTCGCAGGTTCGAATCCTGCCTCGGGCATGGATGTGTGTGATGTGCTTAGGTTAGTTAGGTTTAACTAGATCTAAGTTCTAGGGGATTGATAAATTCAGATGTTAAGTCCCATAGTGTTCAGAGCCATTAGAACCAATAGAAGTATTCTTTTGCTTTGTTTTTTAATATCTGGGGATTTTTCGATTTCCTGCCTGATGTTTACCGGCATGTACGCTGAGAGACCCACAATATTAAATATTTTAAGACACTACGATCGTGGTGCGACAACTTCTGATACTATTTTCTTTCTTTAAAAAAATAAAAATAAATAAGAACGTGATCTTTCACATCTCGTTTGCATCCCAACGCTCAAATTGCTCGTTAGCAGAATCCTCTGTTCTAAGCTTCTGAGTCTCTACGCGTAGAGAGTACAGCATTGCGCAGAGCGATGGATGGTGCCATACCTGTGAAGCGACTTCTCCCCCGCCTCGGGCTCGTCTTACTGACTGGACGAGCGCACTGCGGGTCTGCCTACCGCGAGGGGGCACGCAGACGCCGTACACTTGGTAAAGCGATACGCTATGGGTCTGCTCGCTCGCTCTTTCCTAACGCTTGTTCTTCTGTACGTTTACAGTAGTCTAATTCTACGCCAGTAGCACACAAACCGCTCATGTAGATCACTGCTACGCAATCCTTACATTTTCATTTACAACGAGACCGAGAAAGAAGTTGGTACGGAAGGGCAAGACAGACTGGGAGAAATGAGTAGACACTAATTCCATGTGAGCGTGCAGATAGCGGCATCCGATGCTAAGAACGAAACTGACACAAAGGTAGCACTACCTTAGAAAATTTTAAAGTATAGGCCAACAACTAATAAATAAAACCGAAATTTTTCCGTTTTTATTTGTTGTAGTTGCCATCCTCCACTTCGTATTTTTATTTCTACCGATGTTACAGCATCGTCATTTTGTGCCTGACGTCTGCTGCAGCAGTACGCAGGTTGTAGAAGGATGTTCTAGCGGCAAGTTCTCCCGAAATAGTAAGCACAAGTATTTCGACATGGTCTCCACAAACTTTAATTTCCAGTTTCGGTGCACATAGTGATCTGTTTACGCGTGACACTGTTTAGTAACATGTCTACGCAACGAAAAACACGCCCACCTACATGTCTGTACACTCAAAGATGTACGGTTCTACAAACTGCTCTGACTCGTGCAGGTGCGAATGTCACATTACGCTCAAATAAAGCCTGCTCCTGTCGCGTAATACGCTAACGTGCGAGTCTGTGAGGTAAGACAGACCTTGACAGAATCCGTGCGGCGGATTAACGTCCGTGGGTTGGTACACCGGCGAGCCTGACTGCGATTTTTAGATGGTTTCCCACACTGAGTTAGGCAAATGCTGGGCTGTTCCCCATATTGCGCCTCAGAGAAATTCCACCATACACAGAACAAAGTTTACGTGATTCACAGACAACTGGCGGACGCTTCTTTCTTCCCTTAGGTTACCTTGAGGACTGTGGCATCAAGTAGGGCATCCGGCCACAAAGTTAAATAGTACATAAAATTTGCCAAATCCTGATAAGGCGAAATCCGTACTAGACATGATAAATGCCAGGAAAAACAGCAAAATAGAATATTATGTTTAAACCAAATCTTTATTAGCTTCACATAAATCCGCGCAGCCTATTAAAAATAAATCATGAAATGAAATATTAAGAGAATCCGAAACTCGCGGAATTTATTCTTAGATAAATGTTGACATCGTGATTATTTCCCTCGTTTCGTTACCGTCGTTTACATAAATATTTATGAAAGAAAAGAAAGTAATCGTTTTGTAACAAACGTTACAATAGTTTGGTAATATTATGGCGTCGACACAGGCTGGTAAAATTACAGTATCAAACATAATTTGTTTATTCCGTACCACCGAAATGCAATGAAACGAGAGGAAGGAAATAGGAGAGTTGAACGTCCTGCCGACAACGAGGTCATTAGAGTCGGAACACAAGCTCGAATTACAAAATGATGGGGAAGAAAATCCGCCGCGCCCTTTTCAAAAGAACCTTCTCGGCCTTTGCCTGGAGCGGTTTAGGGAAATCACGAAAGACTAAAAACTAGATGGCCAGACGCGGATTTGAACCGTCGTCCTCCTGAACGCGTGTCGAGCGTGTTAACCATCGCGCCACCTCGCTCGGTGAAATACAAGAAGACAAACGAAATTGTGAAAGTAGTCGAGAAACTCTAAGCGCCTACCAACAGTTTCTGTTTACAGGACAAGACCTTTGCATACTTGGTGAGCATCTACCGCCAAGTCATCGCAACACCAGCTAGGTGTCTTATCGGTCTCTCATGGTCGGCCGAAGTGGCAGAGCGGTTCTAGGCGCTACAGTCTGGCAGCGCGCGACCGCTACGGTCGCAGGTTCGAATCGTGCCTCGGGCATGGATGTGTGTGATGTCCTTAGGTTAGTTAGGTTTAAGTAGTTCTAAGTCTAGGGGACTGATGACCTCAGATGTTAAGTCCCATGGTGCTCAGAGCCATTTTTTTTTTTTTTTGCCATGAATCTTCTGCATACAGAAAAACGAAAATTGTTTGAGACATTTCGTTTCACACAAGGAAAATCCCCATGCTCCCATCCATCTTTTGGTTTGCTGTGGTTACCCAAAGACACATAAGACAAATGGATTGATCGTTCATTTGTAAAGGACACTACCAGTTTCGTTCGTCATCCATCTCCGTCCGACCTTGTTCCCCCTCTCCTTTCTTTATTTCAATACATGATATAAAGCATCTTAATAATTATTATGATTACTTTTGTTATCAGATTCAGGGTAAAGAATGGCGCTCTGCCGACCACTCTTTAGTCGACATCACATCAACTGGAATTTCCAGCATGCTCCGACAAAGACTGAATCTCTTGGTGCCTTTAAATACCGTCAGTATGAGGTCTTCACTGAGGCGCGTATCAGAGAAACTTTACGATTTCCGCTCTCTGATATGCCACTGAATTCATTCGTAGACTCACTTGCGTGTAACATTGTTGGGCTCTATACAGGAATATGTACGACTTCAAACAACTGGATCATCTTACACTGCCAACCTTGAGCGCTGTGTTTCTGTTTATTTGCAACTCCCATGTGGTCTAACAGAATACTACTCGAATGATAGTTCATTATTTCAGTGGTCTCATGTTCAATGAAGTTTGCGTGCAGAAAAGTCCAGTGTTTTGTCCCTGGTTTGAAAGTCTCGGGAGGTAAATGAGAAATATTCCTGTTAAAGTGTAGCCATCAGCCGGTGCGTCGTGTTCACTGTTCCACTTGCGTTGGGCTGGGTACCTTCAGCTATTTGGAAGTGCACTTGCTGTAAGGGCTAGGTCATTACTCTGCTACGAGCATACTACCGGTACCACTTTGACGCGGAGCATTGTGTGTTTGTTTTTTACAAGTAAGAAGCGACGCAGGTGTCACATTTCTATCATGTTGCGCATGTTTGAAGGCACAGAATGATGTCACTAAACGTAAATTGAAAGAAGTAGCAAAAAAAATTCTTAAAACAACTCGGAAGCCGGCTTTGTACGAGAGTACCTTGACCATAAAACTCACCGCAACAAAGAAAAATGCATAGTGATGTACCGCTGTTGAGTCAGGCTTTGGAGTCGGATACAAGGTCCAAATAAAGACGATGTTAAGGAAGCATCACCTCAAGCAGTTTTCGGAAAAGCACGAAAAGCTTAATCCGGGTGGACGGACACAGTTATGATTCCCTCTCCTCCCGAAAGCGAGTCAAGTAATGTATCTCTCCAGTTTGTTAGATGCAATGGCAAATACTACACTGTCACATTTCAAAAGTAAAGTTAATTTTAGTTATCATTTCAAGTTCCATGGTAACTGGTATCATTACAGACAGTTTAGTAACTCAGTTTTGATAATAAACTGAGGATAAGCACCTAATGAGTTACGTATGAAAACGGAGGAAGAGGGGATTAGTGTTGAACGTCCCATCGACAAAGGGGTCATTAGAGACGGAGCAAAAGCTCGGATTAGGAGAGGATGGGGAAGGAAATCGGTCGTGCCCTTTGAAAGGAACCATCACGGAATTTTCCTGAGGCGTTTTTGGGAAATGACGGAAAATCTAAAGCAGGATGGCCGGACGCGGGTTTGAATCGTAGCCCCCCTCCTTCTGAATGCGAGTGCAGCCTACTAATCACTGCGTCACCTCGCTCGGTGCAATATGAAAACCGAGTGAAACTTTAAAATTTGGCTACGCCAGAATTTGAAACTACTTTATAAGAAGTCGAGCTATCCAGGACATATCATAATTAGTAGCAAAAATTGACACGGGTGAAAGTACAAACGATAAAAGCAGAAAAAAGTGCCTGTAAATATGGGTTCTGAAACGAACCGTTTGCGACACGGTTGAAGAAGTGTGGTTACAAGCCCCATCATACCTTAGTATGAATTTTTGACCTCGTTAGTACAAATGTATTTTAAATGTAAACTATTCGATTCAGTGCCCACTCAAGACTTCTCAAATTACACGCACGACCAGCGGTTGGGGTCTGTAGTACACGCATCATCAAGCACCGGCACATTTTACTGGGGATGTAACACATAACGTGCCGCTACGTCGAAGATGGACAGGTCAAGCAGGACCTGCACTTTGGCCTCCCAGATTACGTGACCCCAATCCTCTGGATTTTTCTGCCGGTGTCACGTCAAAAGTAAAGTGTACAGCACTCCCGTAGTGTCGTATTTCTTGTGAATTTAGGTCGTGACTGAAATGTCAGTCCAATTAGTAGGGGAATTAATCGAAAAGTTTTCATTCCGAATACATTTCTATTAAGCAGGACAGTATTTCGTACTAAAGTCAACGTCCGTTTGTAAAAAGTATTCACAATTGTCTCGCAAATGGAGCATTTGCGGATCCATATTTGCGGAAATTATCTATTTCTATTATCGTTACCTTTACCCGTGTCAGTTCCAGCTATTAATGGTGATAAATCGTGTATACTGTGCTCAATCACACACTTACAGAAGCCGAATAAACAATGCAAGACTTTTTTTTAGATATTTCGTGTTAGCTGCCATTCTCTTTATTTTGTGTACGGTTGTACAATTTCGACCTAAGGCTATTCTAAAGTATTTTAGGGATTATTTTTTAGTAGAAAATTATGGCATATACGTCCTTGTTCCTATGACTTCATATTATGCTCACAAAATAAATCAGAGAGGTTTTATGCTATTTTAGGAAGCAGTTGTTGCAAAAAAAATCATCCATAAAATACTTGAAAATGGCTTAAGGCCGATATTGTACAATCTTTTTTTTTTAAAATTAAAAGAATGGCAACTGAAGGCATCACGAAATCATTCAGAAAATTCATTGCAGCTGCAGATCCTCTTGGATTGAAAATTACAGAATAAAAGACTTGTTCAGTAAGTGCCTGGTTCTCAAATCCTTACCCCGTATCACAGGCGGAGCTTATTCATTTCCCGTCGTAATCCTCGAGAAATGTTAGAATACTGTTTGCAACAGATTTTCGGATGTCTTATATTCATATTTACGTACGTCTAAATTCGGATCAGCAACGCGTCAGACAACTGTAGCTCCCTTCACAATCAGTGCCGAATAGGCCCAATACAAAAGTGAGTCACTGCTTTAACACAGACTGGCCTAATCCCCTGAAAGCGAGTAGGCGTTCCCGGCACGTGTGTTAACAGACCACGTGTGTTCTCCCCATATGTACTATAGCACCGAGTGAAACCTTCAAGTACTGCACCAGACGTAAGGAAAAGTGGAATAAAAGATGGAGAGGGTGGTTAACTACTCACCGCGTTTAACATACGTGACTACCGTCAGCGGGAGACGGACTGCAATTTCCCAATAAGCAAATTAGCTGCCTTGCGTTTGATTGCTGACAGAGCAATCCCCTTCCGCGCTGCGTTGATTGCAATCCTATGTTATCAATCGAGTTAAGTGCCTGATTTGGCTCAAGGAGTAGAGCACAGTCCGAGATGCCTCAAAAGACCACGTGAAGCGTTATTTCCCGCAATTACGGACCTCATCGCGGAGACTCAGTACACTCGCCGGTTCTGCTACGATACTGTCTACATTGTAGTTGCAAAGAATAAATAATTTTTGGGGGATTGAAGCTTTTTATAACTATATTAAAAATACTGATAAATGTTAGTCGCCAGCGTAAACGTCGAGAGCTGTTTGAAAAAGTTATGATTCACAATCAAGAGTTGCTGGTAAAAGTTTCTTTACTATAAGTCAGTTGCGGTCCATATGCCAATATCAGGTAGCACAAAATATTTACAACAGCGTACAGGACGATATAAAATCAATGACGCGAAATGATATAAAATCCGTTATTCGTCGCTTTTGTAAAACAGTAGTATGAAATAGATCGTCAGTATTAAAAATGTACCTGGGCGTGCTGAAAAGTAATGGAAAACACTTAAAGCTTTTTAAATAAAGCAAACGCTGCAACATTGTAAATCTTATTCTTCATGTTTACATATTTATTTCTTGACATAGTACCCTGGTGACAAACATATTTCTCCCACAAGAGACCAGTTTGTTGATATAGTCATTCTAGAATGTTTGACTGTGTTGACGGAGCCACTACCACACCTCTGCTTGCACCGTTTTATCACTACCAAAGTGAAGTCCTAGTATGTGTTCCTTAAGTTCTGGAAACAGATGAAAATCGCACAGTGCCATGTCGGGACTGTATGGAGTATCATAGTCGAGAGTAAACCCAAGGCGTCTGATTGTTGCAGATATCGCACATCTCATCTCTGGTCCTGCACTGCCATGCTGAAGGAGAGGTTGTTCCATATGTAGACGAACTCCTCCAATTCGAAACTCAATTACAGCACGCTGTTTCTCAAGAACTGACATATTGACGTTACACATCGCCATGTTATGCTGTACTTCGGAGCTGTCTAGCGGCAGAAGGCACACACCCATACTAGACACTGCTCTCCTTCACGTTATATCAGGTCAGCTTACAACGCTACCAAAGGAGGCATTCTAGATTCTACAGAGCCGGCAGTATGTTGAGTGCCTCCTCCCGTATCTCAGTTGAGCACAATCACGGAAACTGCTCTGTTCATGACTTTCTGCTGGATCTGTTCTGGCAGTCGCTTAATGTGACTTTTGTTAGAGAAACTAGGGAAACGACAATCAGCCAGTCTGCGTAGTTGCGAGCTATCGTTGCAGCCCCATAATGTAGAGGTAGCGGTTTGACTCCTGTCTCGGGCATAGAATGCCAGTGGCAAATAAGGAAATCACTGACAATAAGTAAATACAATTTTTAACATGTATATACAAAAATGGGTAAGATTTGAACCTTTATACAACAGCTGTATGGTCCTGCAGTCTAATGAAAAACAAACTAATGGCACAACTGAGTTCCGACTTCAGAGTCCAGTTCGTTCATTTGTGCGCAAAGTCACCATATTGCAGGATCAAAACCGTTTAACGAAGTAACAACATTTACACCAAAGAACATTAAAAAGTTTATAAATTTTAGTTACGTGTAAGATAAGTGCCAACGAGATTTAAAATTTAAACAGTCCAAAAATCTTAAAGAAACAATCACATAAATTTTTCTGTTACAAGTTCCGTCGACTGGAAATTTATCAAACGCTGGTATCTGTCGTTCGTATGTGGAAGTTTCCAAGCCACTATCATACCGATGCTCCGGTGACGATATTTTTTCTGCTATTCAATCATTAATTGAAGCAGATCTTGAGGTTGCGCATGGAATAAGACTTCGAAAGAGTAAAGTTCAAATTCGCACCTGGATATCATGATTTTGAGACACTTCAGTTTTCCCGAAGTAGATTATGGAAAATTAATTCGCGGGTGTGCGGCCTGATTTCGGTCCCAACTGTGTTCTCAGATCCGGTTGTACACCCTTGAACTAAACTTCTTACCTACATTATGTTCTCTATGATTACCCTACGACGAATACCTCGATGGTTCCCTTGCAAAGGACACTGCCGGCTTCTGTGCCTATCCGAGCTTGGCTTCATCACTTACGACCTCGTTGTCGACAGAAAATTAAAATCTTAGGACTGATTTTTTTAAGTTTATTGAGGGAATATAGTTAAACCATTTTCTCTGAAGAAACGGTTCAACGTAGGAAAAAAAAGGACTTGCACTAGCGATATAAAATCCTACGTGATGTTACCGAGACAGAGACATTTTACACTATCTGGTAAAAGTATCCGGACACATATTAGTTGATATTAATATGGGATGAGGGCACCTTTTGCCTTTAGTTTTATTAAAATGAAACTCCTCCAGATGTACTTGAGATTTTATATATATTTGGCTACTAGTTTCGACGTTGCGTCAACGCCATCTTCAGGACCGTACACTTTGATGAATTCAATTGTGTGTGGCTCAGTAATAAAAGTCCGCGGTGAGACCAACACGTGCTCCATATGGATGGCGGGCAGTGAATTACACACAACTGATTTCACCAAAGTGTATGGGCCTGAAGATGGCGTTGACGTAACGTCGAAACTAGTAGCCAAATAAATATAAAATCTCAAGTGCAGCTGGAGGAGTTTCATTTATAATAAAAATTATACCAGCTGTGTCCCACTTTCATCCACTTTAAATATGGATGAACGAAGATTTTGCCTTTATGGTTTGAACTCTGTTGATGAGGTGTCCGAATGTTTTCACGAGCGGAAACCAGAGAAAGTAGTGATGCTGGGCGCTACGGTCTGGAGCGAAATCGACATTGTACACTACTGGCCATTAAAATTGCTACACCACGAAGATGACGTGCTACAGACGCGAAATTTAACCGACAGGAAGAAGATGCTGTGATATGCAAATGATTCGCTTTTCAGAGCATTAACACAAGGTTGGCGCCGGTGGCGACACCTACAACGTGCTGACATAAGGAACGTTTCCAATCGATTTCTCATACACAAACAGCAGTTGACCGGCGTAGCCTGGTGAAACGTTGTTGTGATGCCTCGTGTAACGAGGAGAATGCGTACCATCACGTTTCCGACTTTGATAAATGTCGGATTGTAGCCTATCACGATTGCGGTTTATCGTATCGCGACACTGCTGCTCGCGTTAGTCGAGATCCAATGACTGTCAGCAGAATATGGAATCGGTGGGTTCAGGAGGGTAATACGGAACGCCATGCTGGATCCCACCGGCCTCGTATCACTAACAGTCGAGATGACAAGCATCTTATCCGCATGGCTGTAACGGATCGTTCCGCCACCTGAGTCAACAGATGGGGACGTTTGCGAGACAACAACCATCTGCACGAACAGTTCGACGACGTTTCCAGCAGCATGGACTATCAGCTCGGAGACCATGGCTGCGGTTACCCTTGACGCTGCATCACAGACAGGAGCGTCTGCGATGGTGTACTCAACGACGAGCCTGGTTGCACGAATGGATAAACGTCATTTTTTCGGATGAATCCAGGTTCTGTTTACAACATCATGATGGTCGCATCCATGTTTGGCGACATCGCGGTAAACGCACGTTGGAAGCATGTATTCGTCATCGCCATACTGACGTATCACCCGGCGTGATGGTATGAGGTGCCATTGGTTACAAAAAATGGCTCTGAGCACTATGGGACTTAACTACTGAGGTCATCAGTCCCCTAGAACTTAGAACCACTTAAACCTAACTAACCTACGGATATCACACACATCCATGCCCGAGGCAGGATTCGAACATGCGACCGTAGCGGTCGCGCGGTTCCAGACTGTAGCGCCTAGAACCGCTCGGCCACCTCGGCCGGCCATTGGTTACACGTCTCGGTCACCTCTTGTTCGCATTGCCGGCACTTTGAACAGTGGACGTTACATTTCAGATGTGTTACGACGCTTGGCTCTACCCTTCATTCGATCCCTGTGAAACCCTACATTTCAGCAGGATAATGCACGATCGCATATTTCAGGTCCTTTACGGGTCTTTCTGGACACAGAAAATGTTCGACTGCTCCCCTGGCCAGCACATTCTCCAGATCTCTCACCAATTGAAAACGTCTGGTCAATGGTGGCCGAGCAACTGGCTTGTCACAATACGCCAGTCACTACTTTTGATGAACTGTGGCATCGTGTTGAAGCTGCATGGGCAGCTGTACCTGTACACGCCATCCAAGCTCTGTTTGACCCAATGCCCAGGCGTATCAAGGCTGTTATTACGGCCAAAGGTGGTTGTTCTGGGTACTGATTTCTCAGGATCTATGCACCCAAATTGTGTGAAAATGTAATCACATGTCAGTTCTAGTATATTTGTCCAATGAATACCCGTTTATTATCTGCATTTCTTCTTGGTGTAGAAATTTTAATGGCCAGTAGTGTAACTCATCGCACAGGCGTTCCCTTGGGTTGAGGTCCCGGTCTGCGCAGGCAGGCCACTTCAAGAATGTTACTGGCCATAAACCATCGTCTCACATACGCTGATTTGACGGAGGATGCATTGTCGTGCTTGTACAGTCTGTGATTGTACCCGAATTGTTCCTCTACTGTACACAGTATATACTGTAGTAAAATGTGTTCATATCTTTCCCCATTTTGCGTTTTCTTAAGCGAAATAAGCGAACCACAAGCTAACAACGAACAACACCCCACGTCGTAACACTATTTCCTCCGCACATCAGTGTGGCACTAAGGATGATGGTGGGTACGGCTTTCCAGGCATTCGCCAAACTCATACCATCACACGGGTTAACATGTGGCATAGCGCGATTCATCACTACAAATTAATCGTTTCCAGTCATCCACTGGCATGTGGCGTCACACTTTACGCCACCTCAAGCGCCCATTAGTAATGACTACAGAAATATGTCGCTTACGTGAAGCTGCTAGAACATTAAACCACATTTTTTTTAACTTCTTAAGCACAGTCATAAGCTGGACTGCTGATAGGACGTTGGAACCTACGAATGACTCTTTCCGCTGATTTCCTGCTGATTTTTGCAACCCCCCCCCCCCCCCCCTCCGCAATGCTCGATGGTCCCTGTTGTCAGTACACGAGGCCTGCCTGGTTTTGACTTAGCTGTGCCTGTTGCCTTCGCATATCCACATCACTATCTCATCGCCAACAGTCGACATGGATAGCGGTAGAAGGGCTGATTGATTTGTTACTCAGGTGACATTAAATGACTAGTACACGTTCGAAGTCAAATGGCTCTGAGCACTATGGGACTTAACAGCTATGGTCATCAGTCCCCTAGAACTTAGAACTACTTAAACATAACTAACCTAAGGACAGCACACAACACCCAGCCATCACGAGGCAGAGAAAATCCCTGACCCCGCCGGGAATCGAACCCGGGAACTCGGGCGTGGGAAGCGAGAACGCTACCGCACGACCACGAGATGCGGGCGTTCGAAGTCACTGAGCTTTTTGTGGTCGACCTTGTCTGCTGTTACTGCTTCTATAGTGACAACACATTACGCCCCGCTTCCTTTTATACCGTTTCCTACGCGTCTCGTGACATCTACTGGTCAATTCCCCATTACAGAGGGTTGTCTCAATATATGAACCACTGGGGAAAACTGTTTCACGTGACATCTACTGGTCAATTCCGCATTACACAGGGTTGTCTCAATATATGAACCACTGGAGAAAAATGTTTCAGAAGCATACTGTATTCCATAATAGAAAGTTCCAAAACAGCACACACATCACTGAAGATTGATAAATTCACTTTGGAAATAATCCCTACCCTGTAACTATGCCAATTCTCCGCAATATTATTTGTCCCAGAAGTGCTAGTTCAGCAACGTACGAGCGTTGGAACTTAAATAGTGGCAACTATTTATTCACAACCGATGCAAAAGAGTCACATGTTTGTACCTGTTACTGTCCTTCAAAGTAGTCACCAGCGTTGTGTAGAGCCCGTTGCCAGCGATGTGGAAGGCTTAGTATGCCGTTAGCAGAGCCTGTCCTGTTGATGGTGCGAATGGAGCGGTCTAAAGGTAACGTGATTCTCGTAAACGACTGTGATGGTCATTTCCTAACGCATTACGTTCCTCAACGGCAGACCGTCAGTGCACAGTATTAATGTTCGTTTTTGGAGCATAATCTGCGACCAGCTTTGCGAAAGAAGCGGCGACACTTTCTGCGCAACCCACCCATCATTTTGCACGACAATGCGCGGGCGCATATAGCGCAAGCTGTGGCTGCTCTGTTCGGTCGATGGGACTGGTAAGTACTGTACCGTCCACCATACTCCCCGAACTTAAGTCCATGTGACTTTGATTTGATTCCAAAGATGAAGGAACCACTTCGTGGCATTCGCTTCAGAACTGTTCCAGAGATTCGACAGGCAGTAGACCGCTCCATTCGCACCATCAACAAAACAGGCTCTGCTAACGGTATACTACGCCTTCCACATCGCTGGCAACGGGTTCTACATAACGCTGGTTACTACTTTGAAGGACAGTAACAGGTGCAAACATGTAACTCTTTTGTATCGGTTGTGAATAAATAGTTGCCACTATTTAAGTTCTAATGCGTACATACGAGATATTCTGTGAAGTATAAAATGTAGAGAAGGGGTATTGGTAGACGTGAAGGTGGAAGGCAGACCGTGAGTCGAGGCTGGATAGCTCAGTCGGTAAGAGGTTTCCCAGCCCGCAAAAATAAAGGTTTCGAGTTGGAATCCCTTCATGTGAATTCGTCCAAGAAAAAGAGTCCCTTTCTACAAGGGCCCGAGAATATATTATAGAAGAACCACATTTACATTATTTCTGGTACTGTGATGCCATAAAGTAAATTTTTATTATTAAGTAAAACTTTGCAAAAAGTTTCATGTTCAGCACGCACTATATTCCCCAAGTATCTTACATGATAACAGGAATGAAACGCGTTTCTTGAATTATTGGTCGTTTCGTCAGAATTATTTGTACATGTCATGTCGACAGCAATCAGGAAATACGGAACTCCTCGTCTTCATTATTTGTGTCTGATATTACAACCCTTTTCGGGGATACGCTTCTAACCTGTGAAAAGAATAAGCATTCACTCTTTATATGAGTCTTTTAATAAAAGATGTTTCCCAAGATAACTTATTTAAAATAGCCTACAAGTTTAATAGACCTCCATGAGTAATACCACATCATGCTCAGTAGTAATCCCCGTAGAACTTTCAATCATTACTTGTGACCGAAGCATGACGTTTCCTTCTACGTTTGTAGAATATTGAAATACTCAACAGTAGCGGAATTTACATTAATACGATGTTTAGTTTTCTGCTACCAACTAAAACAGCATTCGGGAATGCTAAAAACAATCATATTTCGTTGCTACTGTTTAAGCTATTAAGCATCTTAAAGATGAAGCCATAGTCTGTCCTTGTACAAATTATTGATGTAGACAAATAAAACAATATAAATGACTGCAAAATACTGATTGGAAGCAAATCTGAACTGGGGTTAAGCTGAGGCGGTATTTCGTATTTGCGGAATCTAGACAAATTTAATGGAGGTTGATGAAATGAGACAAGATGGTTCCTGGGACCACATCGCAAGGAGGTAGGCAGCAGGCGACATCCTCAAACGACAGTTGGGGAAAATGTTAATATCTCGAGAGAAATTCTGACAAGAAGGAACCTCCTACCGTATCTGTGGATTCCTCAATAAGCCCTCACGCGGTTTACGACACCAGGGTCGTAATCCAAATGGTAGCGCGCCTACGATTCGCTGCCTCCAGCGAAACTGGTGAGGACGAATTAAGGAAAGACACGACGGTAGTAAAAAGAAAAATGCAGGGGGAAAAGACATATATGACAGAAAGTTGTATACCTGACGTGTAAACTACAAAAATAAATTTCCATTCCATACCACGTTACGTCGCTGGTCTGTATCAAGCCTTCAGCAATAATTTTGATATCCATTTGTTCTACACACGCTTGAGCAGTCCTTATCAAATTAAAAGGGAACAATTTAAAATATTCAGTATTTATTTCTTTCAATAGCACTTAACACTCTGCTATTAATTAGTTACAAGTTAATTACAGAAAAGCTGTTACATTATTTATAAGCTGAACGGGGCCAGAACTTGCCGCTTATTTACTTGAAGAACAAATACATCTTTCACTTGGGCTTTATACTCAAATTCGCGATGAAAAAACTCCATTTCAAGCGTAGTCACACTCAGTTACGAGACAGGAAAGCTATCGCTCAGAAATCCATTTCCTACAATACCTTAACAACATATTTAATTAAATTTAACCATCATCTACACGGAAAATAATGCTACAATAAAATGCTATATGGTTCAGTTTAAAAGAAACTAAAATTTAAAATTATTTCTATTTTCTTGAATTTTAATTGATAGGTGAATTGACATTACAAAGACTAAAGATCGAGGTTTGATCAGTTACTCCCTAAAATATCGGAGCTACTAAAGCAAGTACGTTCGCACACAACTAGCTAACAAGGAGAGATAAAATATTTTAAATATTCCCTAAATCTCTTACGCTTCTCGTATACAGCATCGAGATAAAATTCATCTGATTCACGAATGTTCACATAAGAAAATTACTTAATAAGTGGCAAGCTCCATCGGGCGACACAGCAGTGAACGAATGCGCAATACAAAGCGACTTCGCTTCAGATCACATGCTGCACATACACTGATAGCTTTGCGGCTTGTCCCAAGCGTCAATGCCAATAGCGAGACGTCAGTTATTTGAACAGGAACTAGCGACTGTCACGCACAGGCTATTCCTGACAATCATCGGGGCGGTTTGAGGACATTAATCGGATGCCTATTTTGTAACAGTGATGCGGGCGAGATACGAGCAATGTTTGTTCCTCTCAGGTACATTTGGCTATCTCGTAGTCGCGGTAATAGCTGTTGTTTATACCAAAGGACGCCAATCCAGAGTTTGAATTACTGTAGACCATTTTTTGTTAATAATGTCAGCACCACCTTTTCTCATGCGTTGCAACAGGAGGGCAGCCTATAATTAATTTTCTTCCGAAAATGATGTAGCTCTCAAAGGTAATACAGTGAAAACCTATGAATTTGCAAAATAGCTTGCTTGCTTAGCCCCATAGGGTAGTATACTGCCTCACTTCGATGAGTCAGTGACAGTAGAATGTATATCAAGGGGAAAAGCGAAATCCTGGTGAGATCATAGATCTTCGCGTCTGTAATAACTTCGAAAATTACTTTGCAAAAACAGACATAATGTCTTATGGGATAACAGCAATCAGTGATTTTATAATGTTGCATAAAATCCGTCTTGATTGCAAAAAAATTTTTTTTATTATTCATATGACCGGTTTCGGTTCATTCAGAACCATCTTCAGATCTGTAAAAATAATTATACTAATTTACCATTTCACGGAAGCAAATGTTTTTCATCCTATCTAATCAACATCAAATGTACCAGAACGTACCTGATATTTCAGTTACAGGAGTAACCCGACCAAATCCAGCAACTTTCACATGCTACGTCACATAAAATTGGTTGGCAGAGTGCACGTCATTTATATTAATTATAGCACTATTACCGACAGGTGGCGTCTGGTACATTTGTTACATTCCATTTGTACATACTGTATTCAGTAGATCTTTTTTATATTAAAAATATTTGGCTAAAATATGTAGATGTCAAAGTTAAAATCTTTACTTGTCAGAATTAAAAAACAGTAAAATTATCATTTTTATACGATCTAATAGCATAGGGCGATTTATATATCTATGGTGCTGGTGTGAACTTGTTTTGCAATCAAGACGGATTTTAAGCAACATTCGAAAATTACAAAGCCACCAATAGCCTACTCCTGCTTTCGTATTTCGTTATACAGCAAAAACTAAATTCAGTACACGTCACGAATTATTTCTAGCAGAACGTGCGTAAAAATAAGTCCTCCGAATTTCTTACGTGAAAACCCTTAAAGCATTTTAAATAAAGCAAACGTTATTAATATTCTACACCTATATTCCTCATGTCTACATACACTACTGGCCATTAAAATTCCTACACCAAGAAGAAATGCAGATGATAAACGGGTATTCACTGGAGAAATATATTATACTAGAACTGACATGTGATTACATTTTCACGCAATTTGGGTGCATAGATGCTTATAAATCAGTACCCATAACAACCACCCCTGGCCGTAATAACGGCCTTGATACGCCTGGGCATTGAGTCAAACAGAGCTTGGATGGCGTGTATAGGTACAGCTGCCCATGCAGCTTGAACACGATACAACAGTACATCAAGAGTAGTGACTGGCGTATTGTGACGAGACAGTTGCTCGGCCACTATTGACCAGACGTTTTCAACTGGTGAGAGATCTGGAGAATGTGCTGGCCAGGGCAGCAGTCGAACGTTTTCTGTACCCAGAAAGCCCGTATAGGACCTGCAACAAGCGATAGTGCATTATCCTGCTGAAATGTAGGGTTTCGCAGGGATCGAATGAAGGGTAGAGCCGCAGATCGTAACACATCTGAAATGTAATTTCCACTGTTCAAAGTGTCGTCAATGCGAATAAGAGGTGACCGAGACGAGTAACCAATGGCACCCCATACCATCACGCCGGGTGATACGCCAGCATGGCGATGACGAATACACGCTTCCAATGTGCGTTCACCGCGATGTCGTCAAACACGGATGCGAACGTCATGATGCTGTAAACAGAATCTGGATTCATCCGAAAAAAATGACGTTTTGCCATTCGTGCACCCAGGTTCGTCGTTGAGTATACCATCGTAGGCGCTCCTGTCTGTGATGCAGCGTCAAGGGTAACCGCAGTCATGGTCTCCGAGCTGATAGTCCATGCTGCTACAAACGTCGTCGAACTGTTCGTGCAGATGGTTGTTGTCTTGCAAACGTCACCATCTGTTGACTCAGGTATCGAGACGTGGCTGCACGATCCGCTACAGCCATGCGGATAAGATGCCCGTCATCTCGACTGCTAGTGATACGAGGCCGTTGGGATCCAGCACGTCTTTCCGTATTACCCTCCTGAACCCACGATTCCATATTCTTCTAAGAGTCATTGGATCTCGACCAACGCGAGCAACAATGTCGCGATACGATAAACCGCAATCGCGATAGGCTACAATCCGACATTTATCAAAGTCAGAAACGTGATGGTACGCATTTCTCCTCCTTACACGAGGCATCACAACAACGTTTCACCAGGCAACGCCGGTCAACTGCTGTTTGTGTATGAGAAATCGGTTGGAAACTTTCCTCATGTCAGCACATTGTAGGTGTCGCCACCGGCGCCACCCTTGTGTGAATGCTCTGAAAAGCTAATAATTTGCATATCACAGCATCTTCTTCCTGTCGGTTAAATTTCGCGTCTGTAGCACGTCATGTTCGTGGTGTAGCAGTTTTAATGGCCAGTAGTGTATTTATTTCTCAACATAGTCACCTTCGTGACGAACACATTTCTCCCAACGAAAAGCCAGTTTGTTGATACCTTCGCTGTAGAATGTTTG
This sequence comes from Schistocerca cancellata, assembly GCF_023864275.1. Lineage (NCBI taxonomy): Eukaryota > Metazoa > Arthropoda > Insecta > Orthoptera > Acrididae > Schistocerca > Schistocerca cancellata. The sequence goes on along the minus strand of NC_064626.1, from coordinate 318,489,770 downwards.
ACTTTGTTGACGAAACGACAACCTTACGTCCGCTGCAACGCTTCATCACTATCAAAGTTTTGAAAACAGATCAAAATCGGATGGGGTCAAGTTGGGACTCTATGGAGGATGATCGTTGAAACTAAACCCAAGTCGTCGGATTGTTGCAAATGTCAAAACGCTCTTGTGTTATCTTGCATTGCCATGCTGAAGGAAAGGGTGCTCCATGATCAGTGCACATCGCCTTGTTAGACCCTACAATTCGGACCCTGTAGCGGCAGAGGGCTGCCAGTACGTAGACATGAAGAATAAAGATGTAGAACGCTAATAACGTTTGTTTTATTTATCAAGCTTTAAGAGCTTTCACATAAATAATTCAGAGCCAATTTTCTTTTCTTTACTGTCGTCTCAATTTCGATTACTTTGAGGTCACATACCAGTTCATTCTATTATACGGCCTGTACAGGGCGATTACAAATGATTGAAGCGATTTCATAAATTCACTGTAGCCCCATTCATTGACATATGGCCACGACACACTACAGATACGTAGAAAAACTCATAAAGTTTTGTTCGGCTGAAGCCGCACTTCAGGTTTCTGCCGCCAGAGCGCTCGAGAGCGCAGTGAGACAAAATGGCGACAGGAGCCGAGAAAGCGTATGTCGTGCTTGAAATGCACTCAATCAGTCAGTCGTAACAGTGCAACGACACTTCAGGACGAAGTTCAACAAAGATCCACCAACTGCTAACTCCATTCGGCGATGGTATGCGCAGTTTAAAGCTTCTGGATGTCTCTGTAAGGGGAAATCAACGGGTCGGCCTCCAGTGAGAGAAGAAACGGTTGAACGTGTGCGGGCAAGTTTCACGTGTAGCCCGCGGAAGTCGAGGAATAAAGCAAGCAGGGAGCTAAACGTACCACAGCCGACGGTTTGGAAAATCTTACGGAAAAGGCTAAAGCAGAATGCCAGTTCGGCATTTCTTAAACAGGAGATTGGAAAACCGATGGATTGGTCGTGGTGGAGATCATGATCAGCAATTCATGTCATGGCCTCCACGCTCTCCCGACTTAACCCCATGCGATTACTTTCTGTGGGGTTATGTGAAAGATTCAGTGTTTAAACCTCCTCTACCAAGAAACGTGCCAGAACTGCGAGCTCGCATCAACGATGCTTTCGAACTCATTGATGGGGACATGCTGCGCCGAGTGTGGGAGGAACTTGATTATCGACTTGATGTCTGCCGAATCAATAAAGGGGCACATATCGAACATTTGTGAATGCCTAAAGAAACTTTTTGAGTTTTTGTATGTGTGTGCAAAGCATTGCGAAAATATCTCAAATAATAAAGTTATTGTAGAGCTGTGAAATCGCTTCAATCATTTGTAATAACCCTGTATTAATCTCGTTATGTTTGCGTACCTGTTACATTTAGAGCCCAATGTCCTCAGAAAAGTGCTCTACCTCCACCTGTAACAAGACCTGCGCAAAATAATGAAAGCACCCTGGCTGAAACATCTAGTGTACAGCCCTTTTTACTGATTAATGTGCTGCATACTGGCTTGGTGTTGTCTTTCCTCATTCTATTGCAAAATGTCTAGAAATATACAACATGTATGTGACCGTTATGCTACTGTGTTAACTTCATGTTGTATCTAACAGATGTCAAATGAAGGCAAATAACATGTGCCTGTGCCGGCCGGATTGACCGAGCGATTCTAGGCGCTTCAATCTGGAACCGCGCGACCACTACGGTCGCAGGTTCGAATCCTGCCTCGGGCATGGATGTGTGTGATGTCCTTAGGTTCGTTAGGTTTAAGTAGTTCTAAGTTCTAGGGGACTGATGACCTCAGCTGTTAAGTCCCATAGTGCTCAGAGCCACTTGAACCATTTTTGAAGAGGTGCCTGTTCTGGTGAAACGCCCGTGAGAAAAGACGAAATCTACAACGGTTAACTCGAACTATTATACACAGTGCTATGATGTCATATAAAGTTCATGGATTAACTTCTTGGGCGAGAATTTGTATAGGCATGCATATTCAAGTATAGTGATATGTAAACAGGCAGAATACAGCGCTGCGGTCGTCAATGCCTACATAAGGCAACAAGTGTCTGGTGCAGTTGTTAGGTCGGTTACTACTGCTTAGGTCGGTTACTGCTGCTAAAATGGCAGGTTATCAAGATTTAAGTGAGTTTGAACATGGTGTTATAGTCGGCGGACGAGCGATGTGACATAGCATCTCCGCGGTGGCGATGAAGTGGGAATTTTCCCGCACGACCATTTCACGAGTGTACCGTGAATATCAAGAATTCGGTAAAACATCAAATTTCCGACATCGCTGCGGTCGGAAAAAGATCCTGCAAGAACGAGACCAACGACGACTGAAGAGCATCGTTCAAGGTGACAGAAGTGCAGCCCTTCTGCAGATTGCTACATATTTCAATGCTGGGCCATCATGAAGTGTCAGCGTGCGAACCATTCAACGAAACATCATCGATACGGGCTTTCGGAGCCGAAGGCCCCTTCGTGTACCCTTGATGATTGCACGACACAAAGCTTTACGCCGCGCCTGGGATCGTCAACACCGACATTGGACTGTTGATGACTGCAAACATGTTGCCTGGTCGGAAGAGTCTCGCTTCAAATTGTGCCGTGTGGATGGATGTGTACGGGTAAGGAGACAACCTCGTGAATCCTTGGACCCTGCATATCATCAGGTGACTGTTCAAGCTGGTGGAGGCTCTATAATGGTATGGGACGCCTTAGTTGGAGTGATATGGGACCCCTGATACATCTAGATACGACTTTCACAGGTGAAACGTACGTAAGCATCCTGTCTGATCACCTGTATGCATTCATTTTCATTGTGCATTCCGACGGACTTGGGAAATTCCAGCAGGACAATGCGACACCCCACACGTCCAGAATTGCTACAGAGTGGCTCCAGAAACACTCTTCTGAGATTAAACACTGCCGCTGGGCACCGAACTCTCCAGACATTCCAGACATAAACATTATTGAGCATAGCTGGGATGCCTTGCAACGTTCTGTTGAGGAGACACTTCAATCCCCTCTTACTCTTGCGGGTTTGTGGACAGCCCTGCAGGATTCATAGGGTAAATTCCGTCCAGCACTACTTCAGACATTTAGTGGAGTCCATGCCACATCGTGTTGCGGCACTTCTGCGTGATTGCGGGAGCCCTACATGATATTAGGCAGATGTACCAGTTTCTTTGGCTCTTCAGTGTATGAATGTGGAGTACAACACAAAGTTACTCACAGGGGTTATAATAAGAAGACCATTCGAGACGCACTGTTATGCTCAATGCGTTTGCAGAAGGCGGTTTCAATTAATGTGGAATTACTTAAACGGAACACGATACGGCTCTGCACGGTAAAATTGCTATTGCCAAACGTAAAGTAAACGCAGTGTATAAGGACAGGTCTGGTGGTGCGAGCAGCACAAAACTGGATTAAGGGAAATACGTAATGGGAGCCGCATTGTGTGCTCCTACACTGTTCCGTAGAGCAAGGCAAATTTAAGTGTGGAGAACGGTAAGGAGTATACAATCCAGACTGTGAATTATAATAGAGTTTACGTAATAATTTTGGAGGTCATGTCGTTGCTTTCAGTGGTCCTGTGGTTTTGGCGGTAGGAAAACTGAGTTATAATGACCACAAAATAATTTTCGATAAGCGTGTTCATTCAACAGCATGAATAGTTTTTTCAGTGGGGAGTTACGTCCTCCAAGATGGTAATGGCTTCACTGACACAACTACAAATATTCAAGATTCGTTGATTGTCATGACGATGCAATAGTAACTCTTTCATTGCCTCCACGACAGCCTCATTTCTATCTTATACACTCATCGCGGTCTAAGTTAGAAAAATAATTAATGATATTACCTTCTTTCAGTATCTCTCAAGCAGTTGTAAATGGTATAAGGAATTGAAAATGTTACACAAACACACTGAATCTGTACAGTGATTTAATATATATATGAATCTGTGCAGTGACAAGCATCAAAGGAAACCAACGAGAAATGTAGAATGGTCATTGAAGTTTAGGAAGAAGAAATTAAAACATTTATTTTTGCCGATGACACTGTAATTCTGTCAGAGACGGCAAGGGTTTTGTAAAATACTAACTGCCAAGTAGTTCACAAGTCTTCTGGAACACCCAGAAGAAAAAATACGCGTCAGAGGGTTTGATACCAAAACAAAAAACTTTCATCAGAAGAGTATTTTAATAACGAAAAATCTGAAAGATTTGTTTTATAAATTATTGGAAGAATCACTTCATTCACCAGTTTTGCAATCACAACTCTTCTTAATCTCCTTTCTGAAAAAAATGATGTTTGGAGATCGTTCTGATGACAATGAAGTGATTTGACAATTATATATGGGTATCTTACAGTTCCGGAATCTCAATTCCGCGATGTATTACCTTCACAGCAAAAAATATTTGACCAAGTACATTGATATAAAACGCGACTACTCCGAAAAGAAGATCATCTTTTGCTTGAAACAAAACGATCTTTACTTCCAATATTTTTTTCTTTGCTCTCTTTAAGTTACAGTTGTTTCCAGCGGCGTTTTCTGTAACCAATGATTAATGTTTTCTTTCACAAAAATTACAACCTTTTGATTCACGTGTCTTACTTTCGATCGCGATTAATTTCAGACAATTGTACCTAAAACTGGGGACTGATGATTATACTCATTGTGTATCCGGTAATAATCTCTTTCTTAGAAAACGCTTTTATTTTCCTTGCTTTACCGCGTTGTAGACTGTAACGATCTTCCAAAGATAATTTGGCATGTGCTTTTGGCACAGATTAATTCCTAAACAGCTGCATATGAAATGTCCCCAATAGTATGAAATTATTTTTAATTTGAGAATTATGCTTACAGCTGCTTCAATTTACAAGCAAATGAGATTTTATGAATTCATGTTGCCACGTGCAGCGCGCCGTTAGCTGTTCTGCTGTGTTAAATTATGTCCCATGCAGAATGTACATTACTAGGTACCACTCAGCTTCTCCTTATAACATCTCATCTTTATTTTAAGGGCTCTAATGCAGGAAAAGTTATTTTACTGCGAAATATTTTAATACGCTGTCCTCTGCAATTCTTAGCAAGGCCGCCATGTACATGATTTTTTACTCTTTGATCGCGCAATTGTCTTCTTCTCCCCAAAGGCGCAGACGCTATCAGAGATTACTTCTGGATAATTATTCGTAGCAAATTAACGGTTCTTGTAATAAGTTCTGCCGTTGTTTTATGGAAGCATAATATGATTAATTATCACAGCGGCATCTAACGTATTCAGTACATAAAAGTAGCGTATATGGGTGCATGTTGGCAATCGACAACTTAAAGTGCTCTAAAGAAGAATGAAAAAGATGCCAAAAAGATAAAAAAAAGCTTCCTCTTTATTATTTTCAGATTTTACTAATCCCCTTAGCTTTCCACGTAGGGACAGTAAGCCGCTGGCCAGTGACGAGGTTTTGGAGAAAGCAAATTGTTCTCGTATCTCGTAATTTCATCAGTCACGGTCATAATAATATCAAAGGGACATTAACATAATGTTCATTTATTAAAGCACATAACTAATATTTAACGAGATAAGAGATCCTACAGTAGGGTTTTAGCTGAGCACATATCACCATCAGTGGTGTGCGCTTCCCATTTCAAATTTATAGTACAAGTACTTTGCCATGAGATGTATACGATTGTTGGAAAAGGAACAATACATTCGAATATTAATAATCAGCTACTCCCAAAGGCACAGAAAGGGAATCTGCATCAAGGGAATTACACATAACAGCTCACACAGCAGGTCTTTCTGCAAACAGTTTTTACGAAGTGTATTCGGGATAAAATACAGGGATCGAAAAGTTGTTTACAAGTTATAAAGAAACCACATTGCGGTTATGTGAGTCGAAAGACACGAAAGGGAAGCCATAATTAAGAAGGGTGTGAGACACGGTTGTAGCCTATCCCCGATGCTACTTAAATGGTTCAAATGGCTCTGAGCACTATGGGACTTAACAACTGAGATCATCTGTCCCCTAGAACTTAGAACTAACCTAACAAACTTAAGGACATCACACACAGCCATGTCTGGGCCAGGATTCGAACCTGCGACCGAAGCGGATGCTACTCAGTCTGTACATTGAGCAAGCTGTGTAGGAAACCAAAGAGAAATTTGGAAAGGGAATTAAAAATCACGGAGCAGAAGGAAAAATTATGCGATTTGATGACGTGGAAAATAAGTTGAACGGAATGGATAACATCTTGAAAGTAACTTATGAAATGAACACCAGTAAACATATAACAAGGATAGTGAGATGGAGTCGAAGTGAATCAGGCGATGACACACTAAAAGTAGCAGATGAGCTTTGTTATTTGGGCAACAAAATAACTTATTAGGGCGAATTAGGGAAGGTACGAGGGTTGAAACTTTAATAGTGGCCACTATTTATTTACAGCTCGTACAAAATAGATACGTGTTTCGAAGTTTTACTGACCTTCAAAGTATTCACAAGCATTATGTATAACCCGTTGCCAGCGATTGGAAGTCGTAGGATACTCTTAGCAGTGCCAGTTGTGTTGACAGTTCGAGCGTCGCGGCCTATTGCCCGACAAATTTGTAGCAGATCTGAAGCGAATGCCGTGAAGTGTTTCCTTCAATTTAGAAATCGAGTTGAACTTATGAGGGCTTAAGTCAGGTGAGTGCAGTAGGTGGTATATCACTTAGCAGCCCCATCAATCAAAGAAATCAACAACATATGACGACTACTACTGTTTGCATAACACAGTGCGCGTTCCATGTTCATCGTCATTATAAGTAACGTAAAACACGTAGCTCAAGCTTTTTGCTTCGTGAATGAATTATTCGCAACACCTATGTTAACTGCGGACGAGTTAAGCAGGTAATTATCAGCAAAAACAAAGACGAGGGACAATGACGTTATCTTTTAAGAAACCGCCCAAAGAAATTACAGACGTCTTGTAGTAGGCGAAAGAAATCCAATACGGCTTTGATTCCTTCACAATTTCACCACGACGTTCTTCTGAAACAGAGGCTGAATAAAAGCATACAAATATTTTTTGAGAAAGATGTGATACACAACAAATCCTCGAAGGTGAAATATTTGCGCCGTTTGCCAGTTTTGTTAGAAATAAACGAAGTTAGGCTGGGTTTTAACGTCCTCTGGCATTAAAGTCACTCGAGGCGCCAGACCATGGGAAGGAAATGGATGTGACCTTTATTGCTTATTAATCCACGAATTCGCTGCAAGTGACTTACGGAAATCAGTGAAGATATAAATCTGTGTGACCAGTCGTGAATTTGAACTCTGCTTCTGCGAATGCTAATTAAGTGACTGAATTAGTCCTTGACCATTGCATCACGGTTGCTGGCTTTTACTCGTTTCCCAGAATAAACATTTTCCATTGTTTGTTCAATGTGTCTTGGAAGCGACTTGGAGACTACACTACTCCCTTTGGCGAAATATTTGCCTCAATATAGTGCCATCGACGGTGTGGAATGAATATCGTCAAGTTAGAGAAGCCTCAATGTTCGTCGCTTGACAACTTCACAGGCGTGCTATTTCTCCTGAAAGATGTCAAAAGGCCTATAATACAGTTCGAGCAGTGACGAAATTTTGCAAGTTCCTGCCAGGTATCGGGTATGATATCAGGAAATTTCATTTTATGTTTAAGCTGGTCCCTGTGGTGTCTCATGGGCACTACACGAGGTCATGAACCCGAGCATAGTACACGGTGAAGCAGCAGCCGAGGGAGAGCGGAATCGCTCATGTGGCGAACATGACGCAATCATTTCCACTTACTTTTACACTGGACATTGGATGTCTGTGACAAGTCCTCTCATTTGATTTTCATAATGACTTTTGCAGGTGGAAGCGTTAATATTTTTGCAATCTCAGCTACCGAGGACTAAAACTATCCGACTATATACCGGTGTTCGTAGGATATCCGCTTTATACACAACGCGTTTTGTGTGGCCAGTAGTATATTATTCCTGAAGACTCGACACATCAATTTTCCACAGTCTGCAACAACTGCACCGTTTTTCCATGCGTTCATGACAATTTATCATGCACAAATAAGATACATTATACAGGGTGAGTCACTAGCTATTGCCACCTAGAATAACTCCGAAAGTATGATAGTAACTGAAACGTTTGTGGGACAAATGTTGCATGGGACAACGGAGGCCATAATATGACGTTGGTTTTTTGTTGCTAGGTGGCGTCGCTTCAAAGATATGAAGGTCAACTTTGTTTTTTTTTTAATGGGACGCTATAGTTTGGTACTTATTTTCTGATAGCGGCTATCGAGACAAATCCAATGATGTGTGACAGTAAGGTCTTTGAAGGTCAACGAGGGTCAAAAAGGCGGCATGAACGTCCATTTACAGAAGGTGTTCGAAGTGATGACCATTGATATCAATGCAGTGCTGCAATCTTCTTGTCATGGATTGAGTGGTATTCCTTATCACTTTGGCACTTACCGAAGCAAATGCTCTGACAATTCCCTCTCGTATATGGTGCAAATAGTAAATATTCGCCGAATACGGCGTATCCATCTAACGTGCCACTGACATGTGAACACCATTCGACATTTTCACAATACAACACTAATATGAACGGTAAGACTATGTGAATGATGTATTCCTTCGAAGAACAATTCGATATGCTTCTCATTTGCGGAGAATACCAACGTAATGCAGTGAGAGCGAGAGGCTTATACGCCGAAAGATATCCTCAACGTTCTCACCCTACACGTCATACATTTAAATGTGTGTATCTTAAATTGAGAACAACTGGATCTTTAACGCATCGGAAACATATCCGGCAAAGGAAAGTTATTAACGAGGAAACGGAAATTGGTACTCTTGCCACTGTTGTTCGAGGTCCTAGTGTTAGTTCGCGTCAAATCGCATAGGAATCTGGCATGAGCCAGAGTAGTGTTATTCGTGTTCTGCATCGCCATAAATATCATCCTTACCATATCAGTCACCACCAAAAATTAACTAGTATGGATTGTAAGCGTCGCACTGAATTCTGCCGATGGGCTCAATTTCAGATTCAGAGGGATAACACATTTATTAAATTGATTTTATTTACTGACGAGGCTACATTCACGAACCATGGAAATGTTAATTTGCATAACATGCATTATTGGGCAACTGAAAATCCATGTTGGCTGTGGCAAGTTGCACACCAAAAACCGTGGTCGGTAAATGTACGGTGTGGGATTCTGGAGGACAGAATTATAGGCCCCTATTTCATCGAAGGAAATCTTAATGGTAGGAAGTACACCACGTTCCTGCAAGAGACATTAGGTCTGTTATTGGATGAAATACCTTTAGGAACAACGAACAGAACGTGGTATCAACATGACGGGTGTCCGGCACATTTTTCGCTGATGGCTAGAAATGAGTTGCAGAGACAATTACCAAATCGTTGGATTGGACGCGGAGGAGATGTGTCGTGGCCGGCTCGTTCGCCAGACTTGACGCCTCTGGATTTTTTCTCATGGGGATTCGTAAAAAAACATTGTTTCTAAAGACATTCCAACTACACCTGAAGATATGCGAGAGGGAATTGTCAGAGCAAGTGCTTCGATAAGTGTTGATGTGATAAGGAATACCACTCAATCCATGATAAGAAGATTGCAGCACTGCATTGATACCAATGGTCATCACTTCGAACACCTACTGTAAATGAACTTTCAAGCCACCTTTCTGACCTTCGTTGACCTTCAAAGACCCTACTGTTACACATCTTTGGATTCGTCTCGATAGACGCTATCAGAAAATAAGTACCAAACTGTAGCATCCCATTAAAAAAAACAAAGTTGACTTCATACCTCTGAAGCGACCCCACCTAGCAACAAAAAACCAACGTCATAATACGGGCCCCGTTGTTCCATGCAAATTTTGTCCTACAATCGCCAGCCGCGGTGGCCGAGCGGTTCTAGACGCTTAAGTCCGGAACCGCGCGACTGCTACGGTCGCAGGTTCGAATCCTGCCTCGGGCATGGATGTGTGTGATGTCCTTAGGTTAGTTAGGTTTAAGTAGTTCTAATTTCTAGGGGACTGATGACCTCCGATGTTAAGTCCGATAGTGCTCAGAGCCATTTGAGACGAAAAATGTCCCACAATCTTTTCAGTTCCTATCGTACTTTCGGAGTTATTCTTGGTGGTAATAGTTAGTGACTCACCCTGTATACACACGCAGTAGTCTACCTCTCCCAGTGTTGCATCGGAAACGCAGATGTTTCCTAGGATAACCGGTGGAGGTTACGCAATTGTCTTAGTTTTATGAAAGTTAACGCACAATCATACACAATGTTGTAATGGTTCACTACCCATTACAGCTCACCTAGTTACGAAAACTGATGAATACTGTGTGCAGACATATTACGTAGCTACAGAAAATATAGAATTTTCTTAAAATGAAATACAATTAGTGTTCTAATTTTCTCTCTCTCTCTCTCTCTCTCTCTCTCTCTCTCTCTCTCTCTTCTGTCTTTCGAACGCGCGGTCTCTCTCTGCCTCTCTCTCTCTATCTTGTACCACATACGTTATTTTTGTATTCTTTTCATTCTCTAGTCAGAACGGGCTGTTGGATAACCGCCCGCTGTAGCGTCAGGGGCTTTCCAGCGAAATACCGAGCGAGCTGGTTGTACGACAGCGAAACAGTCGCGACTGTAGACAGTTTACCGTAGGACAGGAGAAATGCACGATAGCAGCGCACCTGTTCGCAGGTAGACGATGGATGCTCAAATACCTGGGATACTCCACCTACAAGGTCGCGCAAACACTGGGATTTTCAGACGCCACGGTGCCATGGATGTGCCGGAGTACCTCGACTCGTCTAAAACCGATGCCACAAGAGTCAGCTAACCTGGGGAACAATGCGCTGTTGACTGACGTCACTGGCAGCTATGATACATTTTAACATCGAGAAGGACGACAATGTGCAGAAAATGATCGCCAGTCCAATACCGCAAAGCAACAACATGTGAACAAACATACAGGGTGTCCGAAAAGACTTTCCCTGATTACACAAATTGATAACTCAGGCTAGAAGTAAGATACAAATATGAAACTAGTGTCTAATTGTTTACAAACTATCAAAGTTTTTTACACACATCAGTAAACTTCTGCATGAGCACCCTTGGTAGTCCAAAGGTGAATGTTTGGTGCGCGCTATTGCACGATCGAATTATCGGGCCATTCTTCTTCGCTGAGGCTACCATCACATCTGCAGTGTATCTGGACATGTTACAACTGTATGCTGTTCCTCAGCTGCTTCAGTATCACCCCGATGTCTTATTTTAGCAAGACGGTGCACCGTCTCATTGGGGTTTGGACGTCCGTGCCATTCCTGGGCGACGGATTGCTTGGGATGGGGCAACGGTTTGGCCTCCACCCTCTCTTGACATAACCCCATTAGACTTCTTTTTATGGGGTTATGTCAAGCACGAGGTCTACCGAACAGTGGCCGAGCGGTTCTAGGCGCTTCAGTCTGGAAACGACTGACCGCTACGGTCGCAGGTTCGAATCCTGCCTCGGGCATGGATGTTTGTGATGTCCTTAGGTTAGTTAGGTTTAAGTAGTTGCAAGTTCTAGGTGACTGATGACCTCAGATGTTGAGTCCCATAGTGCTCAGAGCCATTTGAACCATTTTTTCTACCGAACACGTGTACCAGATCTCGAAACCCTGCGGCAACGGATAACCACAGTCGTTGAATCGATCCCTCCAGTCATGTTGGCTAATGTGTGGACGGAAATTGAATATCGCCTAGATGTGCTACGCGCTACCAAGGGTGCTCATGTGGAAGTTTACTGATGTGTGAAAAAACCTTTGATAGTTTGTAAACAATTAGACACCAGTTTCATATTTGTATCTTACTTCTAGCCTGAGTTATCAATTTATGTAATCAGGGAAAGACTTTTCGGACACCCTGTACAATTCAGAGTCTGTTCGCCATGTGTCAGCCCTGCGTGGTAGCCGCGCTGTTTGCGACGCCTTGCCACGGTTGGCGCGATTCCCTCCGTCGGAGGTTCGAGTCCTCTCTTGGGCATGGTTGTGTGTGTTGTACGTAGCGTAAGTTAGTTTAAGCTAGATTAAGTAATGTCTAAGCCTAGCGACAGATGACGTCAGCAGTTTGATCCCATAGGAACTTCCCACAATTTTTTTTTTTTTTTTTTTTCGGGTGAACGTCTCTTATCCCGCGTCACATAGGATCGAGATTAGCATAGGTGAAGAACACAGTGACTGGATGCTCCAAGAGGTTGCCTTCACTAATGAGTCGCAGCACACGCTGGTACACACAGATGACAAGTAGCGAGTGCGTCGAAAACCACGTGAAACAAAGCGTCTTGCTTACCTAAAGGACACCATTCAGTATAAAGAGTGAACCAGAACTCCACCGACAAACTTTCAGAGGTAGTAGTATGGATCAAACCAAGAGAAAAAAGTTAAGTAAACATGGGCTCTAAAGTGCATACCTTACGGCTATGAGCACTTTTTCATCTTTTATACTGTGAAACACATCTCTTCTCCTGCAAGCTCCTTGCTTTCAAACTTTTGGTATGAGGTAGTATGGACCAAAACAAAACAGATATGTCCATACCCGTTGGGTCCAAAATGCATATCTCGATACTTATAAGCACTTGTTCTGTAGAAGAGATGTGTTTCACAGTAGCGAAGATGAACAGGACTCATAGCTCTTAAACTTCAGCCTACCAAAAAATCTGCATCACGTTACCTACCTGTCGGGCCTCTCAGGATCGTATTGTTCAAATTTACGTAAATTTTCTAATTATGACTTGAACTACCTTTGAGGTCCCAAGTAAGTTTACGTTTTAAAACACGCACTTTTTATACTTTTGTTTGTGGTTTTTGACGGATACCTGGTTGATCTTCATTCTTCACCACGTATTTTAATAAACCTTATTACACATTTGTGCACCGTCCACGCAAAACAGCAGACTGTTTCAAGTGTATATGTTTGGTGCACTTATAACATCTAATTCAACTTTTTTTCTTCTCTACACAATATGCATATCTTCTCCGTTACTTAGCTGGAGGCTTCGTTGCTCTTCCTGGATCCGGTGCTACTAATGAATTCATTGACTTATTTACCCCTGCCAGTTGTTTTCCCAAATTGACGATGAAAGTTCGACGTGTCATTTTTATTGTATGCATTCATAACACTTAGATCAATCACATTGAAGAAAACCACCAATAGGCAGCGCCTTGCTTTTCTCATAGCACTGTAGCATCGCGTCTTCTGGTCCATTGTGTCGACGCCACCATTTGTGGCACAGTACGTCATTATAGAGTCATTCTCTTTTTCTTCTGATGATCATACCGTTGGTTGGTCATGGAGAGAGCTAAGGACGTTAACAACTTTGTCCTTCTTCGGAAGATAAGGGGCTAGCATCACATCTGGTTGAAAACCAAATAATGTAGAGTGTATTTCATGTCCTTCAAGTGTAATAAAATCGTCAGGCAGTTCACCTCTATTTTGTTTCGGATAGTATCCATTAGTGTCAGATCTTTTGACAGCAAATAACGAGCTAAATTGGGAGATGTAAAAGAATTAACACAGGTGACATTACGTCCAGATTTGCAAGTTCAATCCGCAAACATTCTCTCCTAGTCGCAAGGCTCTGATTGCTTCCTCCTTCCCCAAGTACACTTTCATCTTCCAGCAGTAGCTTGTTGCACTGTTACAAATTGTCGAGAACTTTATTCCGTATCTACCAGGTTTTATGGGAAGTATTGTATAAATGAACAGTGACTTTCAAATGTAACGAACTGTTCACCCACGTTCATGTACCATTCTGGAATGTATGCGTCCCTCAGGGTAGACTCCAACACCTCAAAAACTTCTCTGGTTGGTTCCAGTTAGTCTGTTGGCCTATATTCACATCGGGCTGCTGTGTTTTCAGACGACGCCCTCAATATAGGATGGAAGCGGTTGCGAAACATAACTTCCTGAACGTGGTTAGCCATTGTCAACGTTCCTAAACTGAGTGATATCTTCATTTCTTGGCCTGTAAACACCAGCCAGCATCAGAACACCAAGAAACTTCTTCAGTTTATGCGAATCTATATCCACCCAGTCCTTGTAAACAAACCTTCCTTGTTGGTCCACATACACACTTTCTCAGTAAGGTGTACACGAAAGAACAACACAAAACAAGACTCTTCAAAATCACAATTCCTAATAGAATACCTAATAGGTCTCTGCTCTTCTTTCAATATATCCTTTTTGCTCCGCCTAACAGAAATTCCAGCCTGAGGATCTGTAGCCCACATTTCATTCCCATTACGAGAAAACAAAAAATCACACTCAACAGAATTTGCCTTAAATTGTTCTTCTTTTCTTAGTAGAGGGGTTCTTCAATAATTATCATCCTCTTCGGATTGTTCTGAGTTTTCAGCGACGTCTATCTCATCATCATCATTGGAAAATTCAAATTCACCGGGAAGGTTTTCAGAATCACAGGACTGCTCCAACAACTCCCTTATTTTCTCAACCTGTAGTCCTCTTCTCCGTAACATTTTCAGTTTGTAGAACAGGCAATCGTTATGAAATAATGTATCAAAATAAACACGTGCTATCACAAGAAAGACTATTGAACACTGAAAGAACATCAACGCGAGTCAGCATTAGCAAATGATGTAACAGACGATACGCACACAGCCACCTGGTTATTTAAAAATTGCTTCTAAACGCACTGTCTCACCGTAGCAAACATGAACATGTGCTCTACACTATGTGATAAAAAATATCCGGACACCCCAAAAACATATGTTTTTTATATTAGGTGCTTTGTGCTGCCACCTACTGCCAGGCACTCCATATCAGCGACCTCAGTAGTCATTAGATATTGTGAGAGAGCAGAATGGGGCGCTCCGTGGAAGCCACGGACTTCGACGTGGTCAGGTGAATGGGTGTCACTTGTGTCATAAGTCTGTACGCGAGATTTCCACACTCCTAAACATACCGAAGACCACTGTTTCCGACGTGATAGTGAAGTGGAAATATGAACGGATACGTACAGCACAAAAGCGTAAAGGCCGACCACATCTGTTGACTGATAGAGACCCCCGATTGTTGATGAGGGCAGTAGTGTGTAATAGGAAGACATCTATCCAGACCATCACACAGGAATTCCAAACTGCGTCAGTGTCCACTGAAAGTACCATTACAGTTACGCGGGAGGTCGGAAAACTTGGATTTCATGACTGAGCTGCTGCTGATAAGCCACTCATCACCCCGGTAAATGCCAATCGACGCCTCGCTTGGTGTTAGAAGCGTAAACATTGGACTACTGAACAGTGGAAAAACGTTGTGTGGAGTAACGAATCACGGTACACAATGTGGCGATCCGATGGCATAGTGTGGGCATGCCGGATACCCGGTGAACGTCATCTGCCAGCTTGTATAGTGCCAACAGTGAAATTCGGAAGCGAGGTGTTATGATGTGGTCGTATTTTTCATGGAGGGGGCTTGCACCCCTTATCGTTTTGCGTCGCACTTTCACAGCATAGGCCTACATTGATGTTTTAAGCTCCTTCTTGCTTCGCAGTGTTGAAGAGCAATTCGGGGATGGCGATTGCATCTTTCAACACTATCGATCACCAGTTCATAATGCACGGCATGTGGCGGAGTGCTTACACGACAATAACATACCCGTAATGGACTGGCCTGCACAGAGTCCTGACCTGAATCCTACGGAACATCTTTGGAATGTTTTGGAAATCTGACTTCGTGCCAGACCTCACCGACCGACATCGATACCTCTCCTCAGTGCAGCACTCCATGAAGAATTGGCTACCATTGCCCAAGAAACCTTCCAGCACCTGACTGAACGTATGTCTGCGAGAGTGGCAGCTGTCATCAAGACGAAGGGTGAGCCAACACCATACTGAATCCCAGCATTACCGATGGTGGGCGCCACGAACTTGTAAGTCATTTTCGGCCAGCGGATACTTTTGTTCACATAGAGTAGCTCTTATGGAATGCATTCCACAGCCTATGTTTTCCGGACTTTTTTTGTTGTTTTGGTCAGTTCTACCACCTTCGAAACTTTGGTTCACTCCATATCAATAACTGACCTTCAGAAACTAGCTTCCCCACTCTCTATACCATATTTACTTTCCCCTATAAGTTCAACACCGCGCACATGCCGAAGTTGACAGTGTTCCTATAGATGTAATCTGGGATGATGTTGAGTGTCAGATTCTTGTTATTTCCAAGTGCAGTTCCTCACATCTGTAATAAAAATTATGGGCTATTAATTAAACAATTAAATTGCACTGAATTTTGGTTTTCGCATATTCAATTAAGAACATGAGATTTTTTATGTGGAACTTTCATTAGGCCTTGGTCGGTCAAAAGCTCATGATAAAAACAAACAAAAGAAAAGCTTTTTAGTTGCCTGATCTGGACAGGCAAACAAGAACAAACGTTTCGCTGGGAAAGCTTAAAATCACATAAGATCAAATATTAATATAGAAAATACTACTCTGAATCAAATCAATGAACTCTCCCATTTGAATAGAATATTTATTGTTGATAACAGCACTCCGACGAATGAGGAATTTGAACAAACGTTCAGCAATAACAGAATTTTTTACCAAACAAATTAATTTATGAATGAGGCAGATATGAAAAAATGGCTGTTTAATACGTTGTTGTGAAGGGTTATCCGTGAGGAAATAGTAGGGGCATGAATTAGAGCCAATGAAAATGTGGATATGGAGGTGAGTCATCAAGATATCCTCGACGAAATACAAGCCTACGAACTCTAATAGAAACGAATGTAAACAGTGCATTTATTAACACGATACAGAAAAGAGAATAACTAAACTGACTGAAGATTTTTTTTTAGATAAGGACTTCAAAAAGAACATCTTCGAAGGAAAACTCCTAAAAAGAAAATCAATGTGCAGGTTTCGATCGCCGACTTGCAATTGTATAATTTGAGACATTATGATGTGTTTTTCTTTAAATACTTTCTTTAATGTACTTTCAATGTAAAATTTTGATAGTATCTGTTAGTATGATAAACTAGCGACTCTAAGTACAAGTTCAGTATACAGGTAGAAGAACTTTTTCTTCGAGCGATAACAGGTGAATACTGCCTCACACTTTAATGGATGCTGTCGAAACTCAAGAGAAGAAGTTCATTATTTAGTGGCGAACTATAAAATCGAAAAACTCCCCGAAGCTCTCAGGTTTCTTCTTCGAAGAGGCAAAGGCTTCCTTCGAGAGTCACAATTCATCTTCGTAGAAAAACAGCCCTTAATGGAGGAAGAGTCGTGTTTTAACATGAACAGTATTGTAAACCGATAGGCACTTGAAATGTAAACTCATTCGCATCTGATGACAGTTATGCAAATAACTCGGTGTTCACATTATTAGACCAATCATAGAAGTTAATGGCATGAATTTGTACTGAATGACCCTTTTTTTCATTAAATGTACAGTTTACAGTGAATCCACAGTTCGTGATTATGACAGCTTACTCTAAGTATCACGTATCAAATTGACGTTTAATACTGCGATTGAAATACACTGACGGCAAAAAAAAAAAAAAAAAAAAAATCGTAACACCGAGAAGGAGTTGTACAACATAAACGAAATTTGGGATGTGTATTGCCACATATGAAACATGATGTTTATTCAAATTTCGCGCTAGTTCCACAATAGTGTCACTATGAGGAGCCAAATCAGGTTTGATTAAAATACGTGCAAATGGTTCAAATGGCTCTAACCACTATGGTGCTTAACATCTGAGGTCATCAGTCCCCTCGACTTAGAACTACTTAAACCTAACTAACGTAAGAAGATCACACACATCCATGCCCGAGGCAGGATTCGAACCTGTGACCGTACCAGTAGCGCGGTTCCGGACTGAAGCGCCTAGAACCGCTTTTAAATACGTACTGTAGCGGTCGTGAGCGTTAGTTTCCTTTGAGATGGGAAGTGGGGAGTTGATGTTAGTCAAGAATCTCACTGAGTTTGAACGAGGCCATGTACTAGGCCTACGAGAAGCTGGATATTTCTTCTGCGACATTGCAGAAAGACTTGCCAAGAATATAGCTACTGTAAATGATAGCTGGCAGCGGTCGACACGAGAACGTACGGTCGCAAGAAGACCGGGATCGGAACGGACACGTGACGCTATCGTGAGGGATGACCATAGTGTTCAATGCATGGCTCTAGAGCATCGTACTGCATCTTCAGCAGCAAACGAGCGGCAGTTGGCGCCACGGTGACACAACGAATTGTTAAAGATCGGGTACCTCAAGGACAACTCTGAGCCAGAAGGCCTGTAGCGTGCATTCCACTGACCCCAAACCACTGCCATTGGCGACTTCCGTGGTGTCAAGCGCAAGCTTACTGGAGGGCTCGGTAGAGGTGCGTTGCGTTTTTCGATGATAGCTGGTTCTGCCACGTTGGCAGTAACGCACGTGTGTTGGTTAGTAGACAGCTGAGGACCTGCAACCAACCTGTCTGCGTGCTAGACACACTAGACGTACACCTGCAGTTACAACATTCTCGTGGTTATCCCATGCACCCTGACTGCAGATCTGTACGTCAGTCTGGTGGTCCGATCTGTTGTGTTGCCATTAGCCGGCCGGTGTGGCCGTGCGGTTCTAGGCGCTTCAGTCTGGAACCGCGTGACCGCTACGGTCGCAGGTTCGAATCCTCTCGGGCATGGATGTGTGTGCTGTCCTTAGGTTAGTTAGGTTTAAGTAGTTCTAAGTTCTAGGGCACTGATGACCACAGATGTTAAGTCCCATAGTGCTCAGAGCCATTTGAACAATTTTTTAGCCATTAATGAACAGCAATCCAGGGGGTGTTATCCAGGAGGATAACTCTCGCCTAAATACCGCTGTTGTAACCCAACATGATCTACAGAGTGTCGACATGTTGCCTTGGCATCTCGATCACCAGATCCGACTTCAATCGAGCACATCGGCGGACGACAACTCCAGCATCATTCAAAATCGGCGTTAACTGTCCCTCCATTGACCGACCAAGTGCAACACGCATGGAACTCCATCCCGCAAACTGACATCTAGTACCTGTACGACAAAATGAACGCATGTCTGCATGCTTGTAGCCAACGTTCTGGCGGTTACACCCGTTGTTAATGTAGTTGTATTTCACATTTGCAATATCTTATCTCGTGCTTACATTACGCTGTGATCTTGCAATGTTAATCACTCAAGTATGTTATCTAGACAAATGTATTGCTGAAATTTCATTATTCTACATTAATTATTTTTTGGTGTTGCTTTCTTTTCGTCAGTGTAAATTACGCCGATAGAATAATTAATAGCTAAGCCTTGACGTAAAACTATGTAATAGCAACGTTCGCAGACTGCTTTAATTTTTTGATTAATGAAGATTTTAGGAGGTCGGTATTACTTATCGAAACATGACTGTTGTCGTAATTAAAAGGTCAGTGTAGACTCATGGCGATTAGAGTGAAACAGCTGCAAAGCACGTACAATTACGGATTCAATTTCTCAGCATTCTCACCTCTTCAAGTGAACACAGGACGGTTTCTACAAAATGGCTTCTTTATTCTACAAAACATGAGCTATTGCCCCGTTTGTGGTGATCACGTTGTCGACGGCCTGTTAAGTTCTAATATTTCGAGAACACTGATATTTGTGTAATTGACACCTCACAACTAATACTAAACTACGCATTGCTTTCACGATTTAAAACTACAGGGGTTACACCTCATTCATTCACGTGAGTGTGTAGGATACAATTTTTCTGCTGTTCACTTTCAAGCTCTTGCCGAGGTAAAAACTATCAAAATTATATCTTTAGATCACATTACGTGTTAATTTAAAGCAACATGCTAGATATTGTTTTATGGTGATTCTAGGCCTCCACTTGATGTAAGAGGTCGTTCTTCAGACCCGTCAGCGTCTGCTTGCGCAATTTTGGACGAAACGTGATTCTATCTATCGGTTCTGAAGTGATGACCGACCCTGGCAGCTGCGGTAGCCGTTCATTATCACCTCTATGTGGACCACTGTACATGTCTAGTTGAAACTCGTCGGCTGAATATCTACTTTGCAAGGAACTCAGTTCTTCACATAGCCCGATTTACTGTTCAGTTTATGTAAGTTGTTGTTCCTGTGATCTTATTCGTATCAGCTCTTCAAATATGGTCGTTGAACGATAACATCATGTCTTCTGAAGTTCCAACACCACCGTTTCAAAACTTATCGTAGAAAACCAGTTCATTTTACACATCTTCGCTCGGTGTGACAATGGCTACATTACTAGATGGCTGCATTGTTTCATTCTGCGTAGGTCCACGACGTCTGATGGAAGTAGATGGGCCTTTTATCCCGCATTTGCTTTTTCCCACACTACCTACCACTCGCTGGCGGTTCATTTGTGCAACCCATGCTTATTGCCGACTTTTTGACCATTTATTTCTTCCATTCTGTCTTTAGATTCCTCTCAGGAGATAGAGACAGAAGTTTGAACAGGAGCAGTGACATCATACAGCCTATTTCTCCTTCATGTCTCTTGAAAACACTGATAGGGAAAACGACTAATACGCATCGGCAATGAACTGCAACCAAAAACGCATAGTACTGCAAGGTTACCAAACATTTCGAAGAAAATTACAAATACTATACACATGTGTTCTCCAAGAACTTGTTGTTAGCGAAATGAGGCCACATGAATGTTATAGGTCACGCCTTACCAACAATGAGTCAGTAATGCCAGTACTTTATTCCAAGAGTATCATGAAGTGCGATGCTTGTATTATTTAAATGCGCTGATAGTACAATAAACTTGGAACATGACTTACCTCCCCTCGAATATGAATTTAATATGGTTTGGCAATTTTATGCCATTCAGAATAGAACCTACCATATGCAAATCTTCACAGATAAATTATTCCAACATTATAATACATCAGTTTGCACCAAGAGAATGCGACTGCAGAAAACCCATTTCTGCAGCGTAATACAGAACAACCCGCCTGGCACTGTAAGCTGAGAGCAAACAGGGGTGCGTGAGTCAGTTACAGCAACATAGCTACCTTCTGCTGCGTACTTGAGACCAGCCGCACATACTCGACTGCTGACCTCCTGTACCTGGCCTTGCTTGTGATGCCGTCGTTTCTTACTCTGCACTGCCATATACGAAATTTGATTGGACTTCGCATGAATTGAATACAACAACACTCCGAAAGTGGTCGGTACATCATTACAGAAAGGACGAACGAACACGGTAAAATCAATTACATTATTGAGGCCCTTTGTCCTACAGTTAGACTAGGGTACGCATGTTACCGCCTTTATGCAAAGCTGGCAATGTCACACATCAGAATTAGAGTTAATGGAGCTTACAGGACTGAAAATAATTAATATTGAAAAGCCAAGAGAACCTGCCAGAATAGTTTTGGATCTGCCTACAATAAATCACACGGTTCTCCAAGGCGCAAGATACACGGTCGTGACCAGATGATCATCAGCGACAATGCACAGCAAAACTCGGTCACTACACAACTAGACATTCAGCATTGTCCAACTTAACCGACATTTGGTTGTATGATAACGAAAGACGCGCCGTAAACTTTGTTCAATTAACGTATCTCTCTCTAAATCTGTAGATATTTTCACCCTCAAGATATACTCTCAAGCACCAATTACAAGCACTGCCTACACAACAGTACATATTTAGACTTAGTCAACATCAAATAAACAAATATACAGCTTATGGTGTAATTAAGGTGGATTGCTAGCTGACACACGTTCCGTCTTAGTCAAGCCCCGACATGTTCTCTTCTACTCAACGGTGTACACCTCAACATAAAAGTTTTTGACTTCTGCGATGTAACACAAGCTAGTTTACTAATAATTTTCCTCTCAAAATTTTAGTGTTCTGCGTTGGTTCCTCCAGTGGAATCTCTTTTGGATCACTGTGTGAAATAATTCAGTCTTCATCCTTAGACTCTTAAAATGTGATCTTCAGGTGGACTATGTTTCTTTTCCCGGTCATTTATGCCTCGGAATCGTCCATCCGTTGTTGCTGAGGGATGTCTGCTCCTGAAAATTGGAAACTCTTCTGGAACACTATGTGAAATTAATCAGTTTTCATCCTCACACTCATAAAATGTGCTCTTCAGGTGGACTATTTTTCTTTTCCCGGTCGTTCATGCCTCGGACTCGTTCATCCGCTTGTTGCTGAGGGATGTCTGCTCCTGCAAATTGGGTCTAACTTTTACTTCCTGCGCTTTGTGTTCTTGCACTGGCTTCCTGAAAACTTTCCGACGCTGCTCTGTAAACCCTGCCACGGTGTCATGGCGTCCTTGGGCACTCTGTCGCCACACCTCGTGACAAAGGCTGCCTCCGGCCTCCGCACACTGCCACAAATTCTAATTTCAGAACGTAATTAAAATTTAAACGTCTTCATAACTCTGATCATTTTGCAGTTTTCACCAAACGCTGTTAAATAAACAGCTGGACCCGTACTCCTTCCGTTCCAATCTCTTTCTCCTGTACTGAATTCTCATGATTCCAGAACCACATACCGGGTGATCAAACAGTCAGTATAAATTTGAAAACTGAATAAATCACGGAATAATGTAGATAGAGAGGTACAAATTGACACACATGCTCGGAATGACATGGGGTTTTATTAGAACCAAAAGAATACAAAAGTTCAAAATATGTCCAACACGTGACGTTTCATCTGATCAGAATAGTTATAATTAGCATAACAAAGTAAGACAAAGCAAAGATGATGTTCTTTACAGGGAATGCTCAATATGTCCACCATCATTCCTCAACAATAGCTGTAGTCGAGGAATAATGTTGTGAACAGCACTGTAAAGCATGTCCGGAGTTATGGTGAGGCATTGGCGTCTGATTTTGTCTTTCGTATCCCTAGAGACGTCTGTCGATCACGATACACTTGCGACTTCAGGTAACCCCAAAGCCAATAATCGCACGGACTGAGATCTGGGGACCTGGGAGGCCAAGCATGACGAAAGTGGCGGCTGAGTACACGATCATCACCAAACGACGCGCTCAAGAGATCTTTCACGAGTCTAGCAATATGGGGTGGAGCGCCATCCTCCATAAACATCGTATGTTCCAGCAGGTGTTTATCAGCCAGGCTGGGGATGATACGATTCTGTAACATATCGGCGTACCTCTCACCTGTCACGGTAGCAGTTACAAAACCAGAATCACGCATTTCCTCGAAGAAAAAAGGCCCGATAACGGTAGATGTGGTAAATCCAATCCATACCGTGACTTTCTTGTCGTGCAGTGGAAAAAATGGTTCAAATGGCTCTGAGCACTATGGGACTTAACAGCTATGGTCATCAGTCCCCTATAACTTAGAACTACTTAAACCTAACTAACCTAAGGACAGCACACAACACCCAGCCATCACGAGGCAGAGAAAATCCCTGACCCCGCCGGGAATCGAACCCGGGAACCCGGGCGTGGGAAGCGAGAACGCTTCCGCACGACCACGAGATGCGGGCAGTGCAGTGGAGTTTCCACGACAGTTCTAGGATTTTCGGTAGCTCAAATTCTGCAGTTGTGGGCGTTGACAGACCCTCGGAGCATGAAATGTGCTTCGTCGGTCCACAACACGTTACTTAACCAAGCGTCATCTTCCGCCACCTTTTGAAACGCCCACACCGCAAATGCCCTCCGCTTCACTAAATCGCCAGGTAACAGTTCATGATGCCGATGGATTTTGTACGGATAGCATCGGAGGGTACGCCTCAGTGCCAACCAAACAGTAGTGTATGGAATGCCGGTGCGACGTGCGACTGCACGAGCGCTGACTTTCCCGTGCATAGACGAACCCGCTACAGTCTCCATTTCTTCCTGAACTGTCTCAGCAGCATTATGCCTTATCCTTGGTCGGCCACTACGGGGTCTATCGTCTAAACAGCCCGTGCCTTCGAACTTCGAAATCATTCTCGCCACAGCTGCATTTGTCAACGGACCTTTACCCGTTCGAATCACCTTCCTACGGTGATAGGATCGTAACGCTGAACTAGCACATTCCCCATTCTGATAATACAGCTTCACTAAAAGCGCCTTTTCAGGTAACGTCAACATGCTGCGACAGCTGGCGCATCTGATTCTCTCTCTCATTACAGCTCCTTTTATACACGATTGTAATGCGCAGTCACTGACGTTTTGCTGTCCAGCGCCATCTGTCGGACATTTTCCGAACACTTTTTTTTTGTTCTAATAAAACCCCATGTCATTCCAACCATGTGTGTCAATTTTTAGCTCTCTATCTACACTATTCCGTGGTTTATTAAGTCTTCAAATTTATACTGACTTTTTGATCACCCGGTATGTCCACACACTATACTCGTAGTGTCCCACCCCAACACACTCATTATTGAATAGCATATTTCATGACAGGTCATGGCCCGCACGTTCACCGGATCTGACGTCCCCCGGATTTCTTTCTGTAGGGAAAGTTGAAGGATATTTGCTATCGTGATCCACCGACAACACCTGACAACATGCGTCAGCGCATTGACAATGCATGAGCGAACATTACGGAAGGCGAACTACTCGCTGTTGAGAGGAATGTCGTTACACGTATTGCCAAATGCATTGAGGTTGACGGACATCATTTTGAGCATTTATTGCATTAATGTGGTATTTACAGGTAATCACGCTGTAACAGCATGCGTTCTCAGAAATAATAAATTCACAAAGGTACATATATCACATTGGAACAACCTAAATAAAATGTTCAAACGTACCTACGTTCTGTATTTTAATTTAAAAAACCTACCTGTTACCAATTGTTCGTCTAAAATTGTGAGCCATATGTCTGTGACTATTACAGCGCCATCTGTTCAAATGGTTCAAATGGCTCTGAGCACTATGGGACTTAACATCTGAGGTCATCAGTCCCCTAGACTTAGAACTACTTAAACCTAACTAACCTAAGGACATCACACAGATCCATGCCCGAGGCAGGACTCGAACCTGCGACTGTAGCGGTCGCGCAGTTCCAGACTGAAGCGCCTAGAACCGCTCGGCCACCGCGGCCGGGCAAATGCGCCATCTGTCACAAGGCGAAGAAAGTGGTCCACGTAAAACATTCATATTTCTTTACGTACTACACGAATACGTAATAAAAAATGGGGGTTCCTATTTTTTAAAAAAACGCAGTTGATATCCGTTTGACCTATGGCAGCGCCATCTAGCGGGCTAACCATAGCGCCATCTGGTTTCCCCCTTAAAGCTAGACAAGTTTCGTTCTTTGTAGGTTTTTCGTTTGACGCTTATTTCGTGAGATATTTGGCCCGGTCACGATTAATGGACTACCCTGTACAATAAGCATAGGTGCGCTCCAAGAAAACATGAACGTAATGAAACTGGTAGTTCTGTCGCCACCTGTAGACAGAATCGATATTTTTCGGATGAGTGCCACGATACAGGGAACAGCCCAGTGCACTGCTGACTCTCATCAGGACGGCGATCGACGTCTCCCTGTTAAGACACAGTAGAACACATGATATGAGGTGGTTGTACCAGCCGATGGAAGAAGATAGCGTGAAGAAGGAAACAAGTGTGAGGGTTCAACGATGCGAACTGAATGTGAAGAGGACTGAATGAGGAATGCTGGAGACTCCCTACTCTAACACCTTTACCTTTTTATGTTGTTAAAGAACTAACTTTTTTAAAGCGTCTTGTACATTTTATCTGGGGATAAGAGCCTATTTTCGAAAAACATATTGAGACTTGCGATCTTAGCACGAATTATTTGTGGCTGAGAGAAATTTTAATATTTTACTAATGTTTCACAACCTCGACCTCCCACCAGTTACAATGGGAAATTCTAAAATAGAAAAATACACTGTGTTTATTAGCTAAGAAGTCGCTGGTGAATCACTGGAGTCATCCGTAAGTATCAAATAAATATGGACAAGCATCCACAGCTTTTGCGGCACACAGACAGCTGCGTGGAAGGTATATGTTAACTGAGATTCAAAGAAATAGACAACAGCTATATGATTCGGCAGGGGTTAATTCAGGCACAGTGAGAGCATCACAGAACTGATGCTACAAGAAATACGTTGTGCATCACGGATATGATCACTCTTAAAATTCTGAGAGTGTTCTTTCCAAGAGAAGTCAGAAATATGCACGAACGTTTCTGAAAGTTAAGCCAGGAATAACTGCTAGAATGGAACAAAACTCGGAGGATATGTAGAGTAGGGTAACTACAATATGTGATTAATATTTCAGAGAAATCGAGTTCACGCAAGCACCACAGAGTCCTCTCTCACATGACTAGAATGGTCAGTATTATGGAAGCCTCAGCTGTTGGCCACAGCATTGGTTAAATCCACAGATATTCGTTCATAGTCAACATCGAGACAAAAGAACTGATTCATAGGACTATGTAGTTACCAATCTCTTCAGACACTAAGAAATGATAATGGGTCTCTCTGCACGGTGCACCCGTACTCCGGATTGCCGGTCGTGCGCCTTAGCAGCAGCTTGTAAATGTTGCGGCTGACGGCGATTAGATATTCCTTTATGCCTGCGGCTTGTGAAGCTGCTACGTGGCGAGAATCCAAGGTGTGCCGCGGCCCCCGTGGCCAAAGCCCGGCTTTGTGTGGGCTACCGCACCTTGCCTTGCACACACAGCAAACTTCGTTAACGGCCGCAGCGGCGAAGAGGGTTTAGAGAACCATTCACTCAAACATTCCGTTATCTAGTAATACGTACATCGATTTTCATATTTAACTAAGTATTGACTTTGGCTGTCAACATTTCTTAGTCACAGAAACTGGCTGCCTAGTTTCCTTTTTGCAGAAACTGCTATGGTTACCTACTTGCGTCTAAAATATAATTCACAGCTTAGAGGAACTGATTCTTAAGATGGTCGTGTTGAAAATCATTCATTTAATTTGTTGCGGTAGATAGTATGCAGCACACCTGGTTAGTAGACGCTGATATTTTAGTGACATCTCTTCGGCGCAGGGGCGGTGAATACTAAAGGACGTCTGGCGTCGCGGGGAAGCATCAGCGGAAATTTTGTATCCAAATCAGGTTCTGATCTACGAGGAGCGTTCAATAAGTAACGGAACACGTTCTTTTTCTTTCTCGACTAGTTTCCGTTGAAAAAATGCGGAATTTGTTGTGAAATATCTTAGAATATTCCCGCTTCAACCCCTATAGTTTCATGAAGTTTCGATATGTGGCGGCGCTATGCGTAGCCTTCAAAATTTCAAAATGGCGTCTGTAACGGATTTTTGGACACCATGGTTGTGGAGATGAAGCAGCGATTAGTATGATTAATCAATTATTCAAAAACAGCCTTAATCGCATTTATTATTATTATACCGCCAACCGGTTTCAATCCGATGTAGGGGTCATCTTCTGGGCGTTTACACCATTGGTCGGCTGCTGGTGGTGTTACTCCTGTCTATATAACATAGTTTCCTGCCGTTATGTACACAGGAGTGACAATACCAGCAGCCGACCAATGGTGTACACGCCCAGAAGATGACCCCTACATCGGGTTGAAACCGGTTGGCGGTATAATAATAATAATTGCAATTAAGGCTGTTTTTGAATAATTGGTCTGTAACGGAGATACATTCCAGAGTGCTGTCATTGAGTTTCTTTTGGCAGAAAACCAGAGCATCACGGGCATTCTTAGGCGCTTGCAGAATGTCTACTGAGACCTGGCAGCGAACAAAAGCACTGTGAGTCGTTGGGCGTAGCGTCTCTCATTATCGCAACAAGGTCGCGCAAACCTGTCCCATCTCCCGCCTGACAGCCGAAAGCACACAGCTGTGACTCTTGAAGTGTTGGACGTCAGCATTTTCGTCGCCACAAAAACGCAAATGAAGTTCTCCTCTGTGACAAAGTAATGCCTCACACAAGTCTGCGCACCCAAGAGAAGCTCAAAAGACCTCAACGGGCTGTGCTTCCTCATCAACCCTACACCCCGGATCTCGCGCCTTAAGACTTCCATCTGTTTGGCCCAAGGAAGGATGCATTCCGGCTAAACAGTAAGTGAATAATGGGGACGTCTTTGATGCAGCAAGACGCTGCTCCGACATCCACCAATAGAGTAGTACAAAGCGGGCATACAGACCCTTCAAGTAAGCTGGCGTAACGCCGTCGCGCTAAACTGAGGTTATGTTGAAAAATAGGTTTGTAGACCAAAGAGTGAGCAATAATATGGTGTATTGGTGTACTGAAATCCTGAATAAGACCAACCTGCTTTCAGAAAAAAATGTGTTGCATTACTTATTGAATGCCCCTTGCATCACCCCTATACATTTGAGGCAACGACTTCGAAACACCCTGTGTGTGTGTGTGTGTGTGTGTGTGTGTGTGTGTGTGTGTGGGTGGATGGTATTTACGTGCATCCGCGCATCTCTATACGAAACGCGCAAGACACTTGAGTTGGTAACTGCTGGAAATCTGCGCGCTTAAATTATATACATTGGTTTAAGTATATGTATATTGACGGATATATGAGTTCTTCCTTAGGGGCAAATCAACAAATATATGATTATATGAATATGATTATATGAATATATGATTATATTCCCCCCCCCCCCCCCCATGAACCATGGACCTTGCCGTTGGTGGGGAGGCTTGCGTGCCTCAACGATACAGATAGCCGTACCGTAGGTGCAACCACAACGGAGGGGTATCTGTTGAGAGGCCAGACAAACGTGTGGTTCCTGAAGAGGGGCATCAGCCTTTTCAGTAGTTGCAGGGGCAACAGTCTGGACGATTGACTGATCGGACTTGTAACATTAACCAAAATGGCCTTGCTGTTCTGGTACTGCGAACGGCTGAAAGCAAGGGGAAACTACAGCCGTAATTTTTCCCGAGGGCATGCAGTTTTACTGTATGATTAAATGGTAATGGCGTCCTCTTGGGTAAAATATTCCGGAGGTAAAATAGTCCCCCATTCGGATCTCCGGGCGGGGACTACTCAAGACGCCGTCGTAATCACGAGAAAGAAAACTGGTGTTCTACGGATCGGAGCGTGGAATGTCAGATCCCTTAATCGGGCAGGTAGGTTAGAATATTTAAAAAGGGAAATGGATAGGTTAAAGTTAGATATAGTGGGAATTAGTGAAGTTCGGTGGCAGGAGGAACAAGACTTCTGGTCAGGTGAATGCAGGGCTATAAATACAAAATCAAATAGAGGTAATGCAGGAGTGGGTTTAATAATGAATAAAAAAAATAGGAGTACGGGTGAGCTACTACAAACAGCATAGTGAACGCATTATTGTGGCCATGATAGACACGAAGCCCACACCTACTACAGTAGTACAAGTTTATATGCCAACTAGCTCTGCAGATGACGAAGAAAATGATGAAATGTATGATGAGATAAAAGAAATTATTCAGGTAGTGAAGGGAGCCGAAAATTTAATAGTCATGGGTGACTGGAATTCATCAGTAGGAAAAGGGAGAGAAGGAAACATAGTAGGTGAATATGGATTGGGGCTAAGAAATGAAAGAACCGCCTGGTGGAATTCTGCGCAGAGCCAAACTTAATCATAGCTAACACTTGGTTCAAGAATCATAACAGAAGGTTCTATACATGAAAGAACCCTGGAGATACTAAAAGGTATCAGATAGATTATATAATGGTAAGACAGAGATTTAGGAACCAGGTTTTAAATTGTAAGACATTTCCAGGGGCAGATGTGGACTCTGACCACAATCTATTGGTTATGAACTGTAGATTAAAACTGAAGAAACTGCAAAAAGGTGGGAATTTAAGGAGATGGGACCTGGATAAACAGACTAAACCAGAGGTTGTACAGAGTTTCAGGGAGAGCATAAGGGAACAATTGACAGGAATGGGGGAAAGAAATACAGTAGAAGAAGAATGGGTAGCTTTGAGGGATGAAATAGTGAACGCAGCAGAGGATCAAATAGGTAAAAAGACGATGGCTAGTAGAAATCCTTGGGTAACAGAAGAAATATTGAATTTAATTGATGAAAGGAGAAAATATAAAAATGCAGTAAATGAAGCACGCAAAAAGGAATACAAACGTCTCAAAAATGATATCGACAGGAAGTGCAAAATGGCTAAGCAGGGATGGCTAGAGGACAAATGTAAGGATGTAGAGGCTTATCTCACTAGGGGTAAGATAGATACCGCCTACAGGAAAATTAAAGAGACCTTTGGAGAAAGGAGAACCACTTGCATGAATATCAAGAGCTCTGATGGAAACCCAGTTCTAAGCAAAGAAGGGAAAGCAGAAAGGTGGAAGGAGTATATAGAGGGCCTATACAAGGGCGATGTACTTGAGGACAATATTATGGAAATGGAAGAGGATGTAGATGAAGATGAAATGGGAGATACGATACTGCGTGAAGAGTTTGACAGAGCACTGAAAGACCTGAGTCGAAACAAGGCCCCTGGAGTAGACAACAATCCATTAGAACTACTGACAACCTTGGGAGAGCCAGCCCTGACAAAACTCTACCATCTGGTGAGCAAGATGTATGAAACAGGTGAAATAACCTCAACGTCAAGGAGAATATAATAATCCCAATCCCAAAGAAAGCAGGTGTTGACAGATGTGAAAATTACCGAACTATTAGTTTAATAAGCCACAGCTGCAAAATACTAGCGCGAATTCTTTACAGACGAATGGAAAAACTGATAGAAGCCGACCTCGGGGAAGCTCAGTTTGGGTTCCGTAGAAATGTTGGAACACGTGAGGCAATACTGAGCCTACGACTTCTCTTAGAAGAAAGATTAAGGAAAGGCAAACCTACATTTCTAGCATCTGTAGACTTAGAGAAAGCTTTTGACAATGTTGACTGGACTCTCTTTCAAATTCTGAAGGTGTCAGGGGTAAAATACAGAGAGCGAAAGGCTATTTACAATTTGTACAGAAACCAGATGGCAGTTATAAGGGTCGTGGGGTATGAAATGGAAGCAGTGGTTGGGAAAGGAGTGAGACAGGGTTGTAGCCTATCCCCGAAGTTAGTCAATCTGTATATTGAGCAAGCAATAAAGGAAACAAAAGAAAAGTTCGGAGTAGGTATTAAAATCCATGGAGAAGAAATAAAAACTTTGAGGTTCGTCGATGACATTGTAATTCTGTCAGAGACAGAAAAGGACTTGGAAGAGCAGCTGTACGGAATGGACAGTCTTGAAAGGAGGGTATAAGATGAACATCAACAAAAGCAAAACGAGGATAATGGAATGTAGTCGAATTAAGTTGGGTGATGGTGAGGTAATTAGATTAGGAAATGAGACACTTAAAGTAGTAAAGGAGTTTTCCTATTTGGGGAGCAAAATAATTGATGATGGTCGAAGTAGAGAGGATATAAAATGTAGACTGGCAGTGGCAAGAAAAGCGTTTCTTAAGAAGAGAAATTTGTTAACATCGAGTATAGATTTAAGTGTCAGGAAGTCGTTTCTGAAAGTATTTGTATGGAGTGTAGCCATGTATGGAAGTGAAACGTGGACGATAAATAGTTTAGACAAGAAGAGAATAGAAGCTTTCGAAATGTAATGCTACAGAAGAATGCTGAAGATTAGATGGGTTGATCACATAACTAATGAGGAGGTATTGAATAGAATTGGGGAGAAGAGGAGCTTGTGGCACAATTTGACTAGAAGAAGTGATCGGTTGGTAGGACATGTTCTGAGACATCGAGGGATCACCAATTTAGTATTGGAGGGCAGCGTGGAGGGTAAAAATCGTAGAGGGAGACCAAGAGACGAATACACTAAACAGATTCAGAAGGATGTAGGTTGCAGTAGGTACTGGGAGATGAAGAAGCTTGCACAGGATAGAGTACCATGGAGAGCTGCATCAAACCAGTCTCAGGACTGAAGACCACAACAACAACAACATGATTATATTTGGCGGTTCCCATACCTCTCCTTGCACTGCCTTATTTCTAGTGTCAAAGATCATTATCTTCATCGGCATCACCCATTTATCATCCAGAGCTAGATATAGGACTGTTCCAGACTTCTCCATAAATTACGATCTTAAGCTTTTCGCATCCAAGTTTTTCTCGCTTGCTTCTTTAAATTATCAATGCTTCTGAAGAACAATAAAGATTAATAAAGTAACGCACTTGAATGGATTTTATTTGAATTACCTTCGATTTGCAGATGACATTGTTTTATTTGCTTTACATTCAGAAGAACGTCAGCAAAGCACGCAAGAACTGAACAGAGCAGGTTTTACAGACAGACCAAAATAATGTAGAATCAGTTTGATGTTAGGAAAACACTAAAGGTTAATCATGCCATTACAGAAACAGTTGACGAATTTGTATGCTTACGACAGTTGAAGACTACAAGCGGATGGACCTTTAAAGAAATAAACAAGAGTATAACAACGGCTTGCAACAACTTCACACAAAGTGAAATACTCAAACAGTCAAAAAATTGATGGTTGCCAATCGAAAGAAACATATTGGGCACGACAAGGAGGGAGAGAAAAACAGCGAAACGTATAAGGACGTGATAGGGACTGTTACGAAACTAAAATGGATATCGCCGGGAATACAACAAAACGAAATTCTGAATTGGATTCCTCGTCATACGAAGAGACGTAGAGGACGATCTAATAGAAAATAAATTTACATATCAAAGATAATACAATTATTATATCCCCCAAATATAGTAATTTTAAACATATAAAATAAGGAGGGTTAGGGATGACTCTGCGAAGGTTTGGTCTTCCTTGACATACTGTTATATGGGGGAAGGGGCGGGGGCAGTCTGTGCTTAACCTTTATCTGCACTCCTCACCATTCCGGCGCGACAGTAGCTCTTCGGTGGGTTTCATGTCTTTCCTGAGGCGCTATAATTTCGTCGATTTATTAATCATTCTGGCATCTGATGCATCACTTTTAATAAATTTCTACTTTCCAAATGACTGTTTCTGAGTCTGAACCTTGTTTTCTTTATATTGAGTCTAGCAACCACGCAGAAGATGTCGCACGCCCCGTTAAAATTTGTAGACCTCTACTCCAGTGACAACGTTACTTTGTGGTGCTGAATACAGGACGTCCACTAGCGTTGATTTTAAGAACCCATTGAGGATCTAAGAAGTTCATTTTTTTTTTTTTTTGATTGTTCTCCACAGACAACCAGGGAGCGAGGTGGCACATGGTTAGTACACTGGACTCGCATTCGGGAGGACTACGGTTCAAACCCGCATCGAGCCATCCTGATTCAGGTTTTTCGTGATTTCCTTAAATCGCTTCAGGCAAATACTGGGATTGTGCCTTTGAAGGGCACGGCTGACTTCCTTCCAGATCCCTCCCTAATCCGATGGGACCGATGACTTCGCCGTTTGGTCCCCTCCCCCAAATCAACCAACCAGTCAACAACCGGGACGTAGATTGACATTCCATGGTGTTCAGAGATGAGATTCGCTTCTCTTTGTGGCAGTCAGAATGAAACCGATACGTCCGCTAATGTCCTGGTGGTATGTCACAGAAAGTCTAGAGACGCCCTCTCCAACTTCTGGGTTCCGGTAATGAAGTACTCCACGCAGAAACCATGAGCAATATCAACGAAGAGGTAGATATCTGAACTTTCGTTTAGGAGGAATCAATCTCTTTCGGAGTCGTGTTTACTCGTTACAGAACGTCCCGGTGACAACAACGCGCTACTAAAGGGGAAAAGAGCAGTTAACAAATTTTAAGTGGTAGCTTGTTCAGATAAGGGCAAGATATACTTTCTGCAGTAATAGGATGTACTAGGCAAAGGCAAGCTTGGAGTGTTAATGCGCTGTACAACTCAAATCAGGCTTTCTTATATATGGATACTTGTTTGTTAAACCTGTTCGTGTGATGTTATATTCATTTTAGTGTTTCTTTCTGCTACACAGTACCGAAGGCTTTAGCAGGCAATCATGTCTAATACAATGTACAATTATTTCCACGAATAATGTAGCGTTAGAACGAAACCTGTTGGTGTAAGCTGCGTGTACAGACATTACTTTGATGGCCCTTCAAGTGTTGCGTCTCTGCAGCATTACATACAGCGTGTTGGAGGCACGATGTATTCAACAGTCCAAGAGAATCAAAATGACCATGAGGTATAAACTTACATGCAGCAGTGAATAATGAGGATATGTTCTCAAAATTTTGGTCCCTTTTTGTTTGATATTGTGTTTTAGTACCGTTGGATACGTACACACATTATAACACATACCTTACCGTAGAACGATGGTGCCCCAAAACTCATCTATTAACAAAATAGGTTGACCGTTGGTTATGACTGACTCGCCACACAAGCTATGAATGGAACCATCTGTAAAATTAATTTAAATTTGTCCTGTTGCTTGCAATCTGTCGAAGTCTGCGACTGCGCTACGAAGATCACAAAATAACACTTTTTCAGTTTACGTCACGTTTATTTTCCATTTATTGGCAGCGTGCGTTATTTGGCATTCCGGTCAACGGACAATCTCGCCGACGATGACGTCAGGGCACCTTTCAAATGGAATAGTGTTTGTCGGGTAGGCCCACATCCACAGTCGCTTTGTACACAGTCACAGACGGTGCAATATGTCACAGAGAAGACGCCTATCAGGCTCTCTGCGGTGGAGGGCCATGGGAAGAATGGAAGAAGGGCAGTCGCAATCTGATGTGACCTGATGCCTTATGTGAATCATTCTGTTGTTTTTCGGATGTGGCGACAGTGTATAGAGATCAAATGGCTCTGAGCACTATGGGACTCAACATCTTAGGTCATAAGTCCCCTAGAACGTAGAACTACTTAAACCTAACTAACCTAAGGACATCACACACACCCATGCCCGAGGCAGGATTCGAACCTGCGACCGTAGCAGTCCCGCGGTTCCGGACTGCACCGCCAGAACCGCTAGACCACCGCGGCCGGCTATAGAGATCGAAACTGTATCCCGAAGACCAGGGCGGGGCAACCGCGTGTAACGCCTGAAAGAGAGGACCGTTATTTGGCTGTAAGGACACGACGGTGCCGCCTTCGTACTGCACGGCATCTGGCCTCGCAGGATCCACTGGACGTTTTGTATAGTGGCAAACAGTGTACATAAGGCTTCAGCAGAGTGGCCTTTATTGTCAGAGACCTGCTGCATATGTACCTACGACGCACCTTCACAGAAGGGAACGTCTAGAGTGGAGCCGTCAACATGCCACCTGGACCGTCGAACAGAGGGCCAGTGTTCTTTTCATAGATGAGTCCCGATTTCGTCTGGACAGTGGTTTTCGACGGATTCGCATCTGGAGGGAACATGAGACACTATTTCGGGACCCAAATATAGTGGAAAGAGACTGATATCGAGGAGGATTCCTAACGGTGTGGCCAGGGATTTGTTGACCACTCGAACACCTCTTCATGAAATTGTACGGTTAAATTAGCAAGGTTTAACTGCTGTCAGGTTTTGTGGCGAGATATTGGGACCTCAGTGCGGTTGCTGCGAGGTGCTGTGGGCCCAGACTTCGTACTGATGCACGATGATGCTCGACCTCTTAGAGCAGGGGTGGTTCATGGTTTCCTGGAAACGGAATACACTGCACGCATAGCGTGGCCTGCTCGCTCCCTCGATTTGAATCCCATAGAGCACCACTGGGATGCACTAGGGACATGGGTTGCTTCACGTCAGCATCCACCAACCACTCTCCAAAACTTGCGAGAAGCGTTGCAGGAAGAATGGGCGGTATTGCCTTAACGTGAGATTGATGACATCATTCACAGCAATACTCGTCTTTTGTTAGGCCTGTATTGCTGCCAGAGTTGGTGACACCCCATACTGAGCGTATTTAAAAAAAAAAAAAAAGTGTGTGAATTCATAAGAGACCAAATTACTGAGGACATCGGTCCCTAGACTTACACACTACTTAAACTAACTTAAACCCTAAGGACAACACTCACACCCATGCCCGAGGGAGGACTCGAACCTCCGGCATGAGAGGCTGCACGATTAGTGACATGGCGCCTCTAACCGCGCGGCTGAGCGCATTAACCAGTTGTCGGAATGTGTGTGTAAATCAGTTTAAGTCGAAAGAAGACCATTTTTGTCTACCGTTATGCACATTACAGTTATTTACGTTCTGTGTTATTTATATTGTTTCTACTTAACTATGACCTGTTTATACTGTTTTGTGGCAAAATAAACGCAACCTTGTAAAATTTCAGTTTGTTGCTTTAATTATGGACTCCAGTGAGTATATCTGCTGAGTGCGCCAGCGGAATACTGTTCCGAGATATTTTTGATCTCGTATCCTTATCTGGATACGGAACACAAGAACAGACACAGCACTTCCTCGTACAATAATTCGAAATATAACCTCGCTGATACAGCCAAACAGAAAACCTCCTGGCACTCTACAGGAACGTGATTATCAGTTGGCGTACAAGTAATAGTCAGGTACTCGATGATGACAGCATCCTGGCAAAACTCATAACGCCAATAACTACTAGAAGATAAACGACAAAAAAGGTTCAAATGGCTCTGAGCCCTATGGGACTTAACTTCTGAGGTCACCAGTCCCCTAGAACTTAGAACTACTTAAACCTAACTAACCTAAGGGCATCACACACATCCATGACCGACGCAGGATTCGAACCTGCGACCGTAGCGGTCGCGCGGTTCCAGACTGTGGCGCCTAGAACCGCTCGGCCACCCTGGCCGGCATAAACGTCACTGAAGCTGAAAAGTGTTATTTTATAAATTTCTAAAATCAAAATTTTAACCCGTTCTTAAAAGAGAACAACTAGACGTGTTGCAACTACTGTATGATTCCTTACAGCACACAGTTCATTGGAATTAAAAGGCACTAAGTCGCACGTCTATAAGGCGCGAACAAAAGATTTCCGTTTAAGGGCATTGCTGCAGTGTATATGAAACCCAGAGCGACCCCGGCGCCGGTGTATAAGCACCGACATGTAGACAAGAGCTTAGTGTGATCTTCGAACAGAAACTTTTTGATCGCGCCTTATACTTCGAACCAATGGTCGTATATTAGGAAAGATATGATGTACAGGACACATGTCTGCTACACATTTGTTACGATGTTTTGTGCAGACTTGTATTTGAATAAGCCTTCTACGCCATTGATAGTTCTTAATCATAGGAAACGTATCTATTATGCACGTTGCTCTTTGTGTTGTTACGAATCGTTTCCAGAATTGTAATATAGGTCATAGATCGCCTCTTGCGACTGCAATAAAAGCATTATTTCGACCATATGAGTTTCGTTTTATTTCTTGGCTATCTTCATCTACATCTACATGGATACTCTGCAAATCACATTTAAGTGCCTGGCTGAGGGTTCATCGAACCACCTTCACAATTCTCTTTTATTCCAATCTCGTATAGCGCGCGGAAAGAATGAACACCTATATCTTTCCGTACGAGCTCTGATTTCCCTCACTTTGTCGTGGTGATCGTTTCTCCCTATGTAGGTCGGTGTCAACAAAATATTTTCGCATTCGGAGGAGAAAGTTGGTGATTGGAATTTCGTGAGAAGATTCCGTCGCAACGAAAAACGCCTTGCTTTTAATGATGTCCAGCCCAAATCCTGTATCATTTCTGTGACACTCTCTCCCATATTTCGCGATAATACAAAACGTGCTGCCTTTCTTTGAACTTTTTCGATGTACTCCGTCAGTCCTATCTGGTAAGGATACCACATCGCGCAGCAGTATTCTAAAAGAGGACGGACAAGCATAGTGTAGGCAGTCTCCTTAGTAAGTCAGTCCTGCCAATAAAACGCAGTCTTTGGTTAGCCTTCCCCACAACATTTTCTATGTGTTCCTTCCAATTCAAGTTGTTCGTAATTGTAATACCTAGGTATTTAGTTGAATTTACGGCTTTTAGTTTAGACTGTTTTATCGTGTAACCGAAGTTTAACGAGTTCCTTTTAGCACTCATGTGGATGACCTCACACTTTTCGTTATTTAGGGTCAACTGCCACTTTTCACACCATTCAGATATCTTTTCTAAATCGTTTTGCAGTTTGTTTTTATGTTCTGATTACTTTATTAGTCGATAAAAGACAGTGTCATCTGCAAACAACCGAAGAAGGCTGCTCAGATTGTCTCCCAAATCGTTTATATAGATAAGAAACAGGAAAGGGCCTATAAAACTACCTTGGTGAACGCCAGAAATCACTTCTGTTTTACTCGATGACTTTCCGTCAATCTTCAGTGGATGCGGTAATAGTGTTGTTTTTCCTACAAAATCTGTTTGCTAAGACCTTAAACAGTTCTTATGCTTTAAACTGGTGCTATTAGCTGTCTTACAATTACTACTCACGATTTGTTGTTCCCTACTTCACTCTCAATGTTCTTCTACACAGAGATGTTCGATTTTAGTACAGGAACACTCAATGTGTTTTCGTTGTCATGTTCGGTGGATCCCCTTCAACCTCGTGTACTTTGTTTTAATATTGCGCGATGCGATCAAGTTCTTTTTGTCTTTTGGCGATTGTGAAGGCATCTGCTATCTCCTCTGAGTGTTATTATATTTTTCGACTGTTTTTGTGTGTGTGTGTGTGTGTGTGTGTGTGTTCATTAGAAATTCTTCCAGTCCATATGTGGCATACAGCAAACCAGTGCTTAGCAGTATTGGTTAAAAACAGTCTTGGTTGCAATTTTAGTTTTTTATTTATCAACGATGCGTTTCGCCTTATTTAGGCATCTTCAGGTTATCTTTTCTAGATGGACGCGAGAGGTACCGTTATGCAGATCTTGGTGCCTCTCGCCTCCATCTAGAAAAGATGACCTGAAGATGCCTAAATAAGGCGAAACGCGTCGTTGAAAAATAAAAAACTAAAATTGCAACCAAGACTGTTTTTAACCAATACTTCATTAGAATGAAGTATGAAACCAAAAAATTTGATCACTGAAAATGCTCAAGGAATACAGCGAAACGCTTATGGTCTTAGTAAGACTTTTATTACAGTCGCAAAAGATGGTATGTAATCTATATTACTTGCATCTGTTATGCTCCACTGGGTCGTTCGTAACTCGTGAAAAATTGTTCATATGGCAAGTGCAGCGCCTCGCCGGCAGCCCCGCCGTCCTTCTCTGTGGAGAGCGATCATGATGGACGTTCGACGGCATCCCAAGTGTCGGCTGTTCGTTGCGCTCCAGCGAAGAGTCGCTGCCGCCGCGTGAATATACGGTCGTGGCAAGGCAGCCAGGTCTCCCCTCGTGGCTGTCCCTGCTAGTGTTCCGCGGAACTTCCCCTGCTGCTTCTTGTATGAGTAAGTCTCAACTCATACGGAAGAGAGTAGATTGTTTCGGCGACGATATATGGTGTGACCTGCTGGAACAAAAATTCTTGAGAACCACTTGTTACGAAAAGGGGAACCTAGTCTTGCAAGTTTTAGCTGAACTTCTTCACTTAATGGAACGATTGCATCAAAACGAAACATATATGCACGATTTACAACGACCACTTACGTACATATATGCTCGCTTTCGTAACGAAGTTCCCACCAGAGAATACAGTAAGGATTCTGAAGTAATGATAATGGTTATGCTACATAACGATCACAAAACATTATGGCCTAATATACTTCGTGCTTCGAAGTACTAAAAAAAATAAAAAATCATTTTTGTCGATCAGCTGCATTATCACATTGTTCAACGTCTAGTTTCGATATTGGTACACTATTGGACATTAAAATTGCTACACCAAGAAGAAAAGCAGATGATAAACGGGTATTCATTGCACAAATATATTATACTAGAACTGACATGTGATTACATTTTCACGCAATTTGGGTGCATAGATCCTGAGAAATCACTACCCAGAACAACCACCTCTGGCCGTAATAACGGCCTTGATACACCTGGGCATTGTGTCTAACAGAGGTTGGATGGCGTGTACAGGTACAGCTGCCCATGCAGCTTCAACACGATACCACAGTTCATCAAGAGTAGTGACTGGCGTATTGTGACGAGCCAGTTGCTCGGCCACCATTGAAAAGACGTTTTCACTTGGGCAGAGATCTGGAGAATGTGCTGGCCACGGCAGCAGTCGAACAATTTCTGTATCCAGAAAGGCACGTACAGGACCTGCAACATGCGGTCGTGCATTATCCTGCTGAAATGTAGGGTTTCGCAGGGATGAAATGAATGGTGGAGCCACGGGTCGTAACACATCTGAAATGTAACGTCCACTGTTCAAAGCGCTGTCAATGTGAACAAGAGGTGACCGAGACGTGTAACCAATGGGACCCCATACCATCACGCCGGGTGATACGCCAGTAAGGCGATGACGAATACACGCTTCCAATGTGCGTTCACCGCGATGTCGCCAAACACGGATGCGACCATCATGATGCTGTAAACAAAACCTGGAGTCATCCGAAAAAATGACGTTTTGCCATTCGTGCACTCAGGTTCGTCGTTGAGTACACCATCGCAGGCGCTCCTGTCTGTGATGCAGCGTGAAGGGTAACCGCAGCCGTGGTCTCCGAGCTGATAGTCCATGTTGCTGCAAATGTCGTCGAACTGTTCGTGCAGATGGTTGGTGTCTTGCAAACGTCCCCATTTATTGACTCATGGATCGAGACGTGGCTGCATGATCCGTTGCAGCCATGCGGATAAGATGCCTGTCATCTCGACTGCTAGTGATACGAGGCCGTTGGGATCCAGCACGGCGTTCCGTATTACCCTCCTGAACGAACCGATTCCATATTATGCTAACAGTCATTGGATCTCGACCAACGCGAGCAGCAATGACGCGATACGACTAACCGCAATCGCGATAGGCTACAATCCGACCTTTATCAAAGTCGGAAACATGGTATGCACTTCTCCTCCTTACACGAGGCATCACAACAACGTTTCACCTGGCAACGCCGGTCAACTGCTGTTTGTGTATGATAAATCGGTTGGAGACTTCCTCACGTCAGCACGTTGCAGGTGTCGCCACCGGTGCCAACCTTGTGTGAATGCTCTGAAAAGCTAATCATTTGCATATCACAGCATCCTCTTCCTGTCGCTTAAATTTCGCTTCTGTAGCACGCCATCTTCGTGGTGTAGCAATTTTAATGGCCAGTAGTGTATTATCCTCTGATCGACGTCACCAAGGCCTGACTACGATACAAAAGCATTGCACATGTCTTAATATCTCATGGTATGTGCTGGCAATGACTCGACCTAGAAAACTATTATGATTTCATTACGTTGATCACAAGAAGATAATACTGTTGAAAGTAGTCGTTCAAACAATAAACTCATATTGGAGCTCCTCCGGCGGTTCTATATTCTTCTTCAAAGGTTTTTGTTGCGTTACAGTTCGAGTAAAATAACATGCCGTGTCGGCAAAGTGCTGGCAGTTACATCTGACAAGGTCTCGCACGTATCTACGGCCGGCCGGAGTGGCCGAGCGATTCTAGGCGCTACAGTCTGGAGCCGGGAGACCGCTACGGTCGCAGGTTCGAATCCTGCCTCGGGCATGGATGTGTGTGATGTCCTTAGGTTAGTTAGGTTTAAATAGTTCTAAGTTCTAGGGGACTGATGACCTTAGAAGTTAAGTCCCATAGTGCTCAGAGCCATTTGAACCACGTGAGACGTATCTACGAAACAAGCGACAAATCACGCATCTGGATTCGAGCAACAACGGTGATGGGCTGGCTGCTGACCCCTACCTCTTCAGTCGCTGAAACGTCATTCATGAAGCTATTTCAGCCGTGGTACATCAATTGGAACGAAAGTAGAAGACGTTTACCGGCTGCTGTAAATTTGGTTTGAAACATTTCATGTCACGCAGTACTGCCGAAAAAAAAATAGTACACCCGGAAAGATGGCGCCGATTTTGATCCGATGACGACATATGCCACGTGGGGGATAGTACACGAACTGATAATGGTTCCAACGTCGTCCGCCAACAGATAACGTAGTGGTACAGTTACCAGAGCGCCACCTGCGTCTACCTTTTAATACGGAATGCTCACTGCCAGAAGGCTCAGTGTGGTGCGAACGTGTGAGGCAAGCAGGCAACCATAACACGGAGAAGCACTCGTACAGCCAAATGAGTGAGTTTAAAAGGGGTCAAATTCTGACCTACCGTGTGGCGGGATGGTCCTTTCGGAGAATACCCACATAGTTGGATGTGCTGTGTGTGTTGTGCAACGATGCTGGTATCAGTGATCACATGAACAATCTCACAACTGTAGACGAGGTTCTGGACGTCCACGCAGCATAGACGCCCGCGAGGGATGTAGTATTGTAAGGGCGGCCGTCGCAGATCGTACGGCTACCAGAAGTCAGGGCTTGTGAGCCCAGATGTGTTATAAAGAACTGTTGCGAATCGTTTATTAGTAGTGAGACTATGGAGACGCACTCGTCTAGCCCGCCTTCCACTCTCGCCACGGCATCGACATGCACGGCTCGACTGGAGCTGTCTGAGGATCACTTGAAAGATGGAATGGCGCGTTGTGGTCTTCAGCTACGAAAGCAAATTCTGGCTGTACGAAAGTGATGGCCATTTGTGTGTACGGCGTATATCTCGTGAGCGCTGTCCCGTAGAGTGATTTTGTCCAAGGCACAGTGACCCCACCTCAGGTTTTATAGTATGGAGTGTGATAAGCTACAACTCTCGTTCACCTTTGGTGTTTCTGGAGAAGAAGCTAACCAGCGCTCGGTATGAGCAGAATGTTGTTAGATCCGTTATCTGCCGTTCTTGCAGTAGGAAGTTGATGTGTGTTCCAGGAGGATAATGCTCGCCCAACACTGCCCGTGAAACTCAACGTGCTCTGCAAGACGCGCAGCAACTTCCCTGGCCAGCACGATCTCCGGACTCGTCTAAGCACATGTGGAATATGATGGGACAAGTTGTGAATCGTGCGACTCGTCAACCAACAACTCTTACAAAGCTACGCGAACACGTCGAGTAGGCGTGACATAACGTATGCCGTGACAGAATTCGCCGTCTGTACGATCGTTTGGATGGAAGAGTTAGTGCCTGCATTGCCGTCCATGAAGTTTACACCACGTTCTAATATCAGTGTTTCAGCATGGATGGATACCTGTTACCTCAAATTCGCTAGTGCTATTGATCTGTAAATGTCATCATTTCATGTACTCCATATGCACTGCTGCAATAATAATTCTTGAGTGAACTGGAAACCCCTAAAAGGGTGTATAATTTTTTCCGGTAGTATACAGGGTGTTACAAAAAGGTACGGCCAAACTTTCAGGAAACATTCCTCACACACAAAGAAAGAAAATATGTTATGTGGACATGTGTCCGGAAACGCTTACTTTCCATGTTAGAGCTCATTTTATTACTTCTCTTCAAATCACATTAATCATGGAATGGAAACACACAGCAACAGAACGTACCAGCGTGGAGGCCAATCAGCTGCTGATAGTGCCTGCACACGCTGTACATGGTACGGAAACAACTGGTTCTCCCGTAGCACTCTCCATACAGTGACGTGGTCAACGTTACCTTGTACAGCAGCAACTTCTCTGACGCTGACATTAGGGTTATCGTCAACTGCACGAAGAATTGCCTCGTCCATTGCAGGTGTCCTCGTCGTTCTAGGTCTTCCCCAGTCGCGAGTCATAGGCTGGAATGCACCGTGCTCCCTAAGACGCCGATCAATTGCTTCGAACGTCTTCCTGTCGGGACACCTTCGTTCTGGAAATCTGTCTCGATACAAACGTACCGCGCCACGGCTATTGCACCGTGTTAATCCATACATCAAATGGGCATATGCCAATTCCGCATTTGTAAGCATTGCACTTACTGCAAAACCACGTTCGTGATGAACACTAACCTGTTGATGTTAAGTACTGATGTGCTTGATGTTAGTACTGTAGAGCAATGAGTCGCACGTCAACACAAGCACCGAAGTCAACATTACCTTCCTACAATTGGGCCAACTGGCGGTGAATCGAGGAAGTACAGTACATACTGACGAAACTAAAATGAGCTCTAACATGGAAATAAAGCGTTTCCGGACACATGTCCACATAACATCTTTTCTTTATTTGTGTGTGAGGAATGTTTCCTGAAAGTTTGGCCGTACCTTTTTGTAACACCCTGTATATCACAACGAAGTTAGGACAGTCATGTCAAACTAGATTATTCCCATGGAACGAGGTGGCACAGTTATTAAGACACTGGCTTTGCATTCAGGAGTGAGGTTCCAAGTCTC
This sequence comes from Schistocerca cancellata, assembly GCF_023864275.1. Taxonomy (NCBI): domain Eukaryota; kingdom Metazoa; phylum Arthropoda; class Insecta; order Orthoptera; family Acrididae; genus Schistocerca; species Schistocerca cancellata. The sequence goes on along the minus strand of NC_064626.1, from coordinate 318,445,535 downwards.
TGATGATGTCTTTGAAATGGAGAGTTAGTTTCCTTATAATGCTGTTCTTATCCAATCCGTTCTTAGGTCCTCTCTGACGTCATAGTTCACCCGAAGTAAACACCAACCATTTTACTTCTTTGCCGGCCGCTGTGGCCAAGCGGTTCTAGGAGCTTCAGTCCGGAACCACGCGACCGCTACGGTCACAGGTTCGAATACTAATGACCTCAGATGTTAAGTCCCATAGTGCTCAGATCCATTTGAACATTTTTTTTCTTCTTTTGGAATGTTGCTGAGACATGACATACAGGTAGACAAGAACTCACTACATTACATTTAGATTGCTGCATTATTACACTGATTGAATGGAAAGTTTTTCACGGTGAAACACTTGTCCCATGTTTATAACATGATGAGCATTAAAAAAAAATGGCTCTGAGCACTATGGGACTCAACTGCTGTGGTCATAAGTCCCCTAGAACTTAGAACTACTTAAACCTAACTAACCTAAGGACATCACACACATCCATGCCCGAGGCAGGATTCGAACCTGCGACCGTAGAGGTCGTGCGGTTCCAGACTGTAGCGCCTTTAACCGCTCGGCCACTCCGGCCGGCTGAGCATTAAATAATTAAACTTTCATTCGACGCGGAATTAACGTCCATCATCAGAATCAGCATAAGATTGAGCCCCGTACTAGGTAACACTCGTATTCCTTGTGACATGGAAGCAAATAGCCTCCGAATGCCATCTTGAGAAATTTATTGCCGTACCCAAAACAGATGCTGTGACAGTTCATGGAGGTTCCTGCCCGAAGGCTGCTTCAAAGTACATTTCTTCTCATTTCACACTACACATGCCCTATGGGTGAAAAATTATGGGACCGCTCAGGCCAGTTGGAGACCCAAACATTCCTCAATGCGTCTTTAATGTAAACAGCAATGTGGGCTCTTGCTTTACCGTACTGGAATATGCCATTTGGTGTTCTGGTCATGGAGGAAGAAAGCAAGATTACCGTTTAACGTCCCTTCGACAATGAGGTCATCGACACTAAGGTCATTACGGACGGGGTACAATTCGGATTGTTTCAAAGATGGGGAAGGAAAGTGGCCGTATTTCCGCCATTTTCCGGAAGCGATTTACGGAAACCGCGAAAAACCTAATCAGGATGGTCAGACGCGTATCTGAACCGTCGTCCTCCCGACCGCAAATCCAGAGCTCACCACTGCGCCACCTCGATCGGTGAGTTACGACGTGTATTAAACATACACGTACTGGCCAGCATTCATCCTCACTTAAACAACTGCCAAATCAGTGATGTTGTCATCTAAAATAATCCTCACATCATGATGAATTTTACGGTGTCTCCGCAATAAAACTGCCCTGCTTCTTCAGATGATACAAGATCTTATCTTCCACTTGTCATTGCTTAACAATTACATCGACAATGGAATACCATTTATACTTGTGGGCATACAAAGCACTTTGAAGTAGACATTAGGCAAACGATACATCTCATTACAGAAACTATTCAGCCAACTCTAACCAATAGCACTCTTTCACTGGTATAACACCACTTAATTGTCAGCGTGGAAGTTGTTGCAGATAAATGAGGAAAAAAAATGATAGACCCTAACCTGCCTCTATACAGTCACCATCAGGTTTACGACACAGCTATTTGACGCAGGTAATTCGTGTGGACAGAAACCAGGAAACTAAATGACTTCACAAATGGAGAGACGAGACTCAACTTCTCATCTTCCCACTACAGGAAACACTAAAAACACTACCGCCAAAGCATCTCCTGCCGTTTTCTTCATCGAAAACTCGGAACTGAATGGAATCTCGAAGGGTAAGGAGAATTTAGAAAAATAGCAAATCTTACCACTCTGCGCCACTCTAGGCCCCTACCATCAGCTCTTACCAATTGAAATCGAAATACATTTGACCTAGTCACGGTTTTCCAATCGTCTAGTGTCCAATCGGTAAGATCAATAGCTCAGGAGAGAGGCAGCAGGCGATGTCATGCTGCTAGCAAAGGCACCCGTGTAGGTCCTCTACTTCCATAGCCCATTAACGCCAAAATTTCGCTGCGCTGTCCTAACGGAACCGTTCGTCGTACTTCCCTTATTGATTTTTGCGCTTATTTCACGCTGGGTTTCTCGTCTGTTAACACTGATAACTCTACGCGAAAGCTGCTGGTCTCGGTAGTTAAGTGAAGGCCGTTGGCCACTGCGTTGTCGGTGGTGAAAGGTGATGCCTCAAATTTGCGATTGTCGGTACACTCTTGACACTGTGGATCTCAGAATACTGAATCCCCTAACGATTTCCAAAGTGGAATGTCCAAGCATCTAGCTCCAACTACCATTTCACGTTTAGAGTGTGTCAGTTCTCAACGTTTGGCCATAATCACATCGGACGCCTGTTCACATGAGGTCTGCCAGTGCACTGCCGTTTCATACCTCGTGTACGTGACACTACCGCCATCTCTATATGTGTATATCGCTATCCCATGACTTCCTTCATCTCACTGTAGTGTAAAGAGGACAAAAAAATTAATGTGGCGTTGACAGTAATTTACAAGGAATAGAATTTCCTTTTTTCTTTGGTTTCGCCATCTGTCGAAATTATAAACGTTACAAGATGGAGCAATAGGTCATTTGTATCAGAATGGCGATCGGATCGACACTGGCAGCTCAGAAATAAGCCTGACACAACTAACTTAAAAAAACAACCGGACATTTGGATCGGGCAATAACGACGTTCAAATTAAGTTCGTTGCGAAAAAGGGATCCAATATCTTTCCACTGGAACTTCACCAGCTATTGCGATGTAGTTAATACCTTGGTGAAAGCAGACCGGCCGGCCGGTGTAGCCGAGCGGTTCTAGGCGCTTCAGTCAGGAACCGCTACGGTCGCAGGTTCGAATCCTGCCTCGAACAAGGATGTGTGAGATGTCCTTAGGTTAGTTAGGTTTAAGTAGTTCTAAGTTCCAGGGGACTGATGACCTCAGATGTTAAGTCCCATATTGCTCAGAGTCGTTTGAACCATTTGAAAGCAGACCACATTTAAAAACAACGTATGTCCTCCCTTCCACAGTTTATCTCCGCATCGCCGGCCAACTTATGGCTTTGAAATGTTCTGGAAGGTCAGGATCGGAACTGAGACTGCTCTCTTGAGCTCTCTACGTGTGCAGCAGCGACAGAGGTCCACGGATAGCGATGAGTTCGGTTACCCCAGCAGTTACCGTGGCGGCGACAGGCAGCATTTGCCGCGTCGCCAGCTCCGTTCGGTCCGCGACTTGCCACTTTCGACCGCCGCCGCTGCCGCCGCTGCTGAATATTAACCAACTGCCAGCAGGCTAGGCCGCATCGGCAAATGCGTTCCGGCAATCTAAGCCGCTACCGTCTCATCAGGCAAGTTTGCCGCGGCGTCCGCGGAGCGCCAGACAGTGAACACCCTGACTCTACCGACTGCAACTGTCCGAACGACATCGGAATATCTGATTGAGATACTGCATGTAACTTACTTGGGTATACTAAGTGGCGAAACTATTATTAAGCGATTTTTTCTCCTAAGTCCAATAGAAGGTACCGTCTATCTAATTCACCGCTCATGTCCCATAAATAAATAGGTACACCAGACATAAGAAAGTCATTTGATAAGTCTGGAAAAAAAGAAAGAAAAATATTTGTTTCGTATGCAACTCATCCTACTTCTAGACATAGTCTCCTTCGATGGATATACACTTGGTTCAACGATCCTCCTGCTTTCATCCCACCGGAAAAAAACAGGTTTTGTCAAACGCTGCAAAATACTCGTTGACTTCAACTATCACTTCTTCATTTAATGAAAATTTCTTTCCAGCTAGCCAAAGTTTCAACTTAGGGACAGAAAGAAGTCACTTTGTGCTAAGTCTGCTGAACAGGGTGGATGAGGAAGCAATTCAAAGACCACTTCAAGCATTTTCGACACTGTTATCGCTGATGTGTGCGGCGATGCACCACACTGGTAAAAAAGTACTTTTTTGCGTGGCAGTCTTGGTCTTTCTTCAGCCAATGCAATTTTCAAATATTTCGACAATGAAGCATAGTAGGGTCCAATTATGGTTCTGTGTAATCTGTAGATTAAACGTTCTTTATTTTCCGATTGACCCTCGTAGTTGCGGGAGGAAACAGTTGTTACGAAACATAAGCAATTTTCAAAGACGCTTTTGACAGGCAGGAGCTAATACAGACTAAAATATTAATTTAGGCCAGTGGGTACTAACCTTAAAACACTTAGTGTAGGCCTCTTTTATATCCTCTATGTCTGGGCCATGAACGAAAATGGTTCAAATGGCTCTGAGCACTATGGGACTTAACTTCTGAGGTCATCAATCCCCTAGAACTTAGAACTACTTAAACCTAACTAACCTAAGGACATCACACACATCCATGTCCGAGGCAGGATTCGAACCTGCGACCGCAGCGGTCGCGCGGTTCCAGACTGTAGCGCCTAGAACCGCTCGGCCACCCCGGCCGGCTATGAACGAAAATACCTGGGATTCGTGGATAATGTTCTTTCCAACTGACCCACGCCCGTAAGCCTCACGAACCGATTCGCTGTCTGTATGTGCTGATATATATACACTCCTGGAAATTGAAATAAGAACACCGTGAATTCATTGTCCCAGGAAGGGGAAACTTTATTGACACATTCCTGGGGTCAGATACATCACATGATCACACTGACAGAACCACAGGCACATAGACACAGGCAACAGAGCATGCACAATGTCGGCACTAGTACAGTGTATATCCACCTTTCGCAGCAATGCAGGCTGCTATTCTCCCATGGAGACGATCGTAGAGATGCTGGATGTAGTCCTGTGGAACGGCTTGCCATGCCATTTCCACCTGGCGCCTCAGTTGGACCAGCGTTCGTGCTGGACGTGCAGACCGCGTGAGACGACGCTTCATCCAGTCCCAAACATGCTCAATGGGGGACAGATCCGGAGATCTTGCTGGCCAGGGTAGTTGACTTACACCTTCTAGAGCACGTTGGGTGGCACGGGATACATGCGGACGTGCATTGTCCTGTTGGAACAGCAAGTTCCCTTGCCGGTCTAGGAATGGTAGAACGATGGGTTCGATGACGGTTTGGATGTACCGTGCACTATTCAGTGTCCCCTCGACGATCACCAGTGGTGTACGGCCAGTGTAGGAGATCGCTCCCCACACCATGATGCCGGTTGTTGGCCCTGTGTGCCTCGGTCGTATGCAGTCCTGATTGTGGCGCTCACCTGCACGGCGCCAAACACGCATACGACCATCATTGGCACCAAGGCAGAAGCGACTCTCATCGCTGAAGACGACACGCCTCCATTCGTCCCTCCATTCACGCCTGTCGCGACACCACTGGAGGCGGGCTGCACGATGTTGGGGCGTGAGCGGAAGACGGCCTAACGGTGTGCGGGACCGTAGCCCAGCTTCATGGAGACGGTTGCGAATGGTCCTCGCCGATACCCTAGGAGCAACAGTGTCCCTAATTTGCTGGGAAGTGGCGGTGCGGTCCCCTACGGCACTGCGTAGGATCCTACGGTCTTGGCGTGCATCCGTGCGTCGCTGCGGTCCGGTCCCAGGTCGACGGGCACGTGCACCTTCCGCCGACCACTGGCGACAACATCGATGTACTGTGGAGACCTCACGCCCCACGTGTTGAGCAATTCGGCGGTACGTCCACCCGGCCTCCCGCATGCCCACTATACGCCCTCGCTCAAAGTCCGTCAACTGCACATACGGTTCACGTCCACGCGGTCGCGGCATGCTACCAGTGTTAAAGACTGCGATGGAGCTCCGTATGCCACGGCAAACTGGCTGACACTGACGGTGGCGGTGCACAAATGCTGCGCAGCTAGCGCCATTCGACGGCCAACACCGCGGTTCCTGGTGTGTCCGCTGTGCCGTGCGTGTGATCATTGCTTGTACAGCCCTCTCGCAGTGTCCGGAGCAAGTATGGTGGGTCTGACACACCGGTGTCAATGTGTTCTTTTTTCCATTTCCAGGAGTGTATATCTCTATCTTCCTCTCTCTCTCTCTCTCTCTCTCTCTCTTTCAATCAAATACGGCGGACATAATGACTCAAACTGTGACCAATGGAGATCCATTTTCTCGAAGGCTGTTGCAAATTGCCAGCGAACTCTTCGCCAGAGAAAAATAAATAACACCAAAGTTTTGGTTAGTTCCTCGATGCTTTATCTAGTTCTCTATATTTTTGCACCTGAAACTAAACGCAAGAAGACCTACTGCGTAAATTAACTGGAACTGATAACCGCATCTTAATGAGTGAACTAGATAACGCCTTATTTAATTTTTCTACGCGTGTCTTTTGCTGAGACTGAGGTTTCACACAAGGCACTGATCTTTTAATGCTGTACAGGTTCTCAGCCGATTCAGACACATGGTCGTGTGATGAAAAATCTGTCGTCGACAAAGTAGACACAGAGATTTTAAATAGGGTCTACATGTACGTCCTATAACAAAGGAGGAAAAAATTATAAAAAGTAATTACAGTAGAGTTTCCCATATTTTCCGTTCTAGTCTCTTAAAGACAATGATCTTTAACTACGCCTTGCGTCACAGGCTCTGGACTTCGTCGATACCTAGAAACTACAGTATTCTTTCACAGTCGACTCAACTGTGTGCCATCTGCTAGAATTGCATGCTACAAAGAGGAGTACTATTTTTTTTATCAAATGTTGTGGTCTTTTTTATTATAATGAAGCGTGACCTTTATACCCAGTCTCATAGTTACAGATAACGTACTACGTTCACAAATGTAAACCGCTAACGTATCTCAGTGGCTAAAAGTAGTGGCGTCAGGCCCCAACTTGTTTCAATTTGCCTCCGGCCACTATCCCTCTAAATATGTGACCTTTCAATATATTTTTCTATTTTTTAATATTTTTTTCTTCAGTTCTCTTTAATGTAAGTGGAAAAAAATTTCTCACTCCAACCGAAACCTTAGATATGGTTTACAGACTGCTACAAGGTCTTGCGGATGAAAGATAAAAAACAGTACCTGTTACTGTCTTATCTAAAAGTACTAATTGTAATTAAACGATCACCACATGTTCGTCTCTCGCGACCTCCTTTAGCTGCATAGCTTCCACACTGCGTACAATATTCTTTAGTATAAGTAACGAAGAACTAATACTGTGTTGCGATAAAAAATCGTTGCACTCGAATGATCGAAAAAATCTTTTCCATACTGGCAGCTATGTCCCACATCAGAAGGAATTTCAACGAAATAATCATGAAAAATCCGCCTCGATTGCACAAGCTACCTGGTGTTTACCTAGGTTTCAGCGTGGATAACCACGCCTTCTTCAGAACAAATATAAAACAGCTTGCCTAAATAGGCATAGTCAAACTCAGTTCGGTGGAGAGCCTGTGACAATCGTACGTTGGCTGGGGTGAGGCAGCACACACAGGGTTGAGATAAGTAACATTGACTTGGTACATATGTACCGTGTATTTGAAAAAAAATTTTATGGGGTCTTGCCGCTATAGGTGTTGATCTTAACTTTTGACTATGCCTATTTAGGCAAGCTGTTTTATATTTGTTCTGAAGAAGGCGTGGTTATCCACGCTGAAACCTAGATAAACACCAGGTAGTTTGTGCATTCGAGGCGGATTTTTCATAATTATTTCGATACTTACGATTGCCGACGCGCTGCAATGCTGAAAGTTCTTGAATTTCAACGACTTCCTGCACAGCGACTTACGGCATAATGCATGCCAGTACAAAAATGGTTCAAATGGCTCTGAGCGCTATGGGACTTAACATCTGAGGTCATCTGTCCCCTAGAACTTAGAACTACTTAAACCTAAATAACCTAAGGACATCACAAACATCCATGCCCGAGGCAGGATTCGAACCTGCGACCGTAGCAGCAGAGCCGCTCCGGACTGAAGCGCCTAGAATCGCTAGGTCACAGTGGCCGGCTCATGCCAGTACAGGATGAACTCTAGTTGCCGTTGAATTGGAACAGAATACCGTTCCGTGTCCAGATCTGTAGCCCACGCGCCCAGCAAAAAGACAGATATTGTTCAATGTGAAGCGCTGCACATGGCGGAAAGAAGGTACACAGTGCGCCCAGTTGGTAAGTTCCTTAAATCCACTACGCAACACATGAATCACGTAGACATCGCAACTGGTCGAAGTGAACGGAAAGAGTCCAGAGGACCATGCTGGAGTCTGGCATTTTCTAACAGGCCATGAATACGCCATCTTCTTCGCTTTCAGACACTCTGCGACCAGTGGGCCACGCAATGAAAGTCTTGTGTCCAGGCGGCCATTGCCAGGTGTCTCCAAGCCGATGGATTACCACTATAACGTCATTTACGGCAGACTGCTTTAACAACTTAACAACACCAGCAAAAATTGTAATATCACTGAGTAGTGGGTTCACTATTAAATATCACTGAGTAGTCGGTACACTGTTAAGAGCGTGTCATTTTTAGTGATGAATGCTACCGGTACTTGTTTCCAGGCAAGAGTGCACAGCACATACGAGTGTGCTGCTGAACACCAAGAAATTCAGTTTATTACCGAACAGCACGGCTGAGAGACTGCCTTCAATGCCGATGTATTAATTCCAAGCATCCTAATAATACGTCGGTATTTCGAGGCGATAAAGTAGCCAGTTGACATGCTGTCTTGGCTTCACTCATCAGTCGAATGTCCCATCGAGGCAATTTCCGACATCACAAATCTTACATATCGAGTGTTAATCTGCTCCTCCTCCACGGAGTATTCAACGATTCAGACGTCTGGGAGGTATTATGAGGTTGGGCTATAAAATAACAGGACTATTGCTATAAAACATTTTATTTCAAAAACATACATATGTAGTTACTGTAGCCCTAAATACACTCTCCTCCTCTATCCCTACAACGCTCCACGCGAATTTTCATTGATGGAAACAGTGCAGGAGATCTTCCTCTGTGAACTCCTCGATGAGAAGTGCCGCTTTTTCTTTCACTGCTTCAAAGAACTGAAATCTTGTTTCTTTTAATGCAGATTTGACATTGGGAATAAACAAAAGTCATATGGTGCTAGGTCAGGCGAGTAAGGTGGGTAGTCTAAAGCTGGCATGCTGTACTTCGTTAGAAAACTCTTAACAGACAATTCGGTATGAGCCGGTGCGTTGTCTCCATGACTTGTTCTTCCACAAGCCGGGTCGTTTTGTTCTTATTTGCTCACAGAGTTGAGCAAGAATTTCGAGGTATTAATGTTCATTAACAGTTTGACCTTCAGGAACCCAGTTTGCGCAGTTCCATGAACATTGCAAAAAACAGTCACCGGCGCTTTGAATCTTGATTTGTTCGCTCGAGATTTTCTTGCTCTCGGTGAAGATGGGCCCTTCCAGTGCACGGACTGGGGCTGAGTTTCGGGAGCACAAGTGAAAATTCAAGATTCGTCATATGTTACTCTCTTTTCAGAAATTAGGATCGTTTTCAGTGTTATTCAAAGTGTTAGCACAGTCATTCTGACGAGCTTCTATTTGTTCGATCGTGAGGATTTTCGGCACCAGTTTCGCATATACTTCTCTCATGTTAAACTGGTTAGTGATCAGGTCCAATCAGATTACCTACGTTTTTGACGTTGGAGGGCGTCCCGGGCGTGAATCAACTTCAACGTCTTCTTGGCCATCTTGGGAACACTTGAACCACTCAAAAACTAGTGTACATGATAAAACAATCTCCACCATACACTTCTTTTAGTAAAAGATAGGTTTCAGGTGCAGTTTTTGCAGGTTTCACGTGAAACTACAAGACAGTTCGTTGCTCCATTATTACACTTAACATTTCTCCGGCAAAACAAAATAACAGCTCTTACACAAACGAAGACCACGGCCAACATGATTTGCCTACAGACACCAGAATGCCGTATTCGACATCTTTGGCGAATGTGTGCTTACTCTGTGACAACATCAGTCCCGTTATTTTATAGCTACATAGTTTGTACTCACACACCAACAAGACTCACTCTGAGAATGTAATCCTTACTGAATATCACAGGAACACCTTTTTTTTTTTTTCAAGCGAACTTTGATTTTCACGTGAAAGGTATGATGTTGACAGCTTATTTTCTCTCATCACTGCAGTCATCAGTGGAACATTAGAGCATAAGTTTCCATAACGTCAAAAAGATTAAATCAAAGGAAATCATTGGAACATTTCAACAACTTTACGTGAACTTCATATCGGTCCGATTTTTGTTCATATAAGACAAATCTTTTCTTTTGTTAATTTATCCGATTCTGCAACTTTGTTTTTGTCTTTCTTATGACTGGCAACGTGCCCATCTCCCTTTGACTCGCACTGTAGCTACAGCCAGCAGCCGATGGAAACACTTGTTGCAGTAAGTACTCATTAACCCATTGGTATCGGTGCCAGGACGTGTCAGCAACAGAATCCCGCGCCACCCACGGAGGCGAGTGACGTCACGCGATCAGCGCCTCCGCTCATCAGGTGCACGGACCGTTCTGTAATGAGAGTTTACACTGCTGCGCACTCGCCCATTTGTTTCCCAGGTGGCAATGACAAGATCGGTTCGGCAGTCGGTCGATAGGCAATACCAATCGGATGGCTGACTGGTGGAATTTGTTTCGTATCTGCTGGTAATTATTGTCGCACCGCTTGCTCGCTGTTTACTAACACCCCCGGATGAAATTCAGTTTTATTGCGGAGGGAAGCAGTTTTAGTATAACGATAACAGTCTCATTAGCAGTTCAGCATGTTCGATCACTCGCTCCGTGGACGTTACGGCGACATGTGCGTGACCCACAGTCACGTCACTTCCGATGGGTGGTTTCAGCCTCTGAAGCTCGTCAGCTTCCTTGCCCATAAGAAAATTTGTTGCAGCTATTACCAACCGTCTAATTACGGACACGAGAAGGTAACAGTATTTTAAATTGTTATAGTACTGTGCACGAAGCAGTATCCATAACGCGTTCCGTAAAGAGATCCTAAAATGTTCTCTGACCCCGAGAATAATCACTTCTTCTGGAGAACAACACATCTCTCCTAAACCAAGCACTGATGTAGCATACACCAGTCAGCAGACACAAAGGGCGCGCCTCGATATTTTGCAAACAGTGAAAGGGACTTAATAGGTAGATGCCTCTGTCCCAGATTTTCGGAATGCATTTCGTTATCTACCAAGTACGCGATTGATTCTAAAAATAATTAACTAGTAGGGTAAAGGGAGGTACATTCGTGATAAATTTGTTATTTTGCTAAACTACTGCTCATGTTTATGGTATTAATCTTGTATGAATACTTTCCTGTTAGGGAGCGAACGTAATACAACGTTTTTAGGCTGTATTTCTTATTTAAAGAGTGTTACTGAATAAATATGGCGGCATCTTCCAAACGATAAAAAGTATGTAATTTTGTGATAATACTAGTCTAATTTTGTGATAAATCGTAATTACGGTAATTTCACAACAAATTTATTGGATTACTTTTTTTTTTTTTTTTTTTTTTTTTTTTTTTTTTTTTATAAGAAACTAACAATACAAGTGGTCATGCAGGTGAAAATACGTTCACTGTATCACTGACTATAACATATTGTAAAATAAATCCCGAATCTTCAATAGTTTTCACGCAGTGTCAAAAATACGCAGACGATGCAATAACCACCACAGTATTTCACGAAACGGCACGAAGAATGAGAAAAAGTTTTGTATTTTTGATTTTAAGCGTGGTGGAACAGAAACAGGCATATGGTGCCACTGGCGGGAAGCACAGAACTACCACAACACGGGCCAACCTTCTCCTTGCATAGGGATGTTCGCTGCACACAAACAAAAAATTATAACACGAAAATATCTCCCTTTACCCTATAATCCGATAAGTAATCGTCGACGACGAACGTTCTTCAGAATGTAAATGTATGGCTGTAGAGAGTCTATATAAATATTTTTTCTTTTATTATTTTGTTTTATTCGTCGTATTTAGCACTACATTTCAATGGACTTAAATAATATATCTGTATGAACAGAAATGTTTCACGGTATATACACAGAATGAACATTAATAGAACCGACAAACTGCAGAGACGGATTCCTGACTGGAAATGGAGGAAAAAGGTGATCAAAAAGTTTCCTTCGATTGCAGTACAGTCCAGAATGGGAAAGCCAATATCGCCGTGAACATTGAGCCAATCATCCCACCAACGCACCACGCTGAAATACTCGATTGGTAACACAATGCTGCACAAGTTCGTAACTGACGGTTGCACATGCTCGTGCGACAGGAATTGTCAACCCTTCAAGACCTATTTTAAGGGACCGAAGGCGTGATAGTCGTATGAGGACATATCAGGCCTATAGGTGGATGCTCGAGTGTCTCCCATTTGAGTTGGCGTAACTTCTGTTATGACATGTGCAATATGGGGACGTGCGTTATCATGAAGCAGCACAGAACATCGCGTACCATTTCACAACGGTGCTTTTTGACAGATATGCTGCCCCATATACATTCTTCATTCTTGTATGGATGTATACTGGTGCTTGTCCTTCGGCAGAAAAAAAAAGAAAGACTGTACGTTGTTCCTATTTGGACGCATTTGGTAGTAAAGTCACCATAGTTCACGTTGCCAAGTTTACCGAACGCGTGTCGGAAAGAAAGACAAGAATGCCACACTAATTCCTTGTTTACATGTCGGTGGTTATACACCCACATCTGAATCGCGCTACGTTGTATACACGCCGCAGCAACGCCTTCAAACGGAAATTTTTGATCGCCCCATGTATCTTTGCTGTAAGAGAGCCTGTTGTCGACTACGATAATGAAGACTCGAGTGGTATGGCAGTGTCGAAGTAGACGTATTGTTGAGATGACGGCGTTGCTGTTGTGTTGGTTATCGAGTGTACAGAAACATTTAAATCAATATGTGCATCGTATCGTGGGAACCTGGGATACTGAACGCATACAAAGAAGTGCAGCACGAATGGTCAGGTTTGTTTGACCTATGGGAAACTGTCATGGAGATACTGCAAGAACTGCACTGGCATATGCTTAGACATTTACGCAGACTATTCCGAAAAATGGCTCTGAGCACTATGGGACTTAACATCTTAGGTCATCAGTCCCCTAGAACTTAGAACTACTTAAACCTAACTAACCTAAGAACATCACACACATCCATGCCAAAGGCAGGATTCGAACCTGCGACCGTAGCAGTCCCGCGGTTCCGGACTGCAGTGCCTAGAACCGCACGGCCACCACGACCGGCGACTATTCCGAAAAACTATGCTTACATCGTTCCAGGACCCAGCTTTAAATGATGAATATAGGAATATACTACAAGCCCTTACGTATCGTTTCCATATTCATCGCAAGGAGAAGATTAGATAACTTATTTGTGCGCACAAACGCATTTAATCAATCATTCTTCCCGCGCTCCATATGTGAATGATATGGAAAGAAGGCCTAATAGCTGGTCAAATAGGAAGTAGTAATTTTTATGTACATCACTATGGCTTGCAGAGTACGGACGTAGACGTAATTGTATATTTTGCCTCTTTTGAAACGATGAAAGGTGTCGAGTGCACTGACAGCGCAATGATGTGTACAGCTCGATGCGCGTGACGCGTATAATTCAGGTCGGATGTGGTTCCATGATGTTTGGTGGTGTTTTTCGTACCATGGGTTGGGCGGACTCAAAAAAAAAAAAAATTCAAATGTGTGTGAAATCTTATGGGACTTAACGCTAAGGTCATCAGTCCCTAAGCGTACACACGACTTAACCTAAATTATCCTAAGGACAAACACACACACACACCCATGCCCGAGGGAGGACTCGAACCTCCGCCGGGACCAGCCGCACAGTCCATGACTGCAGCACCTTAGATCGCTCGGCTAGTTGGGCGGACTATTCAGGTTAATGTGAACATGAATCAGGACAGTTATTTCAACATTATTGGCGACTAAGTGCTGCTCTTTCTTCTGTATCTTCACGATGATTATATTTTTTGGCCGTTTCCATCTTCCAAGATGACAACAGCTGAATACATATGAAAGCACGCATCAGTTTCTGATTTGACGAACACGTAGCCACCCTATCACACTCTAATTTGCCCGGTCTCATTACCACAGAAAATGTGGTTCAAATGGCTCTGAGCACTATGGGACTCAACTTCTGAGGTCATTAGTCCCCTAGAGCTTAGAACTAGTTAAACATAACTAACCTAAGGACATCACACACATCCATGCCCGAGGCATGATTCGAAAAAAATGGTTCAAATGGCTCTGAGCACTATGGGACTTAACATCTATGGTCATCAGTCCCCTAGAACTTAGAACTACTTACACCTAACTAACCTAAGGACATCACACAACACCCAGCCATCACGAGGCAGAGAAAATCCCTGACCCCGCCGGGAATCGAACCCGGGAACCCGGGCGTGGGAAGCGAGAACGCTACCGCACGACCACGAGATGCGGGCCAGGATTCGAACCTGCGACCGTAGCCGTCTCGCGGTTCCAGACTGCAGAGCCTAGAACTGCACGGCTACTGCGGTCGGCACAGAAAATGTCTGGCACTATTACGAACTGTAGATGAAACATAGTAACCAACATGCCCATAACTTTATACATTTACCGGATCCAGTCGTCGATGAGACGCTTCTGTCAGATGTGGCAAAGAAACTTGTGGACTCTCTCTCTTGCCCAACTGAGGCCATTATCAAGGCCAGGGGCGTTGTTACACGGTATTAACATCATGTCTCACGATAGTGATTAATTTTTTTTACTGTGTGGTTATTAAAGTTGAATAATACTGAATTTTATTACCGTACGCCTCAGTTTCATTCCCTCTTTTATTTCCCCTACTATTATGGACTCTTCCCAGTGTAAGCCATGCCTAACAATTGTATGTTTATATTTTATTTCACAGAAGCTGTTGAAAGCGTAATCAAGTACAGACTACAGTTGCTTTCCAGAAAATCTTTACATAATTTAAATGGAATAACAGGTGGTTTGCGACCTCTCTGCAGGGTGTGAAATCGGTAACCTAAATGTGCTTGGCCTTAATGCAGCGAGGTCAGCCAGGCAAACAGAATTTTAAACGAAGCTGCTCATCGTGAACTGACTGTGGAATTAAGTACCAGACAACACTAAAGATGGTCAAGTATCAGGAAACAAAGCTGTAAGTTTCATACGGAATGCATAACGGATGTAAGTTTAAGACGGCATGTATATGTGAGTACCATTACCATTACAGGTCATAACTTAAAAAGGAAATAATGCCATGGTTTTGCTAAGATAGCCTAGCAAAGCTGACAGCGCAATATAGCATCATTAGCAACCGAATACATCATAAAGGGAAAAGTAAACACCACAGACATCCGTGGCAAACTGTAAAAAACTCAAAGGGCAAACCAGAACGAGATTACCTCTCAGCCCTCCAGACAAGGACTAAACGCCTCCTGGAGGCACTGTGGCAATTCTGGCGCTCTGCTATCGTTGCCGACAGAAGGTCCGTACCAAATGACGCTACATACTCGTACAGATGAATTTTGTCGCCGACTGGGGTAAAAAATGTGTGTGAAATTTTATGGTACTTAACTGCTAAGGTCATCCGTCCCTAAGCTTACACACTACTTAACCTAAATTATCCTAAGGACAAACACACACACCCATGCCCGAGAGAGGACTCGAACCTCCGCCGGGACCAGCCGCATAGTCCAGGACTGCAGCGCCCGAGACCGCTCGGCTAATCCCGCGCGGCACTGTGGTAAGTTATCGCCGTTTCTGGACACGCCGGGGGTACGCCTTCTAAGGCTATGCGTCATTCTTCCTTACAAAAAGTCGCGTCTTTGTAGTGAAATAAGAATATCCTTCCGTATAAGAACGGCCTTAGATATTTAAGGCGAAGCCATTATTATGAATGATACGACTTCGTACAAAGGATATGTACAGGGTGTTTCAAAAATGACCGATATATTTGAAACGGCAATAAAAACTAAACGAGCAGCGATAGAAATACACCGTTTGTTGCAATATGCTTGGGACAACAGTACATTTTCAGGCAGACAAACTTTCGAAATTACAGTAGTTACAATTTTCAACAACAGATGGCGCTGCGGTCTGGGAAACTCTATAGTACGATATTTTCCACATATCCACCATGCGTAGCAATAATATGGCGTAGTCTCTGAATGAAATTACCCGAAACCTTTGACAACGTGTCTGGCGGAATGGCTTCACATGCAGATGAGATGTACTGCTTCAGCTGTTCAATTGTTTCTGGATTCTGGCGGTACACCTGGTCTTTCAAGTGTCCCCACAGAAAGAAGTCACAGGGGTTCATGTCTGGCGAATAGGGAGGCCAATCCACGCCGCCTCCTGTATGTTTCGGATAGCCCAAAGCAATCACACGATCATCGAAATATTCATTCAGGAAATTAAAGACGTCGGCCGTGCGATGTGGCCGGGCACCATCTTGCATAAACCACGAGGTGTTCGCAGTGTCGTCTAAGGCAGTTTGTACCGCCACAAATTCACGAAGAATGTCCAGATAGCGTGATGCAGTAATCGTTTCGGATCTGAAAAATGGGCCAATGATTCCTTTGGAAGAAATGGCGGCCCAGACCAGTACTTTTTGAGGATGCAGGGACGATGGGACTGCAACATGGGGCTTTTCGGTTCCCCATATGCGCCAGTTCTGTTTACTGACGAAACCGTCCAGGTAAAAATAAGCTTCGTCAGTAAACCAAATGCTGCCCACATGCATATCGCCGTCATCAATCCTGTGCACTATATCGTTAGCGAACGTCTCTCGTGCAGCAATGGTAGCGGCGCTGAGGGGTTGCCGCGTTTGAATTTTGTATGGATAGAGGTGTAAACTCTGGCGCATGAGACGATACGTGGACGTTGGCGTCATTTGGACCGCAGCTGCAACACGGCGAACGGAAACCCGAGGCCGCTGTTGGATCACCTGCTGCACTAGCTGCGCGTTGCCCTCTGTGGTTGCCGTACGTGGTCGCCCTACCTTTCTAGCACGTTCATCCGTCACGTTCCCAGTCCGTTGAAATTTTTCAAACAGATCCTTTATTGTATCGCTTTTCGGTCCTTTGGTTACATTAAACCTCCGTTGAAAACTTCGTCTTGTTGCAACAACACTGTGTTCTAGGCGGTGGAATTCCAACACCAGAAAAATCCTCTGTTCTAAGGAATAAACCATGTTGTCTACAGCACACTTGCACGTTGTGAACAGCACACGCTTACAGCAGAAAGACGACGTACAGAATGCCGCACCCACAGACTGCGTTGTCTTCCATGTCTTTCACATCACTTGCAGCGCCATCTGTTGTTGAAAATTGTAACTACTGTAATTTCGAAAGTTTGTCCGCCTGAAAATGTACTGTTGTCCCAAGCATATTGCAACAAACGGTGTGTTTCTATCGCTGCTCGTTTAGTTTTTATTGCCGTTTCAAATATACCGGTCATTTTTGAAACACCCTGTAGCATGTTTAAATGATAGTTCGCAAGAATGTTTCACAGCCGCCATTCATTTTCTGCACATACCAACTAAAGCTATTGTTCTTAGGTTCACCATACTACTGCATAGTTCACCGTATTCATGTAGCTACATATTTTGTGGCCACGATATTTTTTATTCGGGGTGGCATGGGTTCCAAAAATCCTTAGCATATCCACACAAGTTGCAAAGTATGGTGGTTTGCAGCACTGAATTGGTGAACAGATCACATGATACGTGTCTTCGTTGGGGTATTATCAGGTAGACAGTTATTTTGTTACAAAATTCCATGTACAGTGGGGAAGATTTTGTGGAACCCGGGTGCAAGAGCTAAGCAATAGAACTAACGTTGTCTAAAACTCTCGTAACAGCTGCTGTCACAATCACAGGTCAATTTGGAGAGCCAATGCTGACCTGTTTAAGCCCTGCGCTGCCTGTGGGGAGCAGAAAACGGTCATCCTGACCCGCTCATGATATAGTGCAATAGAAAACTTGATTCGTCTGTCCAGTCAACTAGTTTACAATCTTCCGCGGCCTTATCACGAAGATCCCGTATCAGCTATAATAATAATTGATGAGGTCGTTATTAAAGTAGTGAACACGACGCATCGTCTTTTATAGAGGATGATCAGGGCACTTTCAAAAACTTGCACCTTTCCCAGTACCGAACATTTCCATGCCGCAAGTCAGTATTCGGCTGCTCTATTCTAACTTAAACAGCGGGCAAGACTGCTACTCTAAACATATTCTAACGTCAGGAGTTTGTGAAAATCCAGCGAGACTCGTCCTTTACGTGATACTAATTCCTTACCAGTTTTCCATATTTCTGCGCACGTAATTGACCGAATGAACTTTCCGTATTCCTAGCGCCTGTACCACGCCAGTTGCCCTGCAGATGATCTAGACGTGGACCTGTTTACTGGTGCAGTAGACGCAACGTGAAAAAGACTGGTGTTGAACGTCAGCATCAGTGTCGTAACAGACGGAGCACCAGGTCGGATGGAACAAAATCTTGGAAGAAAATAGACTGTACACTTGTTTCAGGAGTCACTCTAGCATTCCATCAGGAGATTCAGGGAAATCTAGAAAAAACCGCATAAGAATAGTCGTTCAGGGATTTGAATTCACTTGTCTCGATTACAAATCCTGTGTTTTTGCGCCATCTCACTCAGCAGGAACGGTGGACATAATGTGGTGATATATATATATATATATATATATATATATATATATATATATATATATATATATATATATATATATATGAAACTTACAACACAATGGTTCAGTGACAATTAAGGCTGGCCGGGGTGGCCGAGCGGTTCTAGACGCTACAGTCTGGAACCGCGCGACCGCTACGATCGCAGGTTCGAATCCTGCCTCGGGCATGGATGTGTGTGATGTCCTTAGGTTAGTTAGGTTTAAGTAGTTCTAAGTTCTAGGGGACTGATGACCTCACAGGTTAAGTCCCATAGTGCTCAGAGCCGTTTGAACCATTTTTTTTGAACAATTAAAGGAAAATGTGGTCAGCTTTAGTTTGTTCCGATATTAGTTTGCTGATATGCAATTTCCATGCTAAAGGCAAAATCACACGTTTCGGAGAGGCACCGACAGTGGTATACAGGTATAAGTTCGTATCGTAACTGTTACAGACAGTTGCAGGTCACAGAAACACGTCCTCGATGCTTTGTTTAAAGCAGGTCTGAAGTAGTATGCTCCATTGATTTATTCGAAAGCGTGAAATGAAATCACTAACATTTCCTCGTACTTACAGCAGGACCAGGTAATTTCAAATCAATTTCCCTTATATCATTGTAATGTGGTTTACTGCCATGAGGTTAATAGCGACGCTCTTCTGTATCAGCGTATGACTCGAATCGCCGCATCAATATGCTTTCGTACGATCAAACAATTTTTTAAATAAAGGTGAAGGTGAAAAAAGTGTCATTTTGCAGCCACACAAAGTTGCTGAATAAAGTTATCATAAAACGTTCAGTCTTGTTTTGGTTAAAATTTTTCATTCGCACTATTACGTTTATCCGATGAAACAACGCGACATTTTGATTTCTTAGAAATTTTGAGAGACTATTTACTACCAGTGAGACTTTTACAACACAGTTCACACAGACGAGATTTCATATGATTATTCAGAATGATTTATTTTAGATTCTACGGCCAATATAGTTTCTTCTTATGACACAGTCTAGTGTCTGTGTAGCTGGTTCTTCAAGTCATCACTTACGTTAAAGTTTTATAGGAAGGATCAAGCACGGTATCCAACTGCAGAGTCGAGTCATCCATGGAAACAAAACTAAAGGCTTTAAAAGATCCTTCACAGGTCTCATCAGCTTGCACAGCGCTCTCCCCTCAACAGACTCGCAACCTGGACAAGCACGGTGACTCACATAGGTGGCAAATCGGTTACAAGCAGACTGACGCACCTGCTTACGCAACAAAATTACTGATACAAATAAACTCCAATCACATAACACACGTCGAGTAAACGGGTTGGTAATTATCTACCTGATTAGAAATTGTAATTCCTGGATGAGCGACGTAATGACAAAGCTTTCAGCCTCCGGTACGGTAAACATTTCGTGGAATCCCGCCCATACAGAGCATCACAAATGTACTCGCTAACGGTCTAGCACTCATAGTGTCATAATGCAACCTGTCGTATTTCTCTTTAAACTAGCGAATAATTATCAAACACAGGTTTACACATGAATATGAGAAGCTACAGAAAACGAACTTCATCTGCACTGACATTAGGGATAAATTTATGACTGACTCCTTTATCATTCAGGCGTTTGAATGCGATGAGAATACCCCTAATACAGTTTCGAGTGGAAATTAAGAAGTACAAATTCTACATTCGTACGGTAAAACAAGTCGAAAAGAAGGAAGGGTAGTCGATAGAAAACACGTGAAAGTAACTGTCTCTTACGTTCTCACGACTAAACCACTGAACCGATTTTGATGAAATTTGGTATGGAGATAGCTTGAACGCTGAGGAAGAAGATAGGCTACTTTAGAAAGGAGAAAAGTGCAATAAAATTAAAACGTATGTATAAACCATCCATTATAGAATATTACAGCCTTGAGGTATAATTATTCTCAAAGCAATGTATAATAGAATAGAATGAATATGTTATTTAGTGACCCTGGTGAAACTTAAAAGAGAAATTCAGTAGGGTCGCTATAGAGTATATTCGTTCTATGCTATTATACATTGCTTTGTGAATAATTACACCCGAAGTTCAAAAATTCAAATGGCTCTGAGGGCTATGGGACTTAACATCTGAGGTCATCAGTCCCCTAGAACTTAGAACTACTTAAACCTAACTAACCTAAAGACATGACACACAGCCATGCCCGAGGCAGGATTCTAACCTGCGCCCGGTTCCAGACTGAAGCGCCTAGAACCCCTCGGTCACAGCGGCCGGCACACCTCAGGTCTTTAATGTTTCACAACGGGTGGTTTATACATACTTTGTAGGTTGATGGTATGTACTGAAAAAAGATAAAAATATCGACCTTTAAGATGGCGAAGAAGGATCTTTCTTTTTTACATCAGTGAACATAAACCATATTTAAAAATCATTAAATTTGCTGAGTAGTGTACACATTGCATAATGTATAGCCACTTTAATAACACAATTCATTGATGTGTGCTCCTGCCTACACCCCTCCGCACGCACCTGTCGGCAGCAATGCTGCGCTCGCCGTGTGTTAGGTGTTAGGGCAGTTGGAATGGAATAGTGGGGGGGTAGGGGGGGTGGGGGTAGTGGGAGGTGGAGGAGGCGCACATCACCAGCAAAACACATTGATTATCTACCTATTTAGCGGCACTACATACATTTATACACACAAACACACATATCTACACCATTTTCTGCAAATGTTTGCTCTTTTTTCACATGGAATTTTCAATTAAGCTTTTGAATACGGTTCGGTTCTCCGGTTGGCCCTAAGATTGCCTCTGAGCTTAATTGGTCTAATCTCTTGTATCACTGCAGGAACCACGCCAATCTTTTCCGTGGTTGGTATTTCATATTGAACAAAGGACTAAACGAATTTCACGTCGAGGAAAGCGAAGTACTAAAGCCCTGTGTTAGAACAAATATTTGGTTTAATGAGTTCATTACTTTTTAATGTAATTTTATGTGGCACTTGCAAACCTGAAGTCAGTTGATGATCAGCTGTTCTTGAAGCTGTTCACCAGAAGCTGTATGCTATATAGCGTTCTCCAAGGTGGCAGTGTGAATTTACGAAAGTGCTTCTGAGAATCAACTGTCATGCTGCTCGAAGACGGAAGGCCAGGGAATGGATCGCCATGGTTCTGTTCTTGAGGGTGTATAACCGACATACGATCGCTTTTTGACGAAGCAGATATTTTGTATGTTACCATAGCATTAATTTCTTATTTATAATAAATACACGTATACACTGGCGTGAAAAATTAAAGGAATAAACCGCTGTTCCTCAGTCCTGTACCTAATTCACGATATAATCATACAAACTGTCAACAGATGTCCGTACGATCGTGTTCTGTACGGAAGATGGCACATCGGTTACCGGAAAATCACGCCAACGATGACGTCAGGGCACCTATCAAAGGGAGTAGTGTTTGCCGGGCAGTCCCACATCCACAACTGCTATGTACGCGGTAACAGACAGTGCAATATGCCACACAGAAGACGCCCATCAGATTCTCTGCGGTGGAAGGCCACAGGAAGAATGGAAGCAGGATAGGCGCAAATACATGTGGCCCGATGGCTTAACGTGAATCGTCCTATTGTTTCTCGCATGTGGTGACAGTTTATAGAGACCGAAACTGTGTCACGAAGGCCTGAGCCGACCACGTGTGACATCAGAAAGAGAGGACCGTTATTTGGCTGTAGCGGCACACGGCACACGGATACTGGCATCTGACCTCGCAGCATCCCTTGGACGTGTTGTATCGAGGCAAACGGAGTACTGAAAGCTTCAGCAGTGTGGTCTTTACTGTTGAAGACCTGCTGTATGTTAACCTCTGGCGTGTCTTCATAGAAGGGAACGTCTGGAGTGGAACCATCAACATGCCACTGGACGGTAGAACAGTGGGCCAATGTTCTTTCACAGATGAGTCCCGAATTGGTATGGAGAGTGATTCTCGACAGATTTGCATCTGGAGGGCAAGCGGACCACGATTTCAGGACCCGAACATTGTGGAAAGAGCCGATATCGAGGAGGATCCCTAATGGTGTGGGCAGGGAACATCTTAACCACATTACCACCTTTTCATGAAACTGTGCGGGTGAATCGGCAAGACTTAACTGCTGTTGGGTATCGTGAAGAGATGTCGCGAGGTGCTGTGCGCCCAGACTTCGTACTGGTGGAAGATAATGCTCGACCTCATAGAGCACGAGTAATTGATATTTCTTGGAGACAGAAGATACTGCACGCATGGCGTGACCTGCTCGCTCTCTCGATTTGAATCCCATAAAGCGTGTCTGGGATTCACTAGGGAAAAGGATCGCATCACGTCAGCATCCACCGACCACTCTCCAAGACTTACGAGCAGCTCCGCAGGAACAATGGGCGTTATTGCCTCAGCATGACATTGATGACGTTATTTGTAGCATGCTCCGTCGTTGTCAGGCCAGTATTGCTACCAGAAGCGGTCAAACACCATAGTGAACATATTAACCAGTTGTCGCAATCTGGTATGTTGGAAAAACTAAGAACGTTTTCGTCTATTGTTATACACGTTGCAGTTGTTTACATTCTGTATTCTTTACATTGTTTCTACTTTGCTATGACCTGTTTACACTATTTTGTGGGGCAACCTTGCAAAATTTCCGTTTGTTGCTTTAATTTTGGACCCCAGTGGAAAATCAATTTAACTGAATCAAACAGCTCAACGTGCGATAGTAAATGTGACACTTTCGAATAAAATACAGAATCTTTAATATTACACCTTATACCAGATGGTTTTTCGTGGCCTCTTCGAGGTTCCCAACGGTGAAAAACTGTGGCAGTCTGATGCTCTTTAGAATTTCTCTCATTACCACTTTTAACTTAATGACATCTTCCATCTTGCTCGACAATTTACAAGTAATTTCACGTTCATATGGAAAAAATGGAATATCATAGTTTTTGCCATTTAAGCCATGTTCTACACCAACTCTTCGTGCGTTGAATCTGAACTGCAGATACAACATTTGTAAAATTGAAAAAAAGCGGAAAATAGAAAAGGGAAAAATTTTGTTTTCGGCAGCGCCAACATTGACATCGTTCTTAAGCTGTTAGACGTTGTCCAAAACTGTTAGCTGAAATTCTACATCGTCAAAAAGTTAACTGTTCTCGGACTGTTTACCGCCGACGTAGATTCATTTAAAACTGGTGGAAGTTTGTATGAAGTCTGCTTCATCCATTTTCAACGGATAACGTGTGGGCGAATGAATTCAAAAGTACCCATACTTAGGAAGAGGATCCAGGTGAAAACAGCATCACAGAAGAAAATATCAAGAATACACAGTACGGGGGTGGATCACCCGCGATTAAAGGTATACGAACTTCGACACCAAAAGGTATATCACAAGAAAAATTGTGATACATTATCAACGGTGAATCTGAACTCC
Source organism: Schistocerca cancellata (assembly GCF_023864275.1). Taxonomy (NCBI): domain Eukaryota; kingdom Metazoa; phylum Arthropoda; class Insecta; order Orthoptera; family Acrididae; genus Schistocerca; species Schistocerca cancellata. The sequence goes on along the minus strand of NC_064626.1, from coordinate 318,421,393 downwards.
ACTGACTACATTTCAGAGGTTGTACAGGGATGTTTTCTGAGTGCTAATGGTGTAAGGGACCCGTAGGGTCTGGTGATTCATTAGAGAGTAATTGCAGTTCGTTTGATTTCTTAATCTCATTTATCATTTATCTATTTCGCACTGGAAGTATCTACACTACAGTACAGACGTCGATAGTATGCGCTGTGTGTCCTCTTCGGTCTGCAGCTCGTTCCATTCTTTCACGGCCCTTGCTGCTGACAACAGCGATGCTCACTTTACTCTTCACCCTGGAACTTGTATTCAGTATTTCTCGGTTCTGTGTCGCGATTGTTTTCCGGCAGTTGTTAGTTGCACGTTAACAGTAATACACAGCTGTACGTCGTAGGTTTACTGTTGAAGGGCTAGCAGATGTGCACCTCTTGTATAAGTTCAATGACTGTGGTGGAAGACTGGTACGCCGACGCCGCGTTGAGCTGTTCCCGCTACACCGACAACCACGCCGCAGTACTTTTGCATCTGAGAGCTGTTGCATTACTCTTTGTTCGTGTGTTGCACGTTTTGGTGATTGCATATTAAAGGCTTCTGAAGAAGGTGTTTCCATAGAAGATAATTGGAGTAACGAACCGAATTAATCATAATTACATTATTACTCTGTAACGAGCCACTGTAGACCACGGATCGCTAGTACCAAATAACTCAGAAAGTATGACTGAACAACCTCCGAAATTTTATCGGTGCAGTTGGGATTCATCCTGCACTTGAAGAGTTAGGTTAGGTTAGGTTAGTGTTGTTTAACGTCCCGTCGACAACGAGGTCATTAGAGACGGTGCACAAGCTCGGGTTAGGGAAGGATGGGGAAGGAAATCGGCCGTGCCCTTTCAAAGGAACCATCCCGGCATTTGCCTGAAACGATTTAGGGAAATCACGGAAAACCTAAATCAGGATGGCTGGAGACGGGATTGAGCCGCCGTCCTCCCGAATGCGAGTACAGTGTGCTAACCACTGCGCCACCTCGCTCGGTGAAGAGTTAACATGTCTTGTGTAAATTGGGCGCAGAGTTTCTTGAAAGCTTACAATAGGCAAATGCAGAAACAATTTTCTTGGCAATGTTTTAACTGTTTTAAAATGAATCTAACTAAGTTTGTGCTGTTATCGTGCAAGAGACAAGTGACCACCAGCTCATGCCAGAAATTAATAAGCAGTCAAGGAAGTGGGTGGATGCCATCGACCTACATTAAAGAAGGCGAAGTCGGATTGATCTGCTGGGATGGTCGTGGTAACTGTATACTAAAATGCAAAAGATATTCATCTTATTGATTCCAAGAAAAAGAGTAAAAAGATAACTCGTGAGTACTAGGAAAATCTTCTGTAGCAAATGATCTTCAATCAGGACAAAGCACCTACACACAAAAGAGCTTTTAGAATGGAGACTCTTAGGATCAGAATTCCGAATTGATCAAACATCTCTCTGCTTTTCATCTACTACCACGTGTAAGGAAAATAGTGGTTGGTAAACTATTTGAGTCACGAGATTATGGAAGTTGGTAAGTATTTTGCACGCTGAGAATCATTCATCGGAAAAAAGGGTCAGCTACGGGGTTCAAAATTGGAAAAGATGTGCTTTTCTACATATAAAACTGTCCTTCACAATCAGGCCGAGAACATTCCACCTAGCGCTCTTGGAATTTGCAAAAGGGAAGGTTATTACAGTACACAATCTGGTTCTGAGTCATCTTCTAATTACGCTTCTTCCCTGGATTCTCGTGACGTATGATACTAAATTAAGTTTGACGGACTACACTAGATCACGATTTCCAGAGTGAAGATCACTTACGTTGAAACCGAATAAGCAGAAATGACAGCTCTCGCAGCAGGCATTTTGCCTTCCGAGAGGCATCTGTTTTGATTATGAACAGTACACCGCCATTTATCATCGGGTTAACATCGAGCAGCGCAAAACACCACTGCTATGTCAAACCCTTGTCGCTACGGCTACGCTTGATTCATAGGCCTACTGTATTCAGATTCTAGCCAGGATTGTACCGATTGCAGTTTCTGATGCAGGCAAGGAAGTGGCGTAATACTTCTCTTGCTCACTGACTGAGAACACAAACTATATACGTAGCCTCTTCCTCTACTTACCCAACACCAGGTATATGTCTGCTTCCACGATGCGTCCACCACAACGTCAGCAACCTGGTACTGGTGCCAGCAGCAGAATGACCTGAAACCAAAACGGAAGTGTAAGAACAGAAAACATTCTTCACGTCTACTTTTAATGGTAGCGAACTGGCGTTCACGAGTCTCACCTACGATACCTGGATGATACGAATATCACATACAATTCATGGGCTTGTTGCTCATTTACTGATGACGTCTTATTATTTATTTTCCTTGTTGTGGCATCCCTCAAACGTTACCTACAGAGCGAACTTGTTCGAAAACATCGGATGTTAAAAATAAGATTCTGGTGCCATACATTTACTCATACATACTAGCACACACCGCCATACACGTTTTCTTTTTACCCTCTCCTTCCAACCACCACACTCAATATCAACACCGACGTTGATGTCATGTTCCTTGATCTCAAAAAGTTATTTGATACAGTTCCTCGCTGTTGTCTCGTGAACCAAATAAGAGATTTGTAATTATCTTCAGGACATCCTTGTAGATAGAACCTCATACGTCGCTCATAACGAAACAAAATCATATTTCGGGAGCACCCCATGGGAGTGTTACAGGATCGTTACTGTTTACAGTCCAGATCAATGTTACATCATGACGTTTGCGAACGATGCTGTTATCAGTATGAAGGACGAAATGCCAGAAGACAGTAACGAAGTGCAGGACGGCCTGGAGGGGTTCCACGACTGATGCAAGAACTGGTTGTTGACCCTGAACATAAATAAATGCAAAATATTTCGCAAAAATAGGCGAGGGGATCCACCACTGTTCGATTACATTACTGGTGACAAAGCCGGACGATGTGGCCGAGCGGTTCTAGGCGCTTCAGTCTGGAGCAGCGCGACCGCTACGGTCGCAGGTTCGAATCCTGACTCGGGCATGGATGTGTGTGATGTCCTTTGGTTAGTTACGTTTAAGTAGTTCTAAGTTCTAGGGGACTGATGACCTCAGATGTTAAGTCCCACAGTGCTCAGAACCATTAGAACTGGCGACAAATCAATAAAGTACCTACGAGTATTTAGTGGAAATTGTAGGAAAAGCTGATGTTAGGTTGAATGCATTTTAAGTATCTTATGAAAATGTAATTCATCCACGGAAAACGTAGTAGCTTACAAAACGCTTCCAACTGATCCTTGAGTATTGCTCATCATTCGGGGACCATTACTAAGTGGATTAATAGAAGAGTTTCAAAAATGAGCGGAGTGTTTCGTCACGGGATCGTTTAGCCGGTGCAAGAGCGAGATGAAGATGTTCAACAAACTTCAGTGGCACACGCTACAAGAGAGGCGTTGTGCACCACGATCGGGTTCCCTGTAATTGAAATACGAACACAGCACATTCTGGACATAGTCGGGCAACATATTAGAACTACTTCCTCTCACATACCTCTCGCGAAATAACTACAACGTGCTCATAAGGAGGTTAACCGACAATCACTCTTCCCACGCGCTACTCGCAAAAGCAAAAAGGTAAATGATTAGTTGGGAAAGGAAGCAGCTGATAGCAGTACCATACTGATAGCAGTGCCGGAAGTACTCTCGGCTGCACACCGTAAGGTGGCTTGTGAAATGGCGCTGCAGTCCGGAACCGCAGGACTGCTACGGTCGCAGGTTCGAATCCTGCCTCGGGCATGGGTGTGTGTGATGTCCTTAGGTTAGTTAGGTTTAAGTAGTTCTAAGTTCTAGGGGACTTATGACCTAACATGTTGAGTTCCATAGTGCTCAGAGCCATTTGGCTTGTGAAATATAGAGATAGACGTAGACCAAAGCCACCACCACCACAAACACTTCAGAAATTTCTACTCTTTAGATAGTCCACTTCATAACTTTACATTATTTTGCTCTTTAGACCCTAGGCGTAATGGAAATTACGAAAATTTTATTTTGAAGTAGGCTTCGTACGAAATATCCAAAATATTATTAATTTTATCCATGACTGCTTGAGAATACTGTAGCTGATTGTTTAATTATCCGCGAGGAACAAAAATGCGTCAGCCACACAGATTTTGGAACAATAATTTATTTTCAGTTACTAGTTTCGAGCCAAGACCCATCATCAGACTGCAGCGAGGATTTCTAGAGCCGATTTCTGCCTGTTTTCCTGTAATTTACGTCCCTGTTGAAGGATGAAAATGTACAAATGCGTAAAAGAAATCCTCAGTACTGCCTGGTAATAGGACTAAAGCCAAAACTAGTTCTGGAAAAATAAATTACTGTTTAAAAATAGTGTGGTTGGTTGCTGTTACCTTCCTCAAAGAAAATAATAATTTTATAACAGTTACTGCAAAAGATGGCCACTCAACCAAAGAGTACCATAACCATTTGCCAATGGTTAAAAATTAGCAAAGCGTTTCTACATCCTTTGTTGTTGACGTCTTCACGCTAGTAGGTAACTGATGGCTAAACTTCACTAAAAGCTGTAGTAAGCTATTTATTACTTCGGATCGCAGAGGGCGACTGAAGATGATGTGCTGTGAATTCCCCGGGATGCATTTGCGCAGAGGTGAGTGCAAACCTTGCAATCAATGAAAGCTCTTTTCATGATTAAAAGGGAAGTGCCATATTATCAGGAGAAAGTTCCCGTGATACACTTCAGAGTCGTACCATGGTACAGATGAGACGATGATATTGATTTTAGAGCGCATAACCACCACCCTATGAAAATGTGAATCATAACCCTTGGTGCTATTCGACAAGAATAGGCTGAGTGTCGGCACCGGAATTCATCTCCTCTCTTCCCTCATCAACGTACAACACAAACATGACGCCACGCTGTGCACACACACATTACAGTTGGCTACACTTAGCCGCGACTCTCAAACATCGCGCGAGAGGGGCCAGTGTACGCGGAGAAAGAAAACCGAAATCTTTTTCTATTAGGCTGCCGGAGCCAGCCCTTGGGGACTGCTGCCCAACAATGCTCTGTGGCTCCTCATTTTTCACACATCTCTTGATAGTAAAGCGTCTCTTCTTGTTCACGTACGAACTAAAAGAATGTTATTTGTATTGTAGTGCTGCAGTAAGTGTTAAAAAACGTCAATATAGTTTGTGTTTAGTTATGTAGGGCAACAGATTGCCTAAGCTTATTACCTCACTGTAGCCAGCAAGAGAGACGCAATAATAACACAAGTTGCTAAATCCTAATCTTCAAGATAAAGTGATGAAATTTATCTGTACCCTGAAAAACTGATTACGTGCTAGGTCTTCTAAAGTAGTTCTTGGGGTTGACGGCGGAAATCACCAGATCGTGGTGCCCGATTGCTAGACGTATAATTCGCAGGCCCAACTAAACACCCGTACAGAGGGGATAAATTGTTTGTGACATTGCACAGAGGTGGTAGGTTTTCTGTGCGCTCCACGAACGAAGTTATAAAGGATGGGTGCCAAAATTTGTTTTGCAATGCGACTGCCTGGTTACCAAACTACTTTATGAACTTCCTCACGTATTTCACAGCTTATTCGTCAGTCACTTGTTCAGACTCTGAAGCGTCGAGTGTTGTAATGGATCTCCCAAAGAAATTTGTTGAAAGGGCAGTTTCGACTTTTTGCTTCATACCTATCGCTTTATGTCTTTATATAAAATAATCAAAAAAGACAGTTTTCAGAATAAAACACGAAGAACTACTTAATTACGCTGGCAACATAAATGAGGATACAACCATAATCCCCTCAAATTATGCTGAGATGCTAGAGACAGAACTGATTGGAATAAATGAGGACCTATGGGCCGCAAGTCTAAGTTTCAACGAGATAATGCATATATACATGCTTCTCCTACAACTAAAAACTGATTTGAAGATAAAGATATCGATATCGTGCACTGGTCTGCATTGAGACCAGATTTGACCCCGTGGAAAACTTTTGAGAAATATTTGCAACGAGTTTTTATCGCAATGGAAGGTACTTTGAGGCTGTATGTGAGCTGAAAAAAGCGATACTAGAAAAAGTGGGTGACAATTGCACTGCAAAACCTACAGGCCCTAACAAAATCAACGCCAAAGAGAATTTTTGAGATTATTAGGAAGAAAGGAGGCTGGACAAAGTGCTAACAATGCAATCACACAACAGGGCAGTGAGTGCCTTTATACCAATTTCCTTACAGGAAATGCAAACGCCTTATTTAATAGCTCGTTTTGTAATTCCATCATGATTGTTTATATCTTATATTTATTATGCAGTTCTCTATACTGTGCCTTCTCATCTCCGAATAACTACTGCAGCCAACATCCTTCTGAATCTGCTTACTGTATTCATCTCTTGGTCTCCCTGTACGATTTTAGCCCCCCCCCCTGCCCCCCTCACGTTTCCCTCCATTACTAAACTGGTGAGCTCTTGATGTCTCTGATGTGCCCTATCAACCGATCCCTTCTTTTGGTCAAGTTGTGCCACAAATTTCTTGTTTCCCCAATTCTGTTCAGTAACTTCTCATTAGTTAATTGATCTACCCATCTTCTGTAGTACCACATTTAAAAACTTTCTATTATCGTTTTGTCTAAACTATTTATCGTTCATGTTTTACTTCCATACATTGCTACACTCAAATAAGACTTCCTAACACTTAAATCTATATTAACACATCTCTCTATTTTCAAAAATCCTCTCTTGCCATTGCCAGTCTACATTTTATATCCTCTTAACTTCGGCCATCATCAGTTATTTCGCTGCCCAAATAGCAGAACGCATCTACTGCCTTAAGTGTCTCGTTTCCTGATCCACTTGTCTTATCATCACCCGATTTAATTCGACTAAACATCTGGGTTCGCGTTAGCGTTCATACTAGCGAGAGTGGGGACCGCAACCTCGCCCTGGCCTTCCTGATTTAGGCAATAGAAGAAATGTATTCGCAAATGCGAATACAATCAGATTCCAGCTGGACCTTGTCTTGTCATAAAATATTACATTCCAGTGCCTTAGTTTTTACGATTACAGCTGTCGATCGCAGCAGTGTCTGTTCCTTCAGACATGCATGCATGCCTAAAGGACGTTGCAAAGTATATCGTAAAAACACAGGAACTGCAGTATAGTATTCTTGATTGAGGTTTTCTGTGCTTTCCCAAGGCTGTTACCAGGCTGGTTCCCTAAGCAACGCCACGGTTGACCCCTATTCCAAACCTTGCTCACTTCGAGCAGCATCCCGAATTACTTCGAAGTCGAGGGAATGTTAAGTCTAGCCTTCTGCACTTGGTATGATCATCTCTTAGGCATATATGATTCGTATCTTCTTTCAGTAGTTCATTAAAATTCGCTGTTTCAGTGTTAAACTATAAATAAAAATTGCCAGTGTAACTGTAAGAAACCGCCTTCACTCCCATTGCCTTGTACGTCCGCTACAGCGCCTTATTATACTTACTGGAAGTCGCATGCACTCACATTCATCAACCTATGTTCGGCTATATTTCCAGAGAACATAGTTTCTCATGTTGCTACAAAAGATGCAACTTGATTTATTTCGCCTTAATTTTCAGACGCCTTCATCTGAATCTGATTATATTTCTTTGTACCCTCGCGAACCGCCCTCTTCAAGAGGGGCGACCGGTTCATTTACTTTCATACTGCAGTCCCTCTTCACCAACACCATAATAGTCGTCCTATCATGATTACATAATTCTGCCACTCGTTCTGCTATATAATTTGAATCATTGGTGTTCATTCCTTTAACCTTGTTTCGCTTTTGTCGATGTTCATCCAATATCCTCCTTTCAAGACAATGTCTATTCCGTTCAACTGCTTCTCCAAGTCCTTTGCTGTTTCTGACAGAATGACAATGACATCGACAAACCTCAAAGTTTTTATTTCTATCCCCTGAACTTTAATTCCTACTAAAAATCTTTCTTCGGTTTCCTTTACTGCTTCTTCAATGTACAGATTGCAGAACATCGGCGACAGGCTACAACCCTGTCTCACTCCCTTCTCAACCACTGCTTCCCTTTCATGCCCTTAGACTCTTATAACGGCCGTCTGGTTTCTGTAGAAGTTGTAAATGGCCTTTCGCTCCCTGTATTTTACCCCTGCCACCTTCAGAATTTGAAAGAGAGTATTCCAGTCAACATTGTCAAAAGCTTTCTCCAAGCCTAAAATGCTATAGAAGTAGGTTTGCCTTTCCTTAACCCGTACTCTAAGATAAGCCGAAGAGTCAGTATTGCCTCGTTTGTTCCTAAATTTCCCCGGAATCCACACTTATCTACTACTTACAGAATAAATTCGATACACATGTGCTTCAGAAATTGCACTATTACTTTCGTAGGAACCTCGCCTTTACACTGATTTCCACTGCTATACTGTCTTTCAGTCGTGCAGCATCGTGCAGCCACGTCACGTACTTAAGTCAGCAAATGGGTTGTTTGCAACAAACCTAGTATCTACACGGACTGTAACACCACGGAATGTTTATAAGGCGACAATTGTCGCGAGTGCCCTTGAAGTCGCAGCAGATGCGCACGGCATTGGTGCTTCCAAGACAGCACCGACACAGCAATGGCCATACAGCCTACGCCGTCCTTTCAGAGCAGTTCCAGTTCTCCAGACAGCATCATGTCTCGACGCTTCGATAACAGTGAGAGCTGGCAGATTACATCCGTCATTTTCATAAGGGCGGGAGGAGGGGGGGGGGGGGGTAGCACCTGGCGTGATGATATGCGGTGCCATTGGGTACCCAAAGCCAGTTGTTTGGACAGCAGCCATTACGTTTATAACGTGTTAGGATCGATGGCTGTGCCATATCTTCAAGGTCTCCGCGCGTTAGAGCTCAACAAGATAATGCAAGAGCGCGTGTTATTCTTGCTGTTCCGACACACCCCGATACAGAGTGTGCCCGACTGTCGCCCTCGACAGATCTCTCACATAATGAAAACATTTGGTGATGGATTGCCGAGAGACTGGCGCACCATCACTCGCCAGTTACTATAACTGATTAAGTCTCAAACGTAGCCGTACCTATCATTCTAACTCAGTTCGATCTACTGTATATCCAGCCAGGGTAGAGCCACTGTTACTCGCAAACATGTCACCTCTGTGTACTCAATTTTGCACCCTGAAAATATCCCCAAACTATCTAAAATCGCATCCTGAAAATATCCCCAAACTATCTAAAAACTTAATCATGTATTCTTCCTACTAAGTGTATAGACGCACAATAAGTGAAATTTTGTTATTTGCTATTCTACCTGCTGTCCCAGTTGTAATAGCCATCGAAGGACCGTTTCTTGTATTCACGTAGCTGCTTAGCAGACTTTCAGATGTATACACGGAGGTGACAGAAATGATAGGAGAGCGGTATGCGCATATACAGATGGCGGTAGTATCGCGTACACAAGGTACAAAACAGCAGTGCATTGGCGGATCTGTCATTTGTACTCAGGTGATTCCTGTGAAAAAGTTTACAGCGTAATTATGGCCGCACGACGGGAATTAACAGACATTTAACGCGGAATGATAGTTGGAGCTAGACGCATGGGACATTCCACTACGTAAATCGTTAAGGAAATCAGTATTGCGAGATCCACAGTGTCAACAGTGTACGCGAGAATACCACATTTCAGGTGTTACCTCCCACCACGCAACGCAGTGGCCAACGGTCTTCACTTAACGATCAGGGCAGCGGCATTTACGCAGAATTCTCAGTGCTAACGGACAAGCAACACTGAGTGAAATAATAGCAGAAATCAGTGTGGGATATACGACGAACGTATCCGTAAGGACAGTGCGGCGATATTTGGCGTCAATGGCACTTGGCAGCAGATGACCGACACGTGTGCCTTTGCTAAGAGCACGACATCGCCTGCAGCGCCTCTCCTGGACTGAAGGCCATATCGGTTGGACACTAGACGACTAGAAAACCATGGCCTGGTCACATGAGTCCTGATTTCAGTTGGTAAGAAGTGATGTTAGGTTTCGAGTGTGGCGCAGGCCCCACCAAGCCACGGACCCGAGTTATCAAAACGCACAGTGGAAGCTGGTGCTGGCTCGATAATGGTGTGGGTCCAACTGAACCGATCGTTGACTGTAAATGATTATATTCAGGTATTTGGGGACCATTTGCTGCCATTCATTGGCTTCATACCCCCAAAAAAATAATGGTTGGCTCTGAGCACTATGGGACTTAACATCTCAGGTCATCAGTCCCCTAGAACTTAGAACTACTTAAACCTAACTAACCTAAGGACATCACACACATCCATGCCCGAGGCAGGATTCGAACCTGCGACCGTAGCGGTCGCGCGGTTCCAGACTGAAGTGCCTAGAACCGCTCGGCCACCAGGGGCCGGCCTATGCCAAAAAACTATGGAAATTTTATGGATAACAAGCGACATGTCACCGGGCCACAATTCTTAGCAATTGATTTGAAGAACTTTCCGGATTGTTCGAGCGAATGATTTGGCCACCCAAGATAGCACGACATGAATCCCTTCGAACATTTATGGGACATAATCGAGAGGTCAATTCGTGCACAGAATCCTACACCGGCAACACTTTCGCACTTATGAACGGCTATAGAGGCAGCATGGCTCAATATTTCTGCAAGGGAGTTCTAACGACTTGTTGAGTCTATGACACTTGCAGCTGATGCACTCCAGCAGGGCCTCGTGGCCTCGACTTGCTGCATTTCGCCAGGCAAGAGGTGGTCTGACACGATGTTAGAAGGTATGACGTCACTGCTGTCACCTCAGTGTAGTTAGCCCATTAGGTCAGAGGGGAGTAGTTCTCGAGGGACCGAACGCAAACACCAGCCACGGCGGGTCACCGCGCCTGGCTGCTTGCCCCGACGTCAGTAGTTTCCCCTTGCACGGCAGTTTGCAACCCGCTCTGCGTGCGCTTTGTATGGCGTCGAGCGCACGGGTTCAGTTAGACTAGGGGCTGAACGAGAGAACCAAGTTACGATTCCGTTCTAGCGTTCATCCTACCAGTACCCAACGCCCCGCTGTATCATCTCAAAGACCATCTTCTGTGTGGCCGAGTCGACCAAACACAAAAATGATACTTTCTTGAAACGGCAATATTTTAAAGTCAAAAATAAACTTATATTCCGACGTCGTTTTCTTTAACTCAGCGTATTTACCCCGAACGGATTCCATTCCTCAACTGCATTTCGTATGGCAGTTAGAATTCTCAGCTACGGCTGACCTCATCATTGGACTCATAACGTTCTTTCGAAGTTTCAATACCTAAAACTTAAGAATGTGCGAATTTTAGTGAATAAGGAGAACGTATTTTAAAGTCATACAGCTGAGTTCAACCACGAGTTTTCAACACTTTCTAAAAAATGCAAATCATCGCCACGTCAAAAGAATTTCTTTCACTTTTCCAGAAATCTTCTCGAGTATTATCAGTTCCAATCATCAAGAAGAGTTCCGTAGTATAACCCATCAGTTTTGCCTTTTGTAAGGTAGTCCATAAGAGAAATCCCTTTTGCATCGTAGAAAGGAAAATTGACAAAAAAATAGGACTCTTGCAGATGAAATCGACTCCGCCTTTACCGGCGCAAGGTCACGGAGTTCCACCCATTGTTGTCCACTGCTTCCATTCTTGTCGCAGGAAGGAATAAGGATGATTGGGATTTATCGCCCCCATCAACGAATTAAGATGGATAGAGGTGAGAATCTGCTGACTCTTTTTGCGAGGAACCGTCTCGGCATTTGCCAGAATGAATTTAATGAAGCCCAAATCTGAACGGCCGGATGAGAATTTTGACGCCTTCCTCTCATGTGCGAATCTGGTGCGCCACCTCGCCAGGTTTTATGGAGTGTAGAAGTCTACAGACATCTCAGTCACAAAAAGGAAAAGTCGTCGTACAAAATTAGTTGGAAATTTTTTTTGATTGATGAAGATACTGTAGAGAATTTTGATCTCGCATCTGGCTTTGGTAAACATACAGTAAATGCAGCACCTAATTTGCACAAGCTTTTTCATAGTTAACTTTCCATGTCAAATGTAACGTATCTCTGCAGTAGTCTATTTTACAACTGTTAATCGCCCACCGTTCATTATTTTGTGGATTTATTTTCGGTTTCTTCATATTGGTTCCATCTTTGGGACGTCCATTAGGCGTACCATTTTCAAGAGAAATTCAGTCTTTTTTTTTTTTTTATTCGGCACCACATATCTTAACTGCTGGAGCTCAAGAAACAGACTCGTTATGAAACTTCAACTATGGACGAATCTCGTTAGTGATAAACACTCCATGGCAAAGAATGTTATGACTACACGGTATTCCAGGTCCTCCATTTGAATGAAACACACAGCTTTAAAAATCCGCGTAAACAAAATTATGCCAAGATAAAATTCAATGTCAATTCTGTGCCACGCCTTACTTCGTATTAGGTATAGGACTAAATGTCTGCTTCCTACACCTAGACCAAGTACCTACCACTACCTGAAAACTGTACTAGCTCGTCCAGCTCTAGGGTAAGGGAACGGAGTGATACCGTTAAAACAACAATACACTGAACACAAACACTGCACAGACATTTATCTTCATTCACAGTTTAAGCGGGTGCATATGTTTAATGGTGTCTGTTATGTTCGTACGTACAGTACGCCACCCGGAGTAGGATTTACGACGTGCTGAGAGATGAAAAATATATTTAATCCAACCGCACCATTTAACGCACAGTTTACCACTATATTACTACAACCGAGAGAAAACCAGCAAAAGCCGAATTCACGCCGCCGCTAAAAAAACTGACACGCGTGTTCCATCGCTCCCATTTTGCTACGAATTAGCGTTTCGATTCGATTGTGACAACAGCAATACCAAATTATAAGCGTCTAGAACAACTGCAATTACAATGCTTGAGTAATTACCCATTCATAGGACACGACGCGCGAAGATTGAATCTATTGGCAAGTAGCATTCGAGACTCGATACATATTGTGAACCTGAAGTGCAACGAGAAAAATTCAGAGATTGTTCGGTGATATTTTCTGTGTACTCTAGTATTAGGGACCCATGGTCTTTGAAGTTTAGTTGCAATGTCGATGCATTTCGTTTGACTTCTTACCTCCATTTACCTTTATATCTGTAATGCACAAAAAATATCTGCCAAAAAGTGGGAACGTCAACGTTATTTGCTTGGAAACAAAATATTCTTTTGATTTCTGCGTAATAAATCACCAAAACTGATAGCCCGATACAATGACACTTGGGAAATTAGACGGCTGAAAGGTGTTTTCTATACTGAACAGGCGGCCTCTGTGACCGAGCGGTTCTAGGCGCTTCAGTCTGGAACAGCGCGACCACTACGATCGCAGGTTCGAATCCTGCCTCGGGCGTGGATGTTTGTGATGTCCTTAGGTTAGTCAGGTTTAAGTAGTTCTAAGTTTTAGGGAACTGATCAGCTCAGATGTTAAGTCCCATAATGCTCAGAGCCATTTGAACCAACCATACACTGAACAGGTGACTCCTGCAATCATCTATGGAATGCACATACAGAGTTAAGAAATGTGGTGCCGAATTATAAAATGACTGCATTTCTCTTGAAGACCGTACGCGTAATGGACGTCTCAAAGACGCAATCAACATGAAGAAACCGAAAAAAAAAAATCACAAAATTGTGAACGATCGGCGCTTAACATTTATAAAATAGACTACTGCAGAGTTACACTAAATTTTACATGAAAAGTTAACTACGAAAAACCTGTGCAAATTACGTGCGGCATTTATTGTGTGTTTACTAAAGCCAGATGCGGGGTGGGGGAGAGGCCATGTACGTAAAAAACAGTATTCCATTTGAGTCCATAGACGTATCACGCCAGTGCACGGAACAGATATTTGAATGTTGTGCAGGGGCAGTTGAATAAAGTGAAACAAAATTTCTAACGTTTGTTGTTTATAGATCCCCTAACTCTGACTTCAGAGTATTTCTGCTCAAGCTAGAGAGGGTTCTTGATTCACTTTACAGAAGTACCTGAAATCAGTTATACGTGGTGACTTCAATATTGATTTTGTATGTGATGGTGCAAGAAAAAGAATGTTGGAAGATATTAATTGATAGATCTTACGCAGACTGCGCTTTTTCCATCTAGGGTGCAGGGGAACAGCAGCACAACCACAGACAATATTTTTATTCATTCTTCATTACTAGATGGGCATTCTGTCAATAAAAGGCTGAATGGCCTTTCAGACCATGATGCACAAATTTTAACACTAAAAGGCTTTTGTACTCAAACAAATATCACATATAATTACAAATTATGTAGGAAAGTTAATTCAACGGCAATAGAGAGTTTTTTAAACCTCGCGAAGGAACAAGAGTGGCAGGATGTTTATAGTGCCGATAACATAGATGACAAATATAACGGTTTCCTTAATACATTTATCATGCTCTTTGAGAGTTGTTTTCCATTAAAACGTTCTAAACGGGTACTAGCAGTAAAAAGCAGCCTGAGTGACTGACTGGTGGGATTAGGATATCATGTTGAACAAAGCGGGAATTGTGGCTACGTCTAACATTTTGACACAGTAGCCCATTACAGACAGTACTGTTAAGGTGCTTAAAAATGTTATTAGAAAGCAAAGAGTATGTGGTGCGCAAATAGAATAGCTAATTCGCAGAATAAAATTAAAACTATATGGTCAGTTGTGAAGGAAGTGTCTGGTCAGCAGCACAAGGTCGACGATATAAAGTCAGTCCGTAGTAAACATATTTTTGTTACTGATAAATCAGATATAAGTACAGTATTTAACAATCATTTTTCTGAGCATTGCTGTTGAATTACGTAAAAATTTAGTTCCTACAGGGAATCATGTAACTGTCTTGGCAAATGCCTTTCCGAGATTGATGTCTGAAATACTCTTCTGTGATACAGACAAGGGGGAGACTGAGTCAATAATTAAATCACTGAAGACTAAGCACTTTCATGGATATGATGAGGTGTTTAGCAGAATATTAACGTACTGTGCCTCACATGTTAGCCTGTACTTAGCCATATACACTCCTGGAAATGGAAAAAAGAACACATTGACACCGGTGTGTCAGACCCACCATACTTGCTCCGGACACTGCGAGAGGGCTGTACAAGCAATGATCACACGCACGGCACAGCGGACACACCAGGAACCGCGGTGTTGGCCGTTGAATGGCGCTAGCTGCGCACCATTTGTGCACCGCCACCGTCATTGTCAGCCAGTTTGCCGTGGCATACGGAGCTCCATCGCAGTCTTTAACACTGGTAGCATGCCGCGACAGCGTGGACGTGAACCGTATGTGCAGTTGACGGACTTTGAGCGAGGGCGTATAGTGGGCATGCGGGAGGCCGGGTGGACGTACCGCCGAATTGCTCAACACGTGGGGCGTGAGGTCTCCACAGTACATCGATGTTGTCGCCAGTGGTCGGCGGAAGGTGCACGTGCCCGTCGACCTGGGACCGGACCGCAGCGACGCACGGATGCACGCCAAGACCGTAGGATCCTACGCAGTGCCGTAGGGGACCGCACCGCCACTTCCCAGCAAATTAGGGACACTGTTGCTCCTGGGGTATCGGCGAGGACCATTCGCAACCGTCTTCATGAAGCTGGGCTACGGTCCCGCACACCGTTAGGCCGTCTTCCGCTCACGCCCCAACATCGTGCAGCCCGCCTCCAGTGGTGTCGCGACAGGCGTGAATGGAGGGACGAATGGAGACGTGTCGTCTTCAGCGATGAGACGCTTCTGCCTTGGTGCCAATGATGGTCGTATGCGTGTTTGGCGCCGTGCAGGTGAGCGCCACAATCAGGACTGCATACGACCGAGGCACACAGGGCCAACACCCGGCATCATGGTGTGGGGAGCGATCTCCTACACTGGCCGTACACCACTGGTGATCGTCGAGGGGACACTGAATAGTGCACGGTACATCCAAACCGTCATCGAACCCATCGTTCTACCATTCCTAGACCGGCAAGGGAACTTGCTGTTCCAACAGGACAATGCACGTCCGCATGTATCCCGTGCCACCCAACGTGCTCTAGAAGGTGTAAGTCAACTACCCTGGTCAACAAGATCTCCGGACCTGTCCCCCATTGAGCATGTTTGGGACTGGATGAAGCGTCGTCTCACGCGGTCTGCACGTCCAGCACGAACGCTGGTCCAACTGAGGCGCCAGGTGGAAATGGCATGGCAAGCCGTTCCACAGGACTACATCCAGCATCTCTACGATCGTCTCCATGGGAGAATAGCAGCCTGCATTGCTGCGAAAGGTGGATATACACTGTACTAGTGCCGACATTGTGCATGCTCTGTTGCCTGTGTCTATGTGCCTGTGGTTCTGTCAGTGTGATCATGTGATGTATCTGACCCCAGGAATGTGTCAATAAAGTTTCCCCTTCCTGGGACAATGAATTCACGGTGTTCTTATTTCAATTTCCAGGAGTGTATGTAATTTTTACTTTCGGAATGGTCACTTTCCTGAATGATTAAAGTGCTCAGTAGTAAAGCCGCTTTATAAAAAGGGAGACAGAGATAATGTAGACAATTTTAGACCTATTTCTATGCTAGCAGTGTTTGCTAAAGTTATTGAAAAGGCTACGTATGTAAGGATAGTTGACCATTTTATACCACACGATTTGCTATCAAATGTACAGTACGGCTTTAGAAGTCGTTTAACAACTGAAAAAGCTATATTCGCTTTTCTCTGTGAAGTACTGGATGGGTTAAACAAAAAGTTTCGTACGCTAGGCTTATTTTTTGATTTAACTAAGGCGTTTGATTGTGTTGATCACAAAATATTGCTCCAGAAGTCGGAGAGTAGCTCACAATTGTTTTACCTCTTACTTCAGCAACAGACAGCAAAAGGTCAAAATTCACAGTGTTGAGAATGGCTGTGATGTGAGGTCTGAGTGGGGTACGGTCAAATGAGGAGTGCTCCAGGGATCAGTGTTGGGGCCACTCCTGTTCGTTATTTATATAAATGATATGGCCTCTAGAATTATAGGTAACTCTAAAATATTTGAGTTGCTGATGACACTATCTTAGTAGTAAAGGATGTTGTCTGCAACATTGGCTCGGTTTCAAACAGTACAGTTCACAACATAAGTTCATGGCTTGTAGAAAATAAACTAACGCTAAATCACAGTAAGATTCAGTTTTTACAGTTTCTAATACACAATTCAACTAAACCTGACGTTTTAATAACACAGAATGGACATATGATTAGTGAAACTGAACAGTTCAAATTTCTAGGCGATCAAAGAGTTAGTAAACTGTCGTGGAAAGCCCACGTTCAGGATCTTGTTCAAAGATTTAATGCTGCCATTTTTACTATTCGAACGGTATTTGAAGTGAGTGATCGTTCCACACAAAAATTAGTCTACTTTGCTTATTTTCATTCGCTTATGTCGTATGGTATTATATTTTGGGGTAACTCTTCCCATTCTAAAAGGATATTTTTGTCTCAGAAACTGGCGGTTCGGACAATAAGTGGTTTAAGTTCACGAAACTCTTGTCGGCCCCTGTTCAATAGTCTGGGTATTTTGACATTGGCCTCTCAATACATATATTCCTTACTGTCATTTCTTGTTAACAATATTAGCTTATTCCCAAGAATAAGCAGCTTTCACCCAGTTAATACTCGGCATAAATCAAACCTGCATTTGGATCGGACTTCCTTAAATCTTGTGCAAAAAGGTCTGCAGTATACTGCAGCATACATTTTCAATAAGCTACCACAAGGATTCAAAAATCTTCGCAGTAATCAACGCGCTTTCAAATCGAAACTGAAGAGGTTCCTCATGGGTCACTCCGTCTACTCTGTCGAGGAGTTCCTCGACGAATTAAGCTGATGCTTGTTGTGTTGTTGATTGCGTTTACTTAAACTTATGGCTTGGCTTTTTTCAGGTTCATAAACATTTTATTTTTATCTGTTATTACTTTTATGTTGTAATTTCATGTACTGACACGTTCCATGGCCTTGGAGATTTGCTCCTCAATTTGGTCCTACGAAACTTGACGTGCAAATAAAGAAATAAAATAAATAAAACCATTTATGAAGAACTGCTACTCTTTTGTAACGTCGACTTTCCTTTTTTTATGGCTGAGACATGTGTCTACTTCGACAATCCAAAAAACCTAGCGAAGTGGCGCTGTGGTAAACCAACGGTTTCGCACACGAGAGGAAGGCGTCCATATTCGCACCCGGTCGTTCAGATTTAGATTTCCTTAAATTTATTCAGGCAAATTCCGGGATGGGTCCTTGACAAAGGCCCACTCTACACTTAGGACTCAAGCCTGCGTCCAGTAGTGCTCAGGTCTGTCCCTGGTTTGTTTCCCCGGCAGTGTTAGTTGTACGTTAACAGGTATACGCAGCAGTATGGACAGATTTACTGATAAAGAGTTATAAAAATTGAAACTGCAGACGTATTTTAGTTGGTTGCCGGCACTGAGGAAATAACTCAACTTTGCACTACCAATGCACTCAGTGAAGCCATACACGAGATACAGTTCTGCATTAGTAACTCTACGCCACACTACTGTGTATCTCTGTTGACGTACAACAACAACGTCGGAAAAACAAGCACGAGATGTAACCGAAAAGTACTACACTGTCCAGTCACATTAGTCTGACCACCTGTAAAAAGCCTGAATAACTTCCTCTTGCAGAGCGGACCTCTTCGAGGCGCTCAGGAAGAGGGTCATTGAGGTACTGGAAGGTACTGACAGGGATTTGCAGTCACGCCGCCTCCAATGCGATGGACAACTGCGCTAGGTTTCTCGGTTTAGGGTCGATGATCCGAAGAGAGGTGGTTCCGCAGATTCTAGACTGGGTTGAAATCTGGGGTGTTTGGTGGCCAGGGGAGTGCAGCAGACTAATCCTGATGCTCTTCGAACCAAGCACGCACACTGCGAGACTACGAGCTGTGTGGTACGTTGCATTATCCTCCTGGTAGATGCTGTTGTGCCGAAGAAACACTAACTGAATGAAGGAGTGGACTTTCTCCTCAAGGATAGATGCGTACTTGTGGTGATCCAATGTGCGTCACAGATTGACAACATCATCCAGAGAATGCCGCGAAAACATTCCCCGCACCATAACGCTCCTCCGGCACAAACCCTTCTGACAATAGTTGCAGGGTGTTTGCTTTCTATCCGACGGAGCATAAAACGTGATCCATCTGAAAAGATCACCTGTCACCTCTCAGTGGATGTCCAGATGCGGTACTTGCGCGGCAGTTCGAGCCTTCGTCGCCGCTGAACAGTAGTCAGTATGGGTGCATTGACCAAGCACCTGTTGTAGAAGTCCATACGCAGCAACGTTGAACGGTCGTTGAGGAGATACTGTTGGTAGCCTCTTGGTTCGTCGGGACGATCAGCTGCTTAATAGCTGCATGTAAACCGTTTAAATCCCATATATTGTATTGGATTGCCAACGGGGTTGCCCCAGTGGTAACACCGGTTCCCGTCAGATCACCGAAGTCAAAGCACTGTCGGGCTGGGCTTGTACTTGAATGGGTGACCATCCGGTCTGCTGGGCGCTGTTGGCAAGCGGGCTGCACTCAGCCCTTGTGAGACAAACTGAGGAGCTACTTGATTGAGAAGTATCGGCTCCGGTCTCGGAAACTGACATACGGCCGGGAGAACGGTGTGCTGACCACATGCCCCTCCATATCCGCATCCAGTGACGCTTGTGGGCTGAGGATGACATGGCGGCCGGTCAGTACCGTTGGGCCTTAATGGCCTGTGCGGGAGGAGATTAGTTTTTTTAGTTTATTGTATTGGATTGGAATCCATGCATTCGGCTGTTTTATAGAATGACGTATCACCTTTTAGTGGTGTTTTATTTTGACGGACAACGAGTGTTGGCTACCAAACTCCAAACTTTTGAGCTGTAATTTTTAGTTACACGAGTACAAAAGTTTTTAGTATTCTTACGTAAAATCTCTTAAAAGATTTTTTACAAAAATTTCTTAAAAGTCTTAAATTTTTTTAATAAAATTATCGTATCAAAGGATGTCTTAGGGTTATTATTCTTTCCGCATTTATTGTTGTGCAGATGTTCATCTGATGATGTGGCCCCTAGTGATATGAAAGAGGTAGCGACCTAAAAATAAAGGACTAAGTACAGCTGAAGCGGTTTATTAGTACCAAAGATGAGTACACAAAAATAAATAAATAAACCGGCGCACCACGAAGGGATTATCCGAATGGGACGTAAATCGGTAGATGCGATGTACATGTACGGAGAAATAAATGATTACAACTTCAGAAAAATTGTATCACTTATTCAAGAGAAAGAGCGTCACGCGTTGGTCCACCATTGATCCTTGTGCAAGCACTTATTCGGACTGGCACTGATTGAGTTGGTCGATGTCCTCCTCAGGGATATCGTGCAAAAGGCTGTTGAGGTGACGCATCATATCGTCGAAATCGTGAAGCTGCTGGAGTTCTCTGGCCATAATGGTCCAAACCTTATCAACTAGGGAGAGATCCGGCGACCTTGCTGGCAAATGTAGGATTTGGCAAGCATGAAGACAAACAGTAGAAACTCTCGCCGTGTGAGGACGGGTTTTATCTTGCTGAAATGTAAGCCCAGAATGGCTTTCCATGAAGGACAACGTATAGAGGCGTAGAATACTGTGTCAACTGTGTGAACAGGGACCCTATCGCCTTGGAACAAAGCATCAGAACTGGGGAACAAACGTTCATGGGACGGACCTGATCAGCCAAATTGGCCACAAATGCTTGGCACTAATTCCATATTGCAGAGGAAGCACGGGACCACGGAATACCACAACATGTTTCACTCTTGGGCCATAAATTCAGCCAAAAATTGGAAACAGTGTGAGCTTTCAAATGTGTGTGAATTTTTAAGAGACCAAACTGCTTAGGCCATCGGTCCCTTGACTTACGCACTACTTAAACTAACTAATGCTAAGAACAACACGCAGACCCATGCCCGAGGGAGGACTCAACCTCCGGCGGAAGGGGCCGCGCAGTCAGTAACATGGCGCCTCTAACCGGCTGGAGACTCCGCGCGACATGGAACAGTGTGAAAGATGACATGTGCGACCAAATGACTTCCTTCCATTGCTCCTTAATCCACGTTATGTGTCTTCGGCCCGCGTAGCTACAGGAATCTGCATTACTGATAGCAGTTTCTGGATTCCAGGTCGCCTTGCAGTTCCTTGCTTGTGATTCTCTTCTTGTTGTTTTGGTGCTGGTACGGTTCGCGAGTGCGACATTCAGTTCTGCAGTGACTTTTGGAGCTGTCTTCCCCACGCTTTTCGTCACTATCCTATCCAACAACTGTCCGTTACGATCAGTCAACACACACTTTCGTCTGCATTGTGACTTAGCGGATGATGTTTCCGGCTGTCCTTGTGTGGGGTATAAATCTCCGATACGATGCCTCTTAAAACCGCAAACAATTCTGCTACCTCGGTTACAGAAGCACACAATATATGGCCACCAACCATTTGTCCACGTTCAAATTCAGTTATCTCCGACACAATGCATTCACAACTACACTACTGGCCATTAAAATTGCTACACCAAGAAGAAATGCAGATCATACACGGGTATTCATTCGACGAATATATTATACTAGAACTGACATCTGATTACATTTACACGCAATTTGGGTGCATAGATCCTGAGAAATCAGTACCCACAACAACCACCTCTGGCGGTAATAACGGCCTTGATATGCCTGGGCATTGAGTCAAACAGAGCTTGGATGGCGTGTACAAGTACAGCTGCCCATGCAGCTTCAACACGATACCACAGTTCATCAAGAGTAGTGACTGGAATATTGTGACGAGCCAGTTGCTCGGCCACCATTGACCAGACGTTTTCAATTGGTGAGAGATCTGGAGTATGTGGTGGCCAGGGCAGCAGTCGAACATTTTCTGTATCCAGAAAGGCCCTTTTAATTTGAGATGGGGCTCCTCCACGCCCGCACCAACGTGGTGACCAAACCAAAAGTTCTACTGTCACCTCCGTAAACATGTTAGTTATCTAGTGGGTGGATCACAGGATGCTGGGCTGTGATGTTGTCCGTGCGTCTGGGTAAGGCTACGCATTAACACGGTCCATCAGGTGATAGATAGTGGACGAAACGCGAGTGAGGGTAGCGATTTGAAGAGCAGAGGGAAAAAAGTGCCATGGCTCGTGCCGTGGGAAAAAAACCTCTGCGACAGTGGGATGGGTAGTAAGAGCAGTAGTGGCTTACTAGCTGCGATAGTTCATGCAAGGTTGGATTTGTTAGTATAGGTATCATGCATCATTACCGTGACAGGCGATGGCGATGTGTCCCAGTTGCTGCGGCTGCTACTTTCCTGGAACAATCAATATCGTTATACAGTAGTGGGAGATCGGCCATAGATCATCTCACTGTTTGGGGGATGTGTGGAGCTTGTTTGCGTGCAGTGTACGGTACGGCTTCCCTGTATGGTGCCAGTTATTCGGCAGTGTATTTCAGCTGGATATCCAGTAAATGCGTCTGATTAACAGGGGCTCGCCTGTGCCGTTATGTTTGCGTAAGCTTGGCCATAGATGTTATGTCCTTGCAAGTATGTCTTTTGGTCTTTTATGTTTCCATCTATGGTTGTGGTCGTAGTTCCCCAGATTCAGAATAAACGGGTTCTGCGAATGTCTGGAGTTTCTGTATAGTCTTGTGGTGAGTTTGTGGATTACCTCCGTGAGAGTCTCAAGTCGGTATTCCCGGTGAAGGTCCGCGATGCGTGTGTATCGTGGAGCATTGCTTATGATTTTGAGTACCTTGTTTTGTATGAGCTGCAGACGGCGCAGGCGTGTAGGCGCAGCGTATCCCCAGACGGGAGCTGCGTACGTCATCAGGGGTCGGATAAGTGTCATGTACATGGACCTCGACACCCTTCTGTTCAGTGTGCTACGCCTGTTGAGCATAGGATAAAGCTGTTTGAGCCTCGCGCTAGCTCGGTTGGTCATGTGTTGTATGTGGTCCCCCCAGAGTAATTTCCGGTCCAGCCAGACACCGAGGTATTTGACTTTCTCGCGGAAACGTATTGGGCGTGCATGTAGAGTTATTGGTCTGCAGTAGCGGTGTTTGCGCAGTTGCTTCGGTCTTCTCGTGAACAGAACGGCTTCGCACTTGTCGACGTTTACTCTAACACGCCATTTCTCCAACCAAGGCTCAGCCACTCTGAGTGCAGTCTGTAGGCGTGACGTAATATTTGATGGTTTCCAATCTTGCGCAAGGATGGCTGTGTCATCCGCGTAGATTGCCATCATTGTGTTGTGTGTGGTTGGGAGATCGTTTATGTAGAGGTTAAACAGTAGGGGCCCTAGGATGCTTCCCTGGGGTACTCCCGCGTGTATACCATGTCGTGTTGACTGTTTTCCCTGCACGTCAGTGTTGAAACTCCTGTCTGTGAGGTATGAGTGTATTAGACGCAGCAGCCCGTCGGGGAATCCCGCGTCGCTGAGTTTGCGGATGAGGCCGTTGTGCCATAGACGGTCGAAAGCCTTTTCGATGTCCAGGAACACTGCCCCTGTAGCTTTGTTTATGTTGAAGCCATGTGTTATGTGTTCAACGACCCGTAGGAGTTGTTGTGTTGTGGAGTGGTGATTTCTGAAGCCGAATTGCTCCGGTCTCAGGATGTCATTTGTTATGCAGTGCCTAGTGATGCGTTTGAGAATCACCTTCTCAACAATCTTACTGAGCGAGCTCAGAAGGCTGATGGGTCGGTAATTTTGTGGGAGGCTGTGGTCTTTCCCCGGCTTCCTGAACATCAGGACCTTGGCCGTCTTCCAAAAGGCGGGGAAGTGTTGGTGTTTTAGTATGGCATTCGTTATGTGTGTTAGGTATTCAGTTGCTTTATCCGTGAACTCCTGGAGGACACGGTTTTGAATGCCATCATGACCAGGGGCTTTCCTAGCAGCGGAATGCATTATGGCCCAGGAGACTTCGGCTGTGCTAGCATGTCGAATGTTGTCGCGCGATGGTTGGGCTAGAATGCGTGTAACCTCTTGGTCAGTAGCAAGTGTGAACGCTGGATCTGATGGTACCAGGTTCGGTGTGAATGACGCTGCGAGTGTTCGGGCCATTAGTTCTGCTTTCTCTTCCGCTGAGTATGCAGGTCCGTCGGGCCCTTGAAGTGTTGGCGTGTATATTTTCTCCCTGGTGAAGTGTCGGGCTAGTTGCCACACGCCAGGTCGTGTGGTGTCCAGCCCTTCGAGTGTGTGGTTCCACTGTTGTGTTCTATGTGTTTGTATTTTATCGTGTATGATGCCCTGTAGTCTGTTAATGTGCCGTTTGAAGTACGGACGCCTGGTGCGCTGCCATTGTCTCCTGAGGCGATTCCTCATCGAGATTAGGCCCAGGATTTCCTGGGGCAGGGCCGCACTATGTTGTTGTGAGGTGCGATCAGGTATGGTGCCTGCCATTGCGTCCTGGACGGCGTTAGTGAGGGTTTCTACTGCCTCGTCGATTTGTGCTGTTTCATTAATTTCGTGTATAGGTGGGATGTGGCTATCGAGCGTTTGCTTGAACCTTGTCCAATCCGCACGCCCGTAGTCCAACATCTTACGTTGTTCCATGTGCTGCAGTGTTTCCTCAATGTATAGTATTACAGGTTGGTGGTTTGAGGGCAGATCGTTTTCAACGGAAACGTTGAGTGTCGATGTAATGCCCTTGATGAGGGCCATGTCTATCACGTCTGGCCTGTGTCCCCTCTGATAGGGAATGTGCGTCGGTTCAGTCGGCGCTAGTATGATGTAGTTTCTGCCAAGTGAGTGTTCGTACAGTTTTTTGCCGTTGGGATTTCGTATGCGTGAATTCCATTCTGGGTGTTTTGCGTTCAGATCTCCAGCGACTATTACTCGCGGTGAAATGTTGAGTAGTGTGCTGATATCGCGTGTTGAAATGCCTACAGGGCTGTTGTATACCGATATCAGTGTGGTGTAGGCTCCGTTGAACTTGACTCTGACGGCCGTAGCCTCGATTTTTTCCAGTTCGGGGAGCTCTATGTTTGTGTGCTCGATGTCTTTGTGTATGACGATTGCAGTTCCACCTGCCACGGCGCCGCCCGGTCGGTCGGTACGATAGACACAGTAGCCAGGAAAGTTTAATTGTTTGTGCGGTTTGAGTTTAGTCTCGCTCAGTAGCGCGACAAGGATTCCCTTGCGCTCCATGAACGCGGCAAATTCTGCCCTTTTGTTGTGGATCGAGTCTGCATTCCAGAACAGGATCCGTGATAGTGTGTGTGTGTCTGCGTTATGGGCCGGGTGTGGCGTATTATTCATGTAAGAGTGTGAAAGAGTGTTGTGATGGCAGTGTGTATGACAGCCCAGTATTGCCCGGGTTCGGCGCTCATGAGCTGGGTGATAAGTGTAGTGACGGCCATCAGCACCTTGGTAAGGATTTCAATGGTCGTGTGTCGGGGGAATAGTGTTTCCAGTATTCCCCCAGGTGATGTGTTGGTGTTAGGTGTGGCAGCCTGAGGTGCTGTTGTGGTGTTAGCGGCCGCTTGTGCAGGTATTGGTGTGTTGTTTGGGGCGGCATTTGTGTTTCGTGGTAGAGGTTGTGGCGCCTGAGTTACTTCTGTGGTGAGGGGGATGGTAGTGTGAGTTACAGTCTCGGTGTCTTGTTGACTGTTTTCCTGTGTGTTGCTGTTCTGTTGTTGCTGCGTGGCCTGTTGTGGTGATTTCGTGTTCCCCGCTCTGTGTTTGCGTGTACGTTTATTCCGCCTCTGGGCTTGGGGTTCGGGGGGTTCTTGTGTGGATGTGTTTTCTTGTATATGGTGCGTTTCTTCGCAGCTCGTGATTTCCGGGAGTGGGGTCGTGTTGTTTGGGGGCATAGGTGTTGGTACCGATGTACAGGACCTGCAACATGCGGTCGTGCATTATCCTGCTGAAATGTAAGGTGTCGCACGGATCGAATGAAGGGTAGAGCCACGGGTCGTAACAGGTTTGAAATGTAACGTCCACTGTTCAAAGTGTCATCAATGCGAACAAGAGGTGACCGAGACGTGTAACCAATGGCACCCAATACCATCACGCCGGGTGATACGCCAGTATGGCGATGACGAATACACGCTTCCAATGTGCGTTCACCGCGATGTCGTCAAACACGGATGCGAACGCCATGATGCTGTAAACAGAACCTGGATTCATCCGAAAAAATGACGTTTTGCCATTCGTGCACCCACGTTCGTCGTTGAGTACACCATCACAGGCACTCCTGTCTGTGATGCAGCGTCAAGGGTAACCGCAGCCATGGTCTCCGAGTTGATAGTCCGTGCTGCTGTAAACGTCGTCGAACTGTTCGTGCAGATGGTTTTTGTCTTGCAGACGTCCCCATCTGTTGACTCAGGGATCGAGACTTGGCTGCAGGATCCGTTACAGCCATGCGGATAAGATGCCTGTCATCTCGACTGCTAGTGATGCGAGGCCGTTGGGATCCAGCACGGCATTCCGTATTACCCTCCTGAACCCACCGATTCCATATTCTGCTAAGAGTCATTGGATTTGGACCAACGCGAGCAGCAGTGTCGCGATACGATAAACCGCAATCGCGATAGGCTACAATCCGACCTTTACCAAAGTCGGAAACGTGATGGTACGCATATCTCCTCCTTACACGAGGCATCACGACAACGTTTCACCAGGCAACGCCGGTCAACTGCTGTTTGTGTACGAGAAATCGGTTGGAAACTTTCCCCATGTCAGCTCATCGCAGGTGTCGCCACCGGCGCCAACCTTGTCTGAATGCTCTGAAAACCTAATAATTTGCATATCACAGCATCTTCTTCCTGTCGGTTAAATTTCACGTCTGTAGCACGTCATCTTCGTGGTGTAGCAATTTTAATGGCCAGTAGTTCACACAGAACACTGTTTTATCCATGACAGAGTCTTCAAATATATTGAGGACATTACAGAGATACTACTTGTGGTCAAATAGAAGAGCACAACCTGTAGTCTTGGCTAGCATCCGCATTTACGTTCAGACATGCATTTCTTATTTTTTCGAACCATTGTACCAAGTGGCTACCCACGATCATTTTGATTTGTTGCATGTTTATAAAAAGAAACCCGTGTCTCCACTAAGGCACTACGTCGTCGTTGCAGGGGCGAAGTCGTGCATCGACGAGGATGCGAGCATTGACGGTGCTCGCGGTGGCGCTGGCGGCCGCTACGACGGGCCTCGTGTGGGCGGCGGAGCGTTGCTGTGGCGACGCCGAGCCGTGGCAGGGGCAGGCGCGCGCCAAGCGCAGCTTCAGCGCCTGGGGCGGCAAGCGCGCCGGGCCCGACGGCGTCGCCGGCGCTGACGTCGACGACCGCTACGGCGACGGCGACGACCAGAAGAGGGCCTTCTCTAGCTGGGGCGGCAAGAGGGCGGTCGCCGGCTGGCAGGCGGCGCCGGGCAGCCCGCTGGAGGAGGACAAGCGCTCCAAGCAGTCCTTCTACAGCTGGGGCGGCAAGCGCGGCCTCGATGGGGACACAGAAGCCGACGGCCAGGTTCCGGAAGACGCGGTTGAAAAGAAGAGGGGAGGGGTCAGGTTCTCCAGCTGGGGTGGCAAGAGGGACCCTTTCCAAGACGACGACGGTGGCGTGGAGGACCTCGCCGACAGCAAGAGGGCTTTCTCCAGTTGGGGAGGGAAGAGATTCGGCGACGGAGCGCCGGCCGCGGAGAAGCGCGCCTTCTCCAACTGGGGGGAGTCGCTGGCCAACCGCCGCCTCGACCTATACAACTACAGGCCCGTGCAACTCCGCAACGGCAACGGCCCGCCCTTCTTTCCCTGGGGTGGCTAATCGAGTTCCGCCCGGACGCTTCTTCTGCACCCCCTCTGCTTTTCGTTTCCATAACGCACACGGAATGTGTAGCGTATCGATTGCTTTGTACCCTTGTGTGGAACAGAAAACCGACATGCCATTGTTTGTGGCTGTCGGAGAAATGTAGTAATGTTTGCGTGTAATACATTGCAGTAATGTAGTAATATGTGAAAAAAATCAGCCAATAAAGACGTAAAATGTCATCCTTTCCGTTCATTGCATTCTTCCTACCACTGACCCAAACACAATCAACATTTTGTATCGTTGGAATATACAGCATGCAGTTTCCAAACTGAATTCCTTGTAAAAGACACAATTCACTTTCTCCAATTATTTGAATTTATTGGCTTTACCACCAATAATGGTTACTACTCTACAGCTTACAGAAAAAATACAGCATGGTTACACTATCTATGGCAGTTTCTTCATGTGTCAGATATCAACTACATGCACGCGCCACTGTATGCAACATTCTTATTGAAAATTAACTAGATACACAGTACACAGAAATGTTGAGTTGCAAATTGAAGTTACTTTGTACTGTAAATTCTATAATTAAACGCGAACATGTCGAAACTGAAACGTAAACAAAACCTTATGAAAATCTAATTAAAATTAAATTAAATTTGTGACGCTAAGCTTCAAGCGATAACAGTTGATGAACTTGCAACACAACAAACGTCGTGCCCTTCTACAGAATTCACTATAATGCAACGAGCAGCGTGGATCTATCGGATGATTCGTTATCGGAATTCGAACCACTCTTACCACAATTTCTCGGAGAAGAAATTATTATTCTCACTAAAAGTTGTATCTAGTTGCTCTTCCGCAGTATCTGGGCTGTTTCGTCATTTCTGAAATATGCTTAAATTCTGTGTTTTGTACCTTGCACCCATAATGGTATTCTAGGTTCCTATAATCTTACAACTCTTATCAGATAAATTTTTCTTATGCTCGGCACCACAAAATATTATTAGGCTCCAGACTGCATAATGCACGGACAGTGTATATTGTGATGTCTGATGTAGTATCTACCGTCATACACCAAAAAATTTGGGTCTTGAAATTTTCTCTATGAATTATTGCTATAAGACGGTAACACATGCGAAAACATTATTTCAGCATATATTTGTTTACACAGCCACAATCATTTTCTTAGGCACGAAATTGTATATGTCAATGGATTCAGAGTAACTATGCATGACTAAGATTTCATGACCGCAGCCCGCTTAAATAAAATTATGGTGTGTTTCGGACCGCATGATAATATAAAATAAAATTATCTCTCACAATAGTCAAAACGTTGGTCATTTCATTTTAAATTACAATGTTTCAAATGCCCTAAACAACTTTTCTTGAAATTTTTGTATGCTCCCCTACAAACAGCAATAAGGATTACTTTTTCTTCGAAGACAAACAATGAGACTCATTTCTAGCAGAGAGAAAAGACGCAAAAGGTAGCTTTAAAACCTACTAATACAGGGTGACTACTCAAACTTGAAAAAAAGTTCCCTGAGGGTTCCAGGGCTGAGGAGGAAGATGGTGCCAAGGAGGTCCTCGTAAATTAATGGTGAGTGAAGGGCGGGGAAGGGGTATACTACAATAATTACCTTTCTTTCTTTCCTCTCAGCTGATATGAAGGGCTTATTTCAATAGTGGTACAGCTCCATTTTTGTTCATCTTGAGATACAGAAAACTAAAGTTAAATGAATGCTGAAAAATCTGCAGTTGAGATACCAGAAATATTCAAGCATATGGCTTCTTGCTAGAGATGAACCCTTCTTTCTGTTTGTTTGGATCATTAATTTCAGAAGCATTATAGGCAGAAAAGTGGAGGTAATGGACTTGTACCACTATTGAAATAAGCCCTTCATATACAGGGTGAGTCACCTAACGTTACCGCTGGATATATTTCTTAAACCACATCAAATACTGACGAACCGATTCCAAAGGCCGAACGTGAGGAGAGGGGCTAGTGTAATTGTTTAATACAAACCATACAAAAATGCACGGAAGTATGTTTTTTAACACAAACTTACGTTTTTTTTTAATGGAACCACGTTAGTTTTGTTAGCACATCTGAACATATAAACAAATACGTAATCAGTGCCGTTTGTTGCATTGTAAAATGTTAATTACATCCGGAGATATTGTAACCTAAAGTTGACGCTTGAAACCTCCGACGTTCAGTTGCGTGTTGTAACAAACACGGGCCACGGTCGGCGAGCAGCATCTGCAGGGACATGTTTACGATGACGACCGTGTTTACGAGTGTGGCTGTAGTGCACTGTTGTGGTTTGGTCTGGCTGTCGCAGTGTCCGCATGTAGCGCTTGCTGCTATTGTTATTCTGCATTCGTCTCCGCACGCAGACCAACTGTAGTACACCCTGTTACCAGACGTCTGTGATAGTGTGGTGTTGTAGGAACTGTGACCATGGTGTATTCGAACTCAGAAAAGGCGGAGATGATACTCATCTATGGCGAGTGTCGACGAAATGCAGCTGAAGCCTGCAGGGTGTATGCAGAACGGTACCCGGACAGACAGCATCCAACGTGCCGCACATTGCAAAACATCTACCGCCAACTGTATGCAACAGGCATGGTCGTAGCACGCAAACGGGTCCGTAACAGGCCCGTCACAGGAGAAGCGGGTGCAGTTGGTGTGTTAGCTGTTGTTGCCATGAACCCACACATGAGTACACGGGACATTGCGAGAGCCGGTGGACTGAGTCAAAGTAGTGTCATGCGCATACTGCATCGTCACCGCTTTCACCCGTTTCATGTGTCGCTACATCAGCAATTACATGGCGATGACTTTAATCAACGAGTGCAATTCTGTCAATGGGCATTAACAGAGAATGCGTTGCAGTTCTACCTGTTTACCGATGAAGCGGGTTTCACAAACCACGGGGCAGTGAATCTACGGAACATGCACTACTGGTCCGTGGACAATCCTCGCTGGCTCAGACAGGTAGAGCAACAGCGACCGTGGACTGTAAATGTATGGTGCGCAATCATTGGCGACCACCTCATTGGTCCTCACTTCATTGCAGGGGCCCAAACAGCTGCAACATACATCGCGTTTCTACAGAATGATCTGCCAACGTTGCTCGAAAATGTCCCACTGGAAACGCGTCGACGTATGTGGTATCAGCATGATGGTACACCTGCACTTTCCGCAATTAACACTAGGCTGACCCTTGACAGGATGTTCGACGGGCGTTTCATAGGACGTGGAGGACGCGTAAATTGGCCAGCCCGTTCTCCTGATCTTACACCTCTGGACTTCTTTCTGTGGGGTACGTTAAAGGAGAATGTGCACCGTGATGTGCCTACAACCCCAGAGGATATGAAACAACGTATTGTGGCAGCCTGCGGCGACATTACACCAGATGTACTGGGGCGTGTACGACATTCATTACGCCAGAGATTGCAATTGTGTGCAGCAAATGATGGCCACCACATTGAACATCTATTGGCCTGACATGTCGGGACACACTCTATTCCACTCCGTAATTGAAAACGGAAACCACGTGTGTACGTGTACCTCACCCCTCATGGTAATGTACATCTGCATCAGTGAAAAAGACCAATAAAAAGGTGTTAGCATGTGGACGTAATGTGCTGTTCCAGTCTCTTCTGTACCTAAGGTCCATCACCGTTCCCTTTGGATCCCTACGTAATTCGGTGCTCTCCGATACACACGATCGAACAGCGGAGGAGTGGTACTCAAGCGTTAACTTTAGGTTACAATATCTCCGGATGTAATTAACATTTTACAATGCAACAAACGGCACTGATTACGTATTTGTTTATATGTTCTGATGTGCTAATAAAACTAACGGTGTTCCATTTAAAAAAACGTAGGTTTGTGTTAAAAAACATACTTCCGTGCATTTTTTTATGGTTTGTATTAACCAATTACACTAGCCCCTCTCCTCACGTTCGGTCTGTGGAACCGATTCGTCAGTATTTGATGTGGTTTACGAAATATATCCAGCGGTAATGTTAGGTGACTCACCCTGTATACTAGCCATAAACGAGTTTAATCACATTTTTTAAACATAGATAATTTATGTGGAATATTATCACATAATTAACACACTTTCAAATACTAAGTACTTTAAAATTTGTGATTTATAGAACACAATAACATTAAATTTCAATTATGGGTTAAAAACATAGAATTTCCTGAGAGTTTATAAAATTCCTGATATTCCCTGACATTTCCCTGATTTTTCCAGGTAAAATACAAGTCTTGAAAATTTCAGGTTTTCCGGAAGTATCGCCGCCTTGTTAACCGTGTATGCATTAGATATTACACGCGATAAAAGAAAGCAAAAACAGGTGTAAAATACGGGGGAAAAGCGTATGCTGCATACTCGTTGGTCTGAATCGTTGCTGTCGCATAACGCAGTTACTGAACGCGTCAGTCTCGGCTATCACTCGTCACATACTGTTCATGACAGTGCA
This sequence comes from Schistocerca cancellata, assembly GCF_023864275.1. NCBI lineage: Eukaryota > Metazoa > Arthropoda > Insecta > Orthoptera > Acrididae > Schistocerca > Schistocerca cancellata. The sequence continues at coordinate 318,389,031 of NC_064626.1, read as the reverse complement.
TATGCAACAACACTCGCCAAGCGCAAACGTTGGTGATTCGGACGCATTACGCGATGCGATGACAATGTTGTCTCTGCATTAATGGATGTGTAACTGCCGTGTGCCAATAGCGCACTCTCTGCCATCGCATTGGGAAAGTGTCATGATGTAATATAGTTCATCCATAACACGAAAGAGTTTTATGACAAAGTCCATTATACTTTTGGAGAGTGCCGAAATACAACTAAAAAGCACTTACCAGGCGCCGGTCTTCACCCTGTTTTTCTAGTCCACCTCCTCACGCACTTTTCTAGCTCTGAACAATACCGCGACAGAATATACCAATACATAAAGTGGTTGCCAAAAATAGCTGAATAGAAAAACGTTTGTTGTCAGCAAAATTCGAGTTCAGTACTGACATCACGTTATGAACAACTAGACCACATTTAGAAGGCAAGGAAAGATGAAGTAACACCCTCTCTACAGAGAAAAAGCCAGTTCACTCAGTAGAAAAGTATAAGTAAAATGTGACCTTAAACGAGAAAGACGGGAAAACAGCACAGCACAGCGACATGCGGCTGCTTGCTGCAGGCGAAGGCCAAAGTTGAACTTATTTACTTTTACCTTTCTTGTTTAAAAAAATCTGTTCCAAAATATGATTTTTGAAAGACTCAGATTGTCTTCATTAGAGGTTTGTTTTACTGGAGTACATTTCACCATCACTAGTCACTTTTTTTTTCTTTTTTTTAAATATAGGCCTTTTGCTATAAGTGAAACGCGTTACGAAGCTATACTTCCCTGGTAAATGCAAACAGCCTTACACTCAAAACTGGTGTTTGGTGGCATGTGATAGTGAGAATTTCTATCGTTCTGCTTCGTTATGGTGTCATTACTGGATGCGAACATGTTTATTCAAGATCAGTGGTAGGGGCATGTCATGCCATAAGAACGCATAATGTACGTCGTTTGTTACTCCACACCTTATCCAATATTTCCACCAACCATTCTCATGGACGCTGTTGTAGATCCCATTTATATAATAAAACAGTGTTGCGTAACCCACATTTAAAATTAATGATAACTGTAGAAGCAGGTAGAGATGCTACCACGGCCTTTGCTTCTCCAGTGAGGGCCTCTCTTTGCCAATTTTTGATGAATGACTCTCTAGAAACTGCACAAAGGGCCTTTGTCCGAATTTTCACAGCCAAATGAAGAGTGGGAAAAGGGCAAATGGGATAACAAATTGATAATCGTGGGGTCTAGTTTTGCAAAGAAAGATGTAACTGCTTGAAAGTAATCAGGGTAATTAAGAAAAACTTAATTAGTAATTTGAGGGAAATTACACAGTGGGTTTTTATCCGAATGTTTATTGTCAAACGAAGAGTCAAAATGGACAAATGTGGTATCAAACTGGCCAGAGTGTGGTCTAGTTTTGAAAAAAAGGTTTAATTGTTTGAAAGTAATGACGGTAATTAAGAAAAACGTAATTAGCTACTAAAGTACCATAAAGGGCATCTCTTCAGGGTCTAGCTATTCATCATCATCATCATCATCATTTAAGACTGATTATGCCTTTCAGCGTTCAGTCTGGAGCATAGCCCCCCCCTTATACAGTTCCTCCATGATCCCCCATTCAGTGCTAACATTGGTGCCTCTTCTGATGTTAAACCTATTACTTCAAAATCATTCTTAACCGAATCCAGGTACCTTCTCCTCGGTCTGCCCCGACTCCTCCTACCCTCTACTGCTGAATCCATGAGTCTCTTGGGTAACCTTGCTTCTCTCATGCGTGTAACATGACCCCACCATCTAAGCCTGTTCGCCCTGACTGCTACATCTATAGAGTTCATTCCCAGTTTTTCTTTGATTTCCTCATTGTGGACACCCTCCTGCCATTGTTCCCATCTATTAGTACCTGCAATCATCCTAGCTACTTTCATATCCGTAACCTCAACCTTGTTGATAAGGTAACCTGAATCCACCCAGCTTTCGCTCCCATACAACAAAGTTGGTCGAAAGATTCAACGGTACACAGATAACTTAGTCTTGGTACTGACTTCCTTCTTGCAGAAGAGGGTAGATCGTAGCTGAGCGCTCACTGCATTAGCTTTGTTACACCTAGCTTCCAGTTCTTTCACTATGTTGCCATCCTGTGAGAATATGCATCCTAAGTACTTGAAACCGTCCACCTGTTCTAACTTTGTTCCTCCTATTTGGCACTCAATCCGTTTATATTTCTTTCCCACTGACATTACTTTCGTTTTGGAGATGCTAATCTTCATACCATAGTCCTTACATTTCTGATCTAGCTCTGAAATATTACTTTGCAAACTTTCAATCGAATCTGCCATCACAACTAAGTCATCCGCATATGCAAGACTGCTTATTTTGTGTTCACATATCTTAATCTCACCCAGCCAGTCTATTGTTTTCAAAATATGATCCATAAATAATATGAACAACAGTGGAGACAGGTTGGAGCCTTGTCTTACCCCTGAAACTACTCTGAACCATGAACTCAATTTACCGTCAACTCTAACTGCTGCCTGACTATCCATGTAAAGACCTTTAATTGCTTGCAAAAGTTTGCCTCCTATTCCATAATCTTGTAGAACAGACAATAACTTCCTCCTAGGAACCCGGTCATATGCCTTTTCTAGATCTATAAAGCATAGATACAATTCCCTGTTCCACTCATAACACTTCTCCATTATTTGCCGTAAGCTAAAGATCTGGTCCTGACAACCTCTAGGAGGCCTAAACCCATACTGATTTTCATCCAATTGGTCCTCAACTAATACTCGCACTTTCCTTTCAACAATACCTGCGAAGATTTTACCCACAACGCTGATTAAAGAGATACCTCTGTAGTTGTTACAATCTTTTCTGTTTCCATGTTTAAAGATTGGTGTGATTACTGCTTTTGTCCAGTCTGATGGAACCAGTCCCGACTCCCAGGCCATTTCAATTATCCTGTGTAGCCATTTAAGACCTGACATTCCACTGTATTTGATGAGTTCCGACTTAATTTCATCCACCCCAGCCGCTTTATTGCACTGCAATCTATTGACCATTTTTTCCACTTCCTCAAATGTGATCCTATTTCCATCATCATTCCTATCCCATTCTACCTCGAAATCTGAAACATTACTGATCGCATTTTCACCTACATTGAGCAACTCTTCAAAATATTCCCTCCATCTACCCAAGGCATCCACAGGATTCGCCAGCAGTTTTCCTGACCTGTCCAAAATACTTGTCATTTCCTTCTTACCTCCCTTTCGAAGACTGCTAATTACACTCCAGAATGGTTTTCCAGCAGCTTGACCCGTAGTCTCCAACCTATTTCCAAAGTCTTCCCACGATTTCTTCTTCGATGCTGCAATTATCTGTTTGGCTTTGTTTCTTTCTTCAACATAACTTTCTCTATCTACCTGGGTTCTGGTATGTAGCCATTTTTGATACGCCTTCTTTTTCCTTTTACAGGCTGCCTTGACTGTATCATTCCACCAAGCTGTTTGCTTCATCCTACTTTTACACACTACTGTTCCAAGACATTCTTTAGCCACTTCTAGTACTGTGTCCCTGTATCTTGTCCATTCCTTTTCCAATGACTGTAACTGACTACATTCAACTAACTGGTACCTTTCTGAGATCGCTGTTATGTACTTGTGCCTGATTTCCTTATCCTGAAGTTTCTCCACTCTTATCCTCCTACATATGGACCTGACCTCCTGCACTTTCGGCCTCACAATCCCAATTTCACTGCAGATTAAATAATGATCAGTGTCATCAAAGAATCCCCTGAATACACGTGTGTCCCTCACAGCCTTCCTGAATTCCTGATCTGTTATTATGTAGTCAATGACAGATCTGGTTCCCCTGCCTTCCCATGTATACCGGTGAATGTTCTTATGTTTAAAAAAGGAGTTTGTGATTACTAAGCCCATACTGGCACAGAAATCCAAGAGTTGTTTCCCGTTCTTGTTGGCCTCCATATCCTCTCCAAATTTACCCATAGACTTTTCATACCCTTCTGTTCGATTTCCAATCCTGGCGTTAAAATCACCCATGAGCAGAACACTGTCCTTGTCCTTTACTCTAACAACTACATCACTGAGTGCCTCATAAAAACTGTCCATCTTATCTTGATCTGTCCCTTCACAATGCGAATATACTGACACAATCCTAATTTTCTTGCTAGACACTGTCAAATCTATCCACATCAGTCGTTCATTTACATACCTTATTGCAACTACGCTGGGTTCCATTTCTTTCATGATGTAAAGCCCTACACCCCATTGTGCTATTCCTGCTTTGACTCCTGACAGGTAGACCTTGTATTCTCCCACTTCCTCTTCTTTCTCACCCCTTACCCGAATGTCACTAACAGCTAAAAGGTCCAGCCCCATCTTACTTTGCAGCCTCTGCCAGCTCTACCTTCTTCCCAGAGTAGCCCCCATATTTTGTGCATAAAAAGCTACACCGGTGCAGAAATTGTTGAATTCCTTCTTTCATGCTGAAAAAATATAATAAACATCAAATGGCTGCTTAAACCGAAACTTTTCCGACTTCTCTTAAACTATACACTGTTCATAATATAAGGATACCAACTGATATATTAAAATATTAGTTATATTTTATAAACTAAATATGAAAATTAAAAAAAAACTGAAAAAAGTCCAGTCAACCGTTTTTTCAAATGATTTGTCTAAAATTAAGAAATAACATAGTACAGATAAAATTTTTTTACGTGCTTCTTCAAACATCAGTCAAATGTTTCTCTAATCTATTTTATTTCTACTTTTTACACAAATCATTTCACAAAATATTTGACTGGTCTTTTTTCAGTTTTTTTTTCTTTCTCTTCAGACTAATACTGAAGTTTAGCTGGCAGTCGGTATTATTTTATGAACGTGAGACACGAAGATTAAGACAGTAAAATAAAAGAACGACAGTTTTTTTTAATGAACAAATGGGCATCTGGCTGGCTGAAGTTTGCTGATCTCCAACGGTATCAAAAACTTCAAATATGTATCAGTAATAAAGTAGGAGTACCTATGCCAGGGCATTCAGATGTGCAGAACAGAATTGATATAGCGAACGTTCATCTCCTCCACTCACACGACTGCGGTACGTAGTTAAGGTCTATCCGTAATCGCCCTGCAGGTTTTGAATTTCATTACATCGTTAGTATAAACAAATCCCCTACAAAAATGTACGGATTTTCCACATGATGGGGCATTTAGCTTGTTTGTAACAAGAAAGTTCTATTTTTTATGTAGAATAAGCGCGAATAGCCGCCGCCTTTTTTTAGGTTTTGTACTGCATTTTCGAGTCTTTGTTTTAATAAATTATGCCGTGGTGTCATTGCGCAAAGGTTCTCTAGTCCACCACTGGGAAAGTGTTCCGAAAACTTCAATTGGGGACTATAACATGCAGGCAATTCTTCATGTAGTAACTAAAATATTAAATGCACATAATCATTCTCCACGTTAAAGGAACCAATACTACAGTTTACTATTGTGACTACTTTAAAATAGGCATAACTGCTGGTGATCTATACAATGACGAAATGACCCGAACTGTCATTTTCTGTGCCACTACACATTCCTCCAAATCCATATATTCAAACGGTATGGTTAGCAGCACATTCCCACACCACCGCATTTATCTATGTCTCGTAAATAAATGTCCATACAGCCACATAAATTGGTTCTAGTGTATTTACTCTTTATCACGCTACCGATTATCTTCAACAAGTAAAGGACGTCTTACTATGATGACTGAGTTACGTGCACCTTTGCTGTACTCACCTACTAAAAGTAACTTTTTCTCTACTGCGTATTTCGATCTGCATCCATGGAAACAACAATTATTGATTCATCTTTGTTGTTTCTAATAAATAAAATAGTAGCAACAACAACTCAAACAGCGTAATATTTAAGTTACGACCTCTGCGCAAGTTAAAAACAAACATCGTTATAATAAAGTGTCCGCACAAAATACGAAAGCCACGTAACAATCCCGATTCGCGTTGACGTCATGCGCAGTACACTATGTTCACTCGTGACTCACTCCATAGATATTCCTACTCTTTAGAATACCACAACCGTTCTACACCGACAGTAATAATTAAAAAACTTTTACTTTTTTACTTATGAACTAAAAAGTTATTAAACAAATTGTCGACTGAAGAGCATTAAGTAATCATAAGCATAGGCTAATTCTGTATTGTGGTCAAATATAGCTGTAGAAGAACAATCACTACATTCTTACACCATAGTCACAAGTTACATAATTACTTAAAAATTAAAATTATTCTCGCGAAGAAGCCTTCAATATATGAATGTGATTATTCCGCTATAATAATATCACTTACCTAGAAGTCTAATAGTTACCCAAACAAGGTATCCTATCAACATTTGCTCAAAAATGTATGGCGAGATCTGGTAGGCACATTAGTCAAAGAATCAAATACATCCACCACTTGGTAACTAAATACATTTGTGTGTTAATATGTTTTCTGCACAATCTGTCCTCCATCTATAGGGCCACACAACTATATAGGGACGGGAAGCCAAACACGACAACAATTAAGCTTCCTCTGACCAAGCTCGAGACAACATTCTTTGTAAGCGAACACGGCACTAGTTTCAGACAGTGTTCAATCAACTGTGAACAGCGGAGGAATCCTGAAGAAGATCCCAGCAGAGGGGTCAAAACGTCGAGTACTGAAGAAGTTAAAAGTGGAACGTGATGTGTCCTAATCATCCAGCAGATTGTACCTTCAATGTAAATGGCCACGAATGCCTGCAAACGCGCATAGAACGTGTCAAGCCTTAGTTTAGATCATGGTGGAATGGTCTAGATCAGTGGTGCTCAATCCGAAGCAATTTCGTGTGGCGCGAAGAGCCATCATTGGTTGGTCATCAGACACGAATCTTAACTACCAGATATTACATCTGTTTTTCAGACAGAAAATAATTTTCATAACAACCATTAGAAACAGGAGTTTGTAGTACCAACGCAATCACTCACTCAACAATTAATCGTTTACAGTTAAAATCATCGATCAATTATGATGTTGCCCGCTCAGTGACACGATTACAAAAGCTATTTCAGTACTAACTTTCTTATGCGCTTTTGCGGCGTTCGTTGCATAAGAAACTACAAAGGCATATTCTTCTGGTAGCGGTACCATTTCACCAGTTAATCTCCAGTCATCGAAAAACCTAAGTGAGTTATTATAATTATACACATCAAAGAAAAGTTTTGCATCATCTCGGTTCCGAGAGTTCCGGAACCTGTACAGAAAATTGAAATGGAGATCAACACAAACATCATTTCCGTCCTTTTTATTGCTCATGAAAACCACACATTGCACGTTGAACCACCGTACGGCGAGACCTACAGAGGTGGTGGTCCAGATTGCTGTACACACCGGTACCTCTAATACCCAGTAGCACGTCCTCTTGCATTGATGCATGCCTGTATTCGTTGTGGCATACTATCCACAAGCTCATCAAGGCACTGTTAGTCCAAATTGTCCCACTCCCCAACGGCGATTCGGCGTAGATCCCTCAGAGTGGTTGGTGAGTCACGTCGGCCATGAGCAGCCCTTTTCAATCTATCCCAGGCATGTTCGATAGGGTTCATGTCTGGAGAATATGCTGGCCACTCTAGTCAAGCGGTATCATTATCCTGAAGGAAGTCATTCACAAGATGTGCACGATGGGAGCGCGAACTGTCGTCCATGAAGACAAATACCTCGTCAATATGCTGCCGATATGGTTGCACTATCGGTCGGATGATGGCATTCACGTATCACTAAGGGCGTAACAACACATTTTTATTGTTTGCCTCACTCGACCACACTAAATTTCGGCTGATAGATATTGCTAAAGCACATTCCACTCCGGTCCCTGGTCCCAGTAAGCATGTCCAGAAAAGTCAGCGTTTCAGTATCAATGATCACGGCAGGTAAATTAGACATTCTTGGCAAGAAACACGTAAAACCTTGCATAAAATGTCGAAGAAATCTGTATCAAAGAATAGGTTCAGTTTCTGTTAATAGAGTACAGCGTGACATAAAAGATAGTTAACATTTGAAAATGCGCTAATTCACCGCATAATGTAGGTAGTGAGGTAAAACTTGACACACATGCCTGAAGTGACATGGGGCTCTACTGAAACCAAAAACAAGTGCAAAAATCGGCCAACAGACGGCACTGGGCAGCAACAAGACAGTGACGCCACATGAGGGCGCGAGGTACGCCGATATGTTTCATAACCGCGTCAACCCTGGCCTGGCTGATAAATAGCTGCTGAATGGTACGACTTTTATGTAGGGTGGCGCTCCGTCCCCGTTTAGTGAGGATCCCGTGCTGCCACTTCCGCCGTGCTTGGCCTCCTAGGTCCCCAGACTTAAGTCCGCGTGATCATTGGTTTTGCGGTACCCGAAGTAGCAATTCTGCCGTGATCGTCCGACTGCGTTAGGGATGCCAAAAGACAACACCGGACTGCAATTTCTCACCACACCTACCTGTTCACAGCATTGTCTCTGAACTAGGTATTACTGATGAATGACAGCCGACGTGTTTAACATTTATTATGAGGAACATCGTCTTTGCTAAAATTGGTTTTTGTGCTAATTGTTGCATTTGTGTCATGTGAAACGCCATCTGTTGATAATTTTGTGCACTTCTTTGGTTTCGATACAACATCTTGTCATTTCAAGCATGTGTGTCAATTTTTGCCTGCCGGAGTGGCCGAGCGGTTGTAGGCGCTTCAGTCTGGAACCGTGCGACCGCTACGGTCGCAGGTTCGAATCCTGCCTCGGGCATGGATGTTTGTGATCTCCTTAGGTTAGTTAGGTTTAAGTAGTTCTAAGTTCTAGGGGACTGATGACCTCAGAAGTTAAGTCCCATAGTGCTCAGAGCCATTTGAACCATTTTTGTCAATTTTTGCCTCTCTACGTACATTATTCCGTGAAGTATTGAATTTCGAATTGCTGACGAATTTTTGGGTCATTCTGTGTGTAGAATACAGAGAACGAGTCTCCTACTTGAAATTTGTCATGTCGTACGAACAAAATGTAGATCTGGAGAAGGCTGTCGTAAGTTGTTCACTGTTCAAGACGTACAGTAATATTACGGTGGAAGCAATCAGTAGTTTGTAATACGCTTGACAGCACAAGGCCGAAAGTTGTAATAACGTAATTCTTGAACTGTTCATTGAAAATACAGTGCGACTAATTCCTCCCTGCCCCTTTTTATGACTCAGTGTCTTGAAGCTTGGTGCATGGAAAGTCTCCGGCTAAAAATCGTATGGTACTTGTCTTTGATCTCTACTTCTCTAAGTGTCATCGCTTGTATTAAAGAAATTTATTCCTGAACAGCATATCCAAGACTTAACTGCAACTCTTGTTTGTATCAGTACGGAGAAGTCACCTCATCATCATCATCATCATTATCATCATACTTGCATATTCCTCTTTCAGTAGAATGCGGTTCATAGTATGTTAAAACACCTCTTTTTATGGTTTCTTAAACTTTCTATGTAGATAATAGTGACCTAGGTGTTCTTCTTAACGTATCCTTTATTGAAGTCATCCACGTGGTCACCTGTCATTCGTTTGCGGGTTGTTCTAAATTGGGATGACAGTGGAAAGCGATACTCTGGCGATATTTCCGTATTAGAGAAACTTGTTTCTTATAAAGAGAAATCATCGAAATTTGTGATCCGTGCTATCGTCGGTAACATGATAAAAAAAGCAGAATCCTGTTATCAACGGAACATATGCTTTTTCACAGCTTGGACAAATCTCTTAATTCGCTTTGTTATCGTCCGGCTCTCAATGTCTTACATCACTATGGCTGCTTTGGTATATCTTCGCTTAAGGGAGCTTATTTATTTGTCACACAACATGCCGTTGCCCAGACTGATTTTATCGTACCCCATTAAGCGCTGTTGCTGTTTCTATTGTTGTGAAGGTGGTACCGTAGATACCAGATTATGCGCACCATAAGTAAATTTTGATCTTTATTTCTGACAATTCCAGACATTAAAAAATTTCCAGTAATTTATTTTCTCTTATGTTCATTTAGAGCCAAAACAGGCAGTGGTGGTCGTACTGTATATGGACTAGTGACTGCAGTTAGCCTGCAACGGAAACATGAATCAGAACGTAATCAATATAGAATCTGGTCTTGTGTGACAATATCTACGAGACGGTGTCGTTCATTGTCACCTGGAAATTATTATGTTATATTGATGAAATTTTATCAGTGTTGACGAGGATAAAAGCGGCCAGGGAATCCATGATGAGATGTGGGTTGTCTATTGAAATGATGCCCATCTTATGACACTGTTTTGAGGTGGAACAGGAATGTCCCTTACAGATGAGCCAAGTGCAAAAGCCAGCTGGGATGGACGTGTAGTTTTTTGGGACAGTTTTGGAGGCATCCTCACAGACTACTTTACTAAGAGTCAAATCGTCATTGGCAGATACTATATCAATCTTATAGACAAGTTACGCGAAGCTCTAATTAAGGAACGTCACGGTATGCTTTCCAGAAGCGTTCGTCTTCAGGTTGACACCTCACAGACTGAGTCATCTCAAATCGTAGTTGGCAAAAGGAGGGCACGTGGCTTTGAGATCCTGCAGCATCCACCTTAATCTCCCGATCTCGCACCAAGTAACTTTTCTTGTCTCCAAGAATGAAGAATCCGTTGCGTGGTCGCGGATTTGACAACCCAGATTCGTCATTAATGAACTGTAAGAGTGGTTTAATGGAAAATCTGCAGACTTGTACAATAAAGGCATAGGGAACGTGAAGAAATGCTGGGAAAAATGTATAAATCTGGATGGTGGCTCCATAGAGAAAACAACAAATCAACCCCTGTATCTATGACGTTTTTAAGGGTTATAATTAGAACTTTACTATACACTGATCATCCAGAAAATAATGACCACCTAGTAAATAGCCGGTATGTGCATCTCTGGCACGGATAACAACGGCGACACGTCGTGGCATGGAAGCAATGAGCCTTGGTAGCTCGGGGAGAGAGCCGGCACCACTTCTACATGCAAAAGTCACCTAATTCCCGTAAATTCCTGGAAGGGGACCGATGAGCCCTGACGACACTTTCGATCACATCCCAGATGTATTCGATGGGGTTCAAATCTGGAAAGTAGCGTGGCCTGCACACCAATTGGAACTCGCCACTGTGTTCATCGAACCACTCCATCACACTCCTGGCCTTGTGACTTGGCGCATTATCTTGTTGAAACATGCCGCCGCCGTCGGGAATCATGATGGTCATGAAGGGGTGCACGTGGGCTGCAACCAGTGTACGATACTCCTTGGCGGTCATGGTGGCTTGCACGTGCTCCGCTGGACCTATGGTTGCCCATGTGAATGTTCCCCAGAGAATAATGGAGCCACCGCCAGCTTGTCTGAACGCCACAGTATAGGTGTCAAGAAGCTGTTCCTCTGGAAGGAGACGCATTCGCGCCCTCCCATCTACGTGATGGAGAAGGTGTCAGGATTCATCAGACCATGAAACGCTCAGCCACTACGCCAACGTTCAGTGCTGATGGTCACGTGCGCATTTCAGTTGTAGTTGCGGATGTCGTGGCGTTAGCATTGGCACATGCATGGGCTGTCGGCAGCAGATGCTCATCGTTAGGAGTGTTCGGAGGAATGTGTTTTCGGGCACAGTCGTACTCTGCCCAGCATTAAAGTCTGATATTAGTTCCGTCACAGTTCGCCGCCGTCCAGTTTCACCAGCCTGCCGAGCCTACGACGTCCGACATCTGTAATGAGGTGTGGCCGCCCAACCGCACGACGTCTGGTCGTCGTTTCACCTTGGTTTCGCCTCGTGTGGAAGACATTCACTACAGCACTCCTCGAACAACCGACAACTCGTGCAGTTTCCCAAATGCTCGTGCCGAGCCTCCGAGCCATCACAATCTGCACTCGGCCAGACTGAGATAGATCACGCGCCTTCCCCATTCTACACACGGACAGTACTCTCACTGATACCACATGCACCGTGCGGATGTCTTACTAGCAGTCATTCCTTGCCAGGTGACGATGCTATCGCCTATACGGGTTTATATCGATAATGTTCTAGCTCCTCAGTGTATACACACACGTATACCAAGACGAATAACAATCGTGACACTACCGGCCCTTGATACAGTACATCTGATACTGGAAAGTTGTTGGATAGAATAGCTAGGCAACGAACGAGAGCTGGTATTCCTGTCCAGCATTCAACAACCATGCTACAATTCGGTCATGGGGAATGTTCCAAAGTAGTTAATGTAGGCCACACATCAATGCTAGCACTAAATCTAGGGAAGCGATGGACAATGTTGTGGCTTTACCTCGATATTTTTCAATGCGTTGATTAACAAACGCAGCATCGGATGGAAAACATCATGTTTGTTTATGGCCTCTACGATACTGTGAATGTAGTTATCTATGATTAACCCGAACGTCTTCTTCACGTGTGGCAGAAGACAAAACAATGACTGGTGGGTCTTTCGGCTGAGAGAGAGACGTTGTTGTCGTGTCGATGAATTCGTGAGTAGCCGCGCGGCATTAGCCGAGCGGTCTGAGGCGCTGCAGTCATGGACTGTGCAGCTGATCGAGTCCTCCCTCGGGCATGAGTGTGTGTGTTTGTCCTTAGGATAATTTAGGTTAAGTAGTCTGTAAGCTTAGGGACTCATGACCTTAGCAGTTAAGTCCCATAAGATTTCACACACATTTGAACAATTCGTCAATACATACCCACAGTTCGTTCTGACAGTTAAGAAATCTGTCAATTCGAATACAAGCTTTGTGACGGAGTCTCAGCAACTTCCAGAAAATGATGGTATGTAATCTAGACTTGCATCGTCAAACTTTTAGTATCTGCGAAACGCATCTCAAAACCTTAACACTATATGGGCCGTACCTGTTTCCAACTAAATATTTTAAAGGTGTTAAGTATATAACAGGTTTAAATACAACAAAATCTTTATTCTTCAAATTATGTAACTTCGACTATTTCTACTGATGTAGCCACACATCTTATTTTACCGTTTCATATGTAATAATAATAACAATAATAATACACACATCAAAAACAGTTTTCCATCATCTCGGTTCCCAAAACTCCTGAAGATAAACGTTGACTGTGGATATTGTATCACGGACACAGTTTCTTTGACTGTTCAGAGATGTCACTAAGCCGCCCAGAGATGTAAGCAACCATGCATCAGCACCGCCTGTTAGACGGAGGGGGTCCGACAGCCGATCAGTTCCAGTCATTCCACCAGGAAGGAAGTACACGGCTCGTGTTGTCTGTACCGAGCGAGGTGGCGCAGTGGTTAGCACACTGGACTCGCATTCGGGAGGACGACGGTTCAATCCCGTCTCCGGCCATCCTGATTTAGGTTTTCCGTGATTTCCCTAAATCGCTTCAGGCAAATGCCGGGATGGTTCCTTTGAAAGGGCACGGCCGATTTCCTTCCCCATCCTTCCCTCACCCGAGCTTGCGCTCCGTCTCTAATGACCTCGTTGTCGACGGGACGTTAAACACTAATATCCTCCTCCTCCTCGTGTTGTCTGTAGTTCAACGATGCCTAGACGGGCAATATCGCGGTTCGACCGCGTCCGCGTTGTTACTTTGTGCCAGGTAAGGGCTCTCAACTAGGGAAGTGTCCAGGCGCCTCGGAGTGATTGTTCGGACATGGAAGAGATACAGAGAGACAGGAACTGTCGATGACATGCCTCGCTCAGGCCGCCCAAGGGCTACTACTGCAGTGGATTACCATTACCTACGGATTATGGCTTGGAGGAACCTTACAGCAACGCCACCATGTTGAATAATGCTTTTCGTGCAGCCACAGGACGTTGTGTCATGACTCACACTGTGCACTATAGGCTGCAAGATGCGCAACTTCAATCCCGACGTCCATGGCGAGGTCCTTATTTGCAACCACGATACCATGCAGCACGGTACAGATGGGCCGAATGGACCATTCAGGATTGGTATCACTTTCTTTTCTCCGATCAGTGTCGCATATGCCATCAACCAGACAATCTCGGAGACGTGTTTGGAGGCAATCCGGGCAGGCTGAACGCCCTAGACACACTGTCCAGCGAGTGCAGCAAGGTGGAGGTTCTCTGCTGTTTTGGGGTGGCATTATGTGGGGCTGACGTACGCCGCTGGTGGTCGTGGAAGGTCAATTTTTGTTTAGGGTTGACTAAGCAAAAGATGAAGAATCCGCAAGTGATATTCACTAATGACTGCGGCATAATTATTCGTAAAATTAATTCTGGCAAAAATGTGATGTCATACTCTCCCCAAAAGTAATCTGCCCAAAATTTTTGGACGGGTTTTGGGTCGACATGGTTGAGATGCTTTGACCAAAACGCGATGCTAGCTGGAAGTTCCGAACTTGCTAATCGAAACATCGGCAACACTGTGCCAGTCAGATGTAGATGGTCGCGTTGTTGTGCTAAAAAATAACGTGTTAGTGAATGATGTCAACGTTCTTTAACGGGTGTTAACGGGTATAATCATCTTCTTTATTTTAAACAACGTAAATGTAGCCTCTACTGTAGTTTCAGAACAAGTTTGAATCAATTAAAGAGAAAAACTAGAATCGTAGTAGGAACTGCTTCTTTGGACTTGAATCCACAAACACAATGATTATCATCCAAGTACAAGGTGATTCCGTTATGATGTTACGAACCTTCAGGGGTAATGGAGACGGGTAAATGTAACAGTTTCAGGTAAGGGACCCTTGTCCGGAACCGAGTGAGTCGAAAGTTATTAGTGAGAATCGTTCTGATATTTCTGACAGTGAAATACCTGTACCAGAACTGTTGTTGCAAACCAAAGCAAAAAAGCCTACTAAACAAGGACACTAAAGTGCATGCCTTAAGACCACATCTTCGATAATATGATCTATTGAAGAAGTGCCCGTAGTTCTTAAGGTATGCATTTTAGAGCCCACAATTACTGCACGTTTCTTTCTTGTTTTGGTCCATACAACCTCCTCCAAAAATGTAGAAACCAAGAGCTTGCAGTAGATGAGTACTGAAGGTGAAGAGGTGTAAAAACTCTTATGGTGTGCATTTTAGGGTCCGTGTTTACTGGCTATTTTTATTTGTTTTGGTCCATACAACCACCTCTGAAATCTACCTACGTTACAATCTTAGCAACAACGGTATCGGTATACGTGTTCCACTATCAGAGATAGAGGAACGATATTTGCTGATAAATTTCGATTCGCTCGTTTCCGGACGGGGGCCCTTACGTCAAATTGATATATTTACCCTTCTCAATCAACCGTGAATGTCAGTAACATTATCACAGTGTTGATGCGTGCCTCTCCAAATAACCACGCATTTTAAACATTACTCTGCGAAAAATTGACGCCATGTCGTAGTAAGGGTCCTAAGTATATTTATATTCTTCATAATTAAAATGAAGATCAGTTCATAAAGTTGCTTTTTAACAGATGAAAGACTCAAACTATGCTGATTAGATATGTTCGTTAATTTTGCACTGTGTTTTAAAATATACAAACAAGAACGAAAATGTACGATGCACACTATATTGTGAGGTTGTTTTTTAGAATTTTATTTTATATTTTATTGTATAACGCGTTTATGCTGAACTATATTACATAATCATGTTTTTTAATTCTTGATTTCATTATTTATTTTATTTTGTGATGGATGAATCTCTTTGACGCTTTTTAATATACTAGTCCATGACATCTGCACACTATAAAAAAAATTATCCCACCCGCAACTTTTGCATTTTACGTTAGTTGACAAACTGCACATTGTGGCGCAAAGAATGTGTGGGTTGTCATAATACTTTATTTTTCGTTGTGCAACATCATATGGTAGTGTTCGTAATATCATACTTCTGTAGTTTTTATTGTTGTAGCCTCTTTCTCCGTTCCAGCTAAATCCCAAGATGATCTGCAGCGCAGAAATCGGTAGTGGGTAGTAATGGAAGTGTATCAGATGGTGTTTGTTTTTTTATTATAACATCACCGTCGTGGTTGCTTCCGTTTCCTCTGTAGAGCTTAGAGCAAATGGCTTACTTCAAACGAAAAAAAATATTGAGAAACTGAGCACCAACAAAATTAATGTCTGTTGATGCTGGAGGCTGCTAAATGCCCGTTATCAGCAACCTTTTTATTTTTACTTTCGGCTTTTCTGTCTCAAAATACACAAAGACAGAAATCGGCAGGATAGACAGACTGCGAGAATCCTGCCTCATCGACTGCCTTCCACATTCTGTAATACAACATAGGTGAAACAATTACATGCGTGTCAAGCTACAAAATGACACTGACGAGCTCATGTTTCTAAGATTAAAACAACCGTTTATTTCACACTATTATCTATTGTAAACTGTTGACAATTCGATTATCGTGAAAAGTTCAAAGAATTCGAATGCGTAAGTCTATCTCCCGATTCCCATAAGCAGTTCTGGTCTTACGTTAAATCGGTAGGCAGGTCAAACCCATCTCTTGAGGCACTCTGTGACCATAATGACATCGAAATGGTGGATGACAGAGTGATGATCAAAATACTAAATTTCTTTCTCCAAAAGTGTTTTGCCGAGGAAGATCGTACTGTGGTGTTTTCTTCCAATCATCGCACGAATGTCAAAATGGTAGATGTCAAAATAAGATACCGCGAGGTAGAAAATCAACTAAAATCAGTCAGCAGAGGAAAGGCGACTGAATTTCAAGCGATACCGAAACGATTCTACACAGACTGTGCGAAAGAACTTGTAGAGGCTCATATCGATGACGTCATTCTGTTGCATCCTTTTAGAACACTTTTCATGTTCTCTTATTATGATCCTTCTGGAGACCGTATCTCTTCCGCAAGCAACAGTCGTGTGGAACCCAACTCACTCTGTTCGTCCACGGGGCCCACAGGGCAATCTACACTGGCGTCGAGGTTGGTGCTGCTTGCCTTGCCTCCCGGAAGAGGTTCGATGTAGTTCCGCATTTTCGCTTAATTAATAAAACATGAGTCTATCGTGGCACTGGAGGCAACAAGGCCATGGTACGTCGCTGGAGGTAGATAGCACCACTTCTGCATGCAGACGTCACGTAATTCCCGTAAATTCTAGGAAGGGAACCTATAAGCTCTGACACCACGTTCATTCACATGCCATGTGTGTTCAATCAGGTTTAGTTCTGGCGTGTTGAGTGGCCAGCACATCAATTGGAACTCGCCATAGTGTTCCTCGAACCACTTCATCACACCCCTGGCCTTGAGACATGGCGCTACTGTCTTGCTGAAAAATGCCCCTGCCCTAGGGAAACATTATCCTCATGAAGGAGTGTACATGGTCTGCAACCAGTGTACGATATTCCTTAGCCATCATGGTGCCTTGAACGATTTCCGCTGGACCATGGATGCTCAAGTGCATGTTCACCAGAGCGTAACTGAGCAGCCACCAACTTGTCTCCGTCCCGCAGTACGGATGTCAAGGAGCTGTCCCCTGGAAGACGACGGATTCGTGCCCCCCATCGGCATGATGAAGAAGGTGTCGGGATTCACCAGACCACGAAACGCTCTGCCACTACGCCAACGTTCAGTGCTGATAGTCACGTGCGCATTTCAGTTGTAGTTGCCGATGTTGTGGCGTTAGCATTGGCGCATGCATAGGCTGCCGGCAGCAGATGCTCATCGTTAGCAGTTTTCGGTGTACTGTGTGTTGAGGCACAGTTGTACTTTGCGCAGCATTAAAGTCTGATGTTAGTTCCGCCACAGTTTGCCGCCTGTCCTGTTTCGCCCGTCTGCCCAGCCTACGACGTTCCACATTTGTAATGAGGGGTGGCCGCTCACCCCCACGACTTCTGGACGTGGTTTCACGTTGGTTTCGCTACGTGTTCAGGACACTCATCGCAGCACTCCTCAGACAGCTGACAAGTCGTGCAGTTTCCGAAATGCCTGTGCCGAGCCTCCTAGCCACCACAATCTGCCCTCGGTCTAACTCAGATAGATAGCGCGCCTTCCCCATTCTACACCCGGACAGCACGCTCACTGATACTTCATGCACCATGCGGGTGTCTGATTAGCAGTCACTTCTCGCTAGGTGACACTGCACGGGTCTATATCGATAGTAGGTCGGCGGTCATAATGTTTTGGCTGATCTGTGTAAATGACATATGGATAACGACGAAACCTCTATGCGTCTACTCGCAGATCATGCTATTGCTTTCAGAGAAGTCACAATGCTATATAATTGTAGCGAAGTAAAGAAAAGCCTGCAGATGATCGACGTCTGCTGCAGGTATTGGCAGTTGACCCTCAACATAAACGAATGAAAGGCACTGTGCACCAATAGGCAGAGATGCTCATTATTGTATTATTACACAAACGTTGAACAATCACTGGAGGCAGCTGCCTCGATAAAATATCTGGAAGTATGCGTACAGACCGATTTATGGTGGATCGACCATAACCACACAGAACTAATCGCAGGAAAGGCAGATGCCAGACTGAAATTCATTGCAAAAGTCCTCAGGAAGGTTAGTCCACGCACGATGGAGGTAGCTTCCAGAACTATCGTTCGAGTGATACTTGAATACTGCTTCTCAGTCTGATGCCTGCACCAGATGGGATTGATAGATGAAATACAGAAGATCCAATAGAAGAGCAGCGCGTTTCGTTACAGGTTCATTTAGAAGCGCGAAAGCGTCTCTTTGAACGACGGACGCTGCAAGAGAGGCTTTGTGCGTCACAGTGTGGTTTACTATTTAAATTACCAGGCCGTACGTTCGTAGAAAAGTCAACCAACAGGATGATGTTACAAACTTTCAGGGATGTTAGAGAAGGGTAAATTAATCCATTTGAGGTAACGTACACTAGTTCGAAAACGCCCGAATCGAGAGGCGTAAGCGAAAATCTCCTCAAGTCCTGAATTAGTCTAGCGTAACGCTCAAGCTAAAGGCCACAACTGTGTTCGTGACGAACAGAATTCCAGCTGAATACTCAGGAATACCCTTAGATAATTTCCCCTGTTGATGTACTTGCAACGGCGCACGTAACTTCATGTCAGAGAGACCGAAAATCCTTAATCTAAGGTACAGTAATAATGAATTCCATTTACCTGCACAAGTTTCACGAGATCCTAAATTTACAGCAGCTGTTGAAAATGGCGTTCCCTAGAGTCAGTGAGGCACGGCAACGTAGCACAAAGTTCTCTCGTACTCTTGCTGTTTGAATAGTGTTGCAGGCAGGGGGGGATTCTTGCCAGGATAGTCTCTTGTCTTTCGACAGGCGTCTCGTACACAAGAATTTTCACATGGCCCCACACGAAGAGATAAGTGGGGTGAGATCAGGTGAACATGCTGGTCACGAAACAGGAAATTCCAAGCCTATCCAGTTTTCAGGGAAAGTCTGACCCACGGATTCATGAACCCAGTCCAAAGTGAGGTTGGGCTTCATCACTTTGGAACCACATCGGTCTATGAATAACAAGTGGGATATCTTCCAGGAACCTACTCTCCTGGCAATAACAGTACCAGTACATGTATTGCACTGCTAGAAGGATAGAACGACATTTGCTTATAACTTTCGACTGGGTCCTTTCCGGATAAGGGCCCTTCCCTAAAAATTGACATATTTACCCTTCTCCATCATCTTCGAAAGTTTGTAACATCGTCACGGATTCATCCTGTATGTATTGCTGCTTCTTACATATTTATCTGAAGGGAAGATCATAAATGTAACATTAGAGAGATTCGAGCTCACATGGAGGGTTTCCAACAATCGTTCACCCCATCACTCGCTACTGGAACAGAGAAAGGAGGGAACACTGATACACAGCGATACACAGTGATAAACACGGTTCCTTCGGTGGCTTGCGGACTACGATGCAGTTATACAAAGTGCTCGGACTCACGAAGCCATTGTGCAATAACAAATATCGACATCTGACTAACAGTTTCAGTAACACCTTTCTCTAACGCTGAATCACGTAAAAGGTTTGACCAACTCGCCGCTCATCTAGTACACTCACCACCCTGATTGCCAGACACACAACACTGTACATCCTATCTGCTAGCGTCGAGTAACTCTTCCCTCTCTCCATGGTAGTGTCACGCTTTGCAACAGACAATTACGTTCCGACCATTTCCTTCAGACAAGGCTTACAGTCGGTAATATTAGAAGATGAAAGAAATAGGTGGCCAACTGCTATAACCGAATGATACGGTTATTGACTGAAAAGTAATGCCTCCACCTTCGTAACTCTTCAACATTGGTATGCGGCAGGTACTGGCTTGTTCCGCAGCCTCTTCTCTACAGCTCCAGTTGGCGGGAAGCTTTAGCACTGAACGGTTGTGTTGTTACAGTGTAAAGTATGCAACCCTGCGCAGACGGTCGGTCAATGAGATTTAAGCAACGTGCAGTCATTGAATTCTTGACAGCAGAAGGTGTCACCACAAAGGAGATTCATCATAGAATGAAAGCAGTTTATGGTGATTGTGTTGATGTGAGTACTGTGCGTCGTTGGGCGAGTATGTTTAAAGATGTTGAGGCGGGAACATCTGACTTGCGTGACAAACAAAAAGTTGGACGTCCTGCGACAGCAACCACCGAGTTTCACAAGCAAAATGTTGACAGGTTGATTCAGGACGATCGTCGTATCATTCAGAGAGAAACTGGAAGCACAATCGGCATTTCACAAGAACGTATGAGTTACATTACTCATTTGCTTGGCTGTCGGAAGATCTGTGCACGATGTGTACCCCGCATGCTGACGCCTGAAATGAAAGCGCACAGACTTGAAATTTGCCAGGAACTCCTCTCGCATTACGAGAATGAAGACGTACAGTACTCACATCAACACAATCACCATAAACTGCTTTCATTCTCTGATGAATCTCCTTTGGGGTGACACCTTCTGCTGTCAAGACTTCAATGACTGCACGCTGCTTAAATCGCATTGACCGAACGTCGACGCAGGTTTCCGTACTTAACACTGTAACAACACAACCGTTCAGTGCCAAGGCTTCCCGCCAACTGGAGCTGTAGAGAAGAGGTTACGGAACAAGGCAGTAGCTGCCGCATACTGTTGAAGAGTTACGAAGGTGGCGGCATTACTTTTCAGTCGACTCTCGTATGTACAATCATCCTGTCCTTCTGTCACATGTGTAAATAACCGAAATAGGAAGATGAGGAACCGGTACAGTGTTTTCCTCTAGCACCCTAGGTATATTTTAGTTCTTGCGTCCTGCCCTGCCGCTTAATACACAACACCGTCTACCTGACACACCGGAGCCCTCTCACAAGCGGCAGGACACGGGACGGTGCGGCCATCGATATTGGCGATCTGCGGCGGTCGGGCCAGAGTGCGTCGCACGGCTGCAGCGGCGACGTAGGCCGCAGGTGGCCGCCGCGGGAGCTGACGGCGTGGAAAATCGCCACTGCGCGCCGCCTCTCACCTGCGGTCCGCGCGTGCTCCATCCGTAGTGGCAGTTCGCGAGGGGATTTCCCAGGGGAGCAGTTGGTAAGCGCCAATTGTTGCAATCAGATCCAACGGCGCTTCTAATACAGGAAGGATAAGCTGATCTTACAGCACACTTTCTGTGGCGAGGAACAGAAGCGGCGCGTCCTTGGCGGCATACAATGCGGCAGAGCTGATTATTGTGTACAGACTTTGAGAACAGGTTCCTCACGTCCTGACGTCGATACAAAAGCTACACTACTGGCTATTAAAATTGCTACACCAAGAAGAAAAGCAGATGATAAACGGGTATTCATTGGACAAGTATATTATACTAGAACTGACATCTGATTACATTTACACGCAATTTGGGTGCATAGATCCTGAGAAATCACTACCCAGAACAACCAACGGCCTTGATACGCCTGTGCATTGAGTCGAACAGAGCTTGGATGGCGTGTACAGGTACAGCTGCCCATGCAGCATCAACACGATACCACAGTTCATCACTGGCGTATTGTGACAAGCCAGTTGGTCGGCCACCATTGACCAGACGTTTTCAATCGGTGAGAGATCTGGAGAATGTGCTGGCCAGGGCAGCAGTCGAAGATTTTCTGTATCCAGAAAGGCCCATATAGGACCTGCAACATGCGGTCGTGCATTATCCTGCTGAAATGTAGGGTGCCGCACGGATCGAATGAAGGGTAGAGCCACGGGTCGTAACACGTCTGAAATGTAACGTCCACTGTTAAAAGTGCCGTCAATGCGAACAAGAGGTGACCGAGACGTGTAACCAATGGCACCCCATCCCATCACGCCGGGTGATATGCCAGTATGGCGATGACGAAGACACGCTTCCAATGTGCGTTCACCGCGATGTCGCCAAACACGGATGCGACCGTCATGATGCTGTAAACAGAACCTGTATTCATCCGAAAAAATGACGTTTTGCCATTCGTGCAACCACGTTCGTCGTTGAGTACACCATCACAGGCGCTCCTGTCTGTGATGCAGCGTCAAGGGTAACCGCTGCCATGGTCTCCGAGTTGATAGTCCGTGCTGCTGCAAACGTCGTCGAACTGTTCGTGCAGATGGTTGTTGTCTTGCAAACGTCCCCATCTGCTGACTCAGGGATCGAGACGTGGCTGCACGATCCGTTACAGCCATGCGGATAAGATGCCTGTCGTCTCGACTGCTAGTGATACGACGCCGTTGGGATCCAGCACGGCGTTCCGTATTAGCTTCCTGAACCCACCGATTCCATATTCTGCTAACAGTCATTTGATCTCGACCAACGCGAGCAGCAATGTCGCGATACGATAAACCTCAACCGTGATAGGCTACAATCCGACCTTTATCAAAGTCGGAAACGTGATGGTACGCATTTCTCCTCCTTACACGAGACATCACAACAACATTTCAACAGGCAACGCCGGTCAACTGCTGTTTGTGTATGAGAAATCGGCTGGAAACTTTCCTCATGTCAGCACGTTGTACGCGTCGCCACCGGCGTCAACCTTGTGTGAATGCTCTGTAAAGCTAATCATTTGGCATATCATCTTCTTCCTGTCGGTTAAATTTCGCGTCTCTAGCGCGTCATCTTCGTAATGTAGCAATTTTAATGGCCAGTAGTGTACATTAACGTAAGCTCTCGCCCTTACAGGAGCACACTATCGCTTTGAGCCACTGTAATTGGGCGATCCGGCCTCAATAATGGTGTAGAACCGGTACCAGGAGGTCATGTGATCCTCTAGCTCTGATGAAAGTCATGGCTTCGAAGAGGTGTCTAGGTGCCAGTCAGTTGTAAGGAATCAATACAGTAAGATGGATCGACGTGAAAAGGTGACAAAGTGGCAGATAGGAAGTATCGTGTTTGGACATTGCTACGTCCAAAGCCTTAATGAAGTCGTCCAATCTGTCAGCGTATCAACGTGCATTGTCCGACGTGTCTACAAGGAACGGTGTACCATTAGCTACGTTGTAACACGGGGGAAGAGCAGTGCTTACAAGGGAACCTCCCCATCGCACCCCCCTCAGATTTAGTTATAAATTGGCACAGTAGATAGGCCTTGAAAAACTGAACACACATCAATCGACAAAACAGGAAGGAGTTGTGTGGAATTATGAAAAAATAAGCAAAATATACAAACTGAGTAGTCCATCCGCAAGATAGGCAACATCAGGGCTGGTCTGAGCTCAGGAGCGCTGTGGTCCCGTGGTTAGCGTGAGCAGCTGCGAAACGAGAGGTCCTTAGTTCAAGTCTTCCCTCGAGTGAAAAGTTTACTTTCTTTACTTTCGCGAAGTTATGATCTGTCCGTTCGTTCTTGACGTCTCTGTTCACTGTAATAAGTTTAGTGTCTGTGTTTTGCGACCGCGCCGCAAAACCATGCGATTACTAGACGAAAGGACGTGCCTCTCCAATGGGAACCGAAAACATTTGATCGCAAGGTTATAGGTCAACCGATTCCTCCACGGGAAAATACGTCTTATATATACGGCACTGGTGACGGCATGTGCGTTACATGACAGGATTATGTTGTCGACCCATCTAACTTGTACACTTGCTGAATGGTTAAAAAGATTCTTCTACCTTGCCCGATTTAGGTTTTCTTGTGGATGTGATAATCACTCCCAAAAAATTAATGAAAACATAAGAGTTTGTCGCATAAACTGAAAATAAAAAATTAAACATTTCCCTCGAGGGAAGACTTGAGCCAAGGACCTCTCGTTCCGCAGCTGCTCACGCTAACTACGGGACCACGGCGCTCCTGCGATCAGACCAGCCTTGATGTTGCCTATCTTACGGATGGACTACTTAGTTTGTATATTTTGCTTATTTTTTTATAGTTCCACACAACTTCTTCCTGTTTTGTCGACTGATCTGTGTTCAGTTTTTCAAGGCCTATCCACTGTGCCAATTTATAACTAAATCTGAGGGGGGTGCGATGGGGAGGTTCCCTTGTTAGCAAAAGATCCTACTCGCCAGGGACCGGAGGCGAATATACACCTTGTCAGTGAAGTCGAATTCAAACACGACAGGAATTGCTGTTGTCAGTGAATGCAGATCCATCTCAATCAGTTCCCAGAGAAGATAGTGAAGGGTACTGCGTGCAATGGATACTTGGAGTTTGTTACCTCGCAAAAGGCGATTGCTCAGAGCTACACACAAAACTGCATGTTTTAATGGGCCAAAAAAACTGGACAGTAACTGACCGTACACGTTTAGCGCGGTGGTCCGATGAGTCGCGATATTGCCTCGTTTCACCTGATGCAAGGCGTTGAGTACACCCAAAGCTCAGTGATAGCCTTGGAGGGTGTAGGTCAGGCCGGAGGTGGTTCTGAGATGTTTTAGAGGTCGTTTTCGTAACGTGACTTGGGCTTATTCATTTAGTTATCCTGAACATGAACCAGAATGTTTATTTGAGCACTCTCGATAACAAACTGTTGCCATCACTGCTACATCTTCATGACGCTGTGGACATTACCGTCTTCTAGATGACAACAGCCATGTCCGTGGGGCTACACGCGTACATTCCTGGTGTGACGAACACTCCGGCACGCCATCACACGTCGACGGGCCTGCTACATCACCGAGGATTAGTTCCACAGAATACGCCAAGGGCTAATTTGAACTTCAACATCTCTGCAATTTGGCAGCTATATGGGGTCTACACTGAGATGGCAAAAGTCATGGGACAGTGATATGCACATATACACATGGCGGTAATATTGCATATACAAAGTATAAAAAGGCAGCCGGTTGGTGTGGCCGAGCGGTTCGACGCGCTTCAGTCTGGAACCGCGTGACCGCTACGGTCGCAGGTTCGAATCGTGCCTTGGGCATGGATGTGTGTGATGTCCTTAGGTTAGCTAGGTTTAATTAGTTCTAAGTTCTAGGGGACTGATGACCTCAGATGTTAAGTCCCATAGTGCTCAGAGCCATTTTTTTATAAAAAGGCAATACACTAGAAGAGGTAATTTGTACACCGATGATACACGTGAAATAGTCTACGACGTGATTATGACCGCAAGACAGGAATTCCATATTCTGAGAACGAAAGTGTCAAGAGTATGCCAAGAATACATAATTTCAGGCATTACCTCTCACCATGGACATTGCAGTAGCCAACAGCCTTCTCTTAACGATCGATAGCAGTGCCGTTTGCATAGTGTTGCCATTCCTAACAGAAAAGTAACAATTCGTAAAATAACCGCAGAAATCAATGATAGACTTACGACGAACGTATCTTTTAGAACAGTGCCGCGAAATTTGGCGTTGATGGGCTATGGCAACAAACAACCCAACGCGAGTGCCTTTGCTAAGACCACGACTTTGCCTCCAGCACCTCTCCTGGGCTCATGACCATATTCATCGGACCCTACACGGCTGGGAAACCGTGTTCTGGCCTGGTGAGTCCAGACTGCAATTGGTAAGAGATGATGGTAGAGTTTGTCAATATGGCACTATGCAAGCTGGTGGTGGCTCCATAATGGTGTGGGCTGTGTTTACATGGAATGAACTGGATCCTCTGGTCCATCTGAAACGCCCCTTGACTCGCGCACGTCCATTCTGTGTCAACAGTGCGGCCCCTTGCAAACACTTCTGCGCCAGGAAAGTATTTCCGCAAGCATAGATGGGCAACAGTGGCTGGTAAGGTTTTAGTAAACGTTGCTGCAGTTAGTGACTGGACAATATTGTCCTGATATGTTGTCAGCAATATGCGATTTTTATGGCCCATGTAAAAGCATCTTTAGCAAAATGCTGCAAAGTAGTTGACCAAAGTCGCTTAGACGTGGGTGATGCTGATCCAAAAGTCCAGATATTGCACCATGTAACATCCATCTTTCAGGCAAGCAGAAAGAACTTCTGGAGGAAAAAGGTTTTCCGAGGACGTTTACACAGGGGTCCTCGAATGGCTCCGTGACCATGGAGCGGACTTCTGTCGACGAGGAACTGAACGATTGGTAGAACGTTCCGACCGTTGTTTGCAGAGACTTTGTGCCTATGTTGAAAAATAGTGTCATCTATTTGCGCCACTTTGAAGTGCAGTGCAGCATTCAATAAAAGTTACTTGGCCTCCCGTAATAATGAGTACTTTTGAAGTCCGTTCGTAAAATACACTCCTGGAAATGGAAAAAAGAACACATTGACACCGGTGTGTCAGACCCACCATACTTGCTCCGGACACTGCGAGAGGGCTGTACAAGCAATGATCACACGCACGGCACAGCGGACACACCAGGAACCGCGGTGTTGGCCGTCGAATGGCGCTAGCTGCGCAGCATTTGTGCACCGCCGCCGTCAGTGTCAGCCAGTTTGCCGTGGCATACGGAGCTCCATCGCAGTCTTTAACACTGGTAGCATGCCGCGACAGCGTGGACGTGAACCGTATGTGCAGTTGACGGACTTTGAGCGAGGGCGTATAGTGGGCATGCGGGAGGCCGGGTGGACGTACCGCCGAATTGCGCAACACGTGGGGCGTGAGGTCTCCACAGTACATCGATGTTGTCGCCAGTGGTCGGCGGAAGGCGCACGTGCCCGTCGACCTGGGACCGGACCGCAGCGACGCACGGATGCACACCAAGACCGTAGGATCCTACGCAGTGCCGTTGGGGACCGCACCGCCACTTCCCAGCAAATTAGGGACACTGTTGCTCCTGGTGTATCGGCGAGGACCATTCGCAATCGTCTCCATGAAGCTGGGCTACGGTCCCGCACACCGTTAGGCCGTCTTCCGCTCACGCCCCAACATCGTGCAGCCCGCCTCCAGTGGTGTCGCGACAGGCGTGAATGGAGGGACGAATGGAGACGTGTCGTCTTCAGCGATGAGAGTCGCTTCTGCCTTGGTGCCAATGATGGTCGTATGCGTGTTTGGCGCCGTGCAGGTGAGCGCCACAATCAGGACTGCATACGACCGAGGCACACAGGGCCAACACCCGGCATCATGGTGTGGGGAGCGATCTCCTACACTGGCCGTACACCACTGGTGATCGTCGAGGGGACACTGAATAGTGCACGGTACATCCAAACCGTCATCGAACCCATCGTTCTACCATTCCTAGACCGGCAAGGAAACTTGCTGTTCCAACAGGACAATGCACGTCCGCATGTATCCCGTGCCACCCAACGTGCTCTAGAAGGTGTAAGTCAGCTACCCTGGCCAGCAAGATCTCCGGATCTGTCCCCCATTGAGCATGTTTGGGACTGGATGAAGCGTCGTCTCACGCGGTCTGCACGTCCAGCACGAACGCTGGTCCAACTGAGGCGCCAGGTGGAAATGGCATGGCAAGCCGTTCCACAGGACTACATCCAGCATCTCTACGATCGTCTCCATGGGAGAATAGCAGCCTGCATTGCTGCGAAAGGTGGATATACACTGTAATAGTGCCGACATTGTGCATGCTCTGTTGCCTGTGTCTATGTGCCTGTGGTTCTGTCAGTGTGATCATGTGATGTATCTGACCCCAGGAATGTGTCAATAAAGTTTCCCCTTCCTGGGACAATGAATTCACGGTGTTCTTATTTCAATTTCCAGGAGTGTAATTCTGCAGATGGTTGTGTTGCACTGCTACCTGGGCCATCGGCAACTACCTGCTGAATACACTTCCTCATGTAATATGACAATGTCCACGGTTCGCGGTGTTAAGAGTCCTGTCCCAGCAAGTCATCATCTATAAATACCACTGAATGTTTGATGATTCGACTGTTGGCGGTCTAGTAAGGCTCGCAGATACAGCTATACAGCCCACTGAACATTGTTAAATGGTTCAAATGGCTCTGAGCACTATGGGACTTAACATCTGAGGTCATCAGTCCCCTAGAACTTAGACCTACTTAAACCTAACTAAACTAAGGACATCACACACATCCATGCTCGAGGCAGGATTCGAACCTGCAACCGTATCGGTCGCGCGGTTCCAGATTGAAGCTCCTAGGAACATTATTATCAACATGACAGTACACAAAGTATATCCGGTTGCTCGTGAAATGTATAACCCATCGTTGGCCAACATTCATGTGTCTCTTGCATCTGGTCCAGGTAGAACACACACAACAAACTGAACACCACTGTTATCCAGAGCACCAAGAGCGTCTGACAGGTAGAATTGTTATAACATGCTGAAAGACGCAATTTCTTGAATCAACACTACATTTTATTTTAAAAAGATTTGTATGAAAGTTTAAGAAGCATGGTAGTATTTACTGGAAAGAAAGAAGGCGCTTAAGTCCCTATGACTACGACGTAACAAGAGAGCACAGACTGGACTAGGATGTGGAAGGAAATCACCCGTATTATCTCCAAGAGAGCTTACCTACCTTCCACCATGAGTGATTTTGGGTGACCTAACAACAATCAGAGTTGCACTTCCTTCGCAAGCGTGTCCAGTGTCTTAGTCACTGCGCCACCTCATTCAGTATCATCAATATTATTTATTGTAGCTGTGACGGAGAAAGTAAGATATTCATACAATCCACGCATAAAACTATATTTCTTAGTACGAGTATTTAGATTACCACAGTTCTCAATAGGTAAAATCTTTGCATACACTGCGCTCCAGATCTTAACAGTCTAAACTGTATGAACGGCAGACGAGTCTAAACTGGCTATTTTAAGATAACTAGAAAACTAATGGTTGTGTAAGTTCCTCACCTATCACCCGCTCGCTGCAAAAAATTCTGATCCTCCTCCTAAAGTGCGGGCTCATAGTGACCGACATCACGAACGATGACACGATCGTTTACTTCCTGGTTCAGGAAATGTTTGTGAGGAGCAGCAGCACTTGTCTGATAAACTGTGACTTAATTGAGTCTTTTCTTTTTGTGCACGTGCTTCTGCAGAGAAGTGAACTGTACGTCTGTATTTTACTGTGTAGACTAGTGGTTAGAAAATCAATCGTAGTTTTTGTTCTTGCGAAAGTCTTGTGAATATCCTTGAGTAGGGCGGCTTCCTAGTGTAAATTCTCCCGTCGCCAGAAACTCCGTCACGCCACTAAGTTTTAGTTTTGTGCTAGAAGACAGCACACAATTTAGATCAGTGCATTCTAGTTTGAATATTTATCTCGTGCAATAACTTTTCGACAGACAGGATTTCTAATAAGAGGTATCTGCAAATAAATCAACTTCAGTAGAGAAATTTATTTCTGTTTAATAGCTTGCGGTCTCAGAGTACAGTGAGAAATCTGCACAGCAACTTTTAGAGTTACTTTATTCTCCTTTGGTATATTTTCAAACTCAGTAGCGCAATTTGAGACCTTATATCCATTTTATACACAGTACGATATGGCTAGGGACTGTGCTTGTTGTGAGCGGACACAAGGAGAGTTGGCTGCTGTCCGTAAACGGTTGGAAGCTGCGTTGGCTACCGTCGACAATGCTCAAAGTTGCGGTGATGTCGGGGCGACAGTGACGAGACCTGCAACACCTTTGGTACCACTGGACTCCCCTGGTGAGCCGGACGTCGCTGCGGCTTCTGATACGCAACATCTGACCGGTCCGTCCTTTCTCCAGAGTGGGTGGCAAAAGAGGGAGCAGACCGGGCGGCTGGCTCCCTACGTCTTAGCAACAGGTACGAGGCGCTTTCCAGTGTTGAAGATAACTCTGAGCCAGCACGGGATGCCTCTTCTGTTGGGCCTGCGTCAATTTTCCTGCCCAGTCCGGACAAGTACAGAGGGTAGGTAAGCTAGTCATTGGGAGCTCCAATATTAAGCGGGTGATGGAGCCCCTCATGGAGGTAGCAGGCAAGGCGGGAAAGAATTCCGGTGTGCATTCGTATATTTGCCGGGAGGTCTCACCGTTATGTGGATGAGGCCCTGCCAGTGGCTATCGAGCGCACTGGGTGCAACGGGCTGCATGTAGTGGCACGTGTCGGCACGAAGAACGCCTTCCGCTTGGGTTCTGAGGCCGACCTCGGCTCCTTTTGGCGGCTGGCTCATTTGGTGAAGGCACCTAGCAACGCACGTGGGGTGAAGGCTAAGCTGTCTATTTGTAGCATCGTACCAAGGGTTGATCGCGATCCTCTAGTTTGGAGCATAGTGGAAGATCTAATCCCGAGGCTCAGACGGCTCTACGACGGTATCGGATGCGAATTTCTCGACCTCCGTTACCGGGTGCAGAATTGTAGGGTTCCCCTTAATAGGTCAGGTGTGCACTACACGCAGAAAGAGGGCCGCTAGGGTAGTGGAGTACGTGTGGCATGCACATGGGGATTTTTTTAAGTTAGAAAACTCCTACCTTGGGAACAAAGACGATTTGCCTGTTAAATCAGCTACAGAGACCTCAGAGAATCTTGGTCCTCACAGATCAGAGATAAAAAAGAGTAATATGACTTTAGTAAACTGCAGGAGCATCCAAGGAAAGGTTCCAGAATTAGTATCGCTTACTGAAGGTTATAATGCACAGATAGTATTGGGAACAGAAAGCTGGTTGAAACCAGAGGTCAATGACAACGAAATCCTAAGTTCAGATTCGAATGTTTATTGCAAGGCTAGGTTAGTCGCCAACGGTGGCGGCGTGTTTATTGCAGTAAAAAATTCGATAAAATCTATCGAGGTTATCACGGATTCCGAATGTGAATTAATCTGGGTGAAACTGAGTATTAAAGAACGGTCAACATGGTGATCGGATGCTTTTATAGACCACCTGGGTCAGGATCTGTAGTTGTAAAGCGCTCCAGACAGTAGTTACAGAATATCATTAGTAATTTTCCTGATGATGCCGTTGGTGACTTCAACTTGCCAGGTATAGATTGGGAGTGTTATGCCATCAAAACTGGTGCCAGAGACAGGAAATCGTGTGGCAGTATTCTGGATGTCTTGTCCGAAAATTGCATTGAGCAGATGGTTGGAGAACCAACTCGAGGGCCGGCCAGGGTGGCCGAGCGCTTCTAGGCGCTTCAGTCTGGGACCGCGCGACCGCAACGGTCGCAGGTTCGAATCCTGCCTCGGTCATGGATGTGTGTGATGTCCTTAGCTTAGTTAGGTTTAAGTAGTTCTAACTTCTAGGAGACTGATGACCTCAGATGTTACTTCCCATTGTGCTCAGAGCCATTTGAACCATTTGAACCAACTCGAGAGGGTAACGTCTAAGACCTGGCAACAAACAGACCTGAACTTATCGAATGAGTTAACGTAGAGGAAGGTATAGTGATCATAAGGCAGCATCTATGACGACGGATACTACAAGGAATGTAAAGAAAGGGAGGAAGATATATTTGCTCAGCAAGGGTGACAGGATACAAATTTCAGAATATCTCAGCAGTCAGCGTCAAATATTCGGTAATGAGGATGGAGACGGGAAAGATCCACCATGGTTTAATAGCCGTGTTACAAAGCGTTATGTAAACAAAGAGCAGTTCATCTCAGATTCAAGAGAAGTAAAAACCTAGCTGACAAACAAAAGCTGAACTAAGCGAAAGTGAGCGTAAGGAGAGCAATGAGAGAAGCGTTCAATGATTTCGAAAGTAAGACGTTGTCAGCCAACCTGAGTAAAAACCCTAAGAGATTTTGGTCGTTTCTAAAATCAGTAAGTGGGTCAAAATCATCTATTCATTCTCTCAGCGATCACACCGGCACCGGAACGGAAGATAACAGGGTGAAGGCCGAAATACTGAAATCGGTCTTCCGAAGTTGTTTCCCTCCTTCCAGTTGTCGTACGAACATCGAAATGGCAGATATTGAGATAACCCACCGCGGAATTGAAAAGCAGCTACAATCGCTTAGTAGTGGAAAGACTTCAGGACCAGATGATCTAGATTCCTTTAACATTCTATAAAGATTATGCAAAAGAACTTGCTCCCCTTCTAGCAGTAATTTATAGTAGATCACTTGAGTAACGAAAGATACCTAAATAATGGAAAAAAGGGCAGGTCATTCCCGTATTTAAGAAAGGCCGTAAGACAGATCCACACAATTATAGACCTATATCGTTGACGTCAATCTGTTGTAGAATTATGGAACATGTTTTATGCTCAACAACTGTGACGTTTTTGGGAACAACATCTCCTCTATAAAAATCAACATGGATTCCGCAAACAGACATCCTGCGAAACTCAGCTCGCTGTGTTCCTCAATGAGATCCACAGCGTAGTGGACAACGGCGCTCAGGTTGATGCCGTGTTCCTTGAGTTCAGTAAGGCATTTGACACCGTCCCGCACTGCCGTTTAATGAAAAAAAATACGACCTTACGCAGTATCTGAGCAGATCTGCGATAGGATTCAAGACATTCTTGCAGACAGAACTCAACACGTCGCTCTTAACGGAACTAAATCGACAGATATAAAGGTAATATCCGGAGTACCACAGGGAAGTGTGATAGCACCGTTGCTGTTTACAATATATATAACTGATCTAGTAGAAAGCGTCGGATGCTCTTTAAGGCTATTCGCAGATGATACAGTTGTCTATACCAAAGTAGCAACGCAAGAAGATGGTAACAATTTGCAGAACGACCTGCAGGATAAATGATGGAGACTCTGGCAGTTGACCCTGCACGTAAATAAGTGTAACATATTGCGCATGCATAGGAAAAGAAATCCACTACTGTACAGCTACATTGTTGACGACAAACAGCTGGAGACAGCGTCTGCCGAAAAATATCTAGGCGTAACTATCCAGAGCCACCTTAAGTGGAATGACCATATAAAACAGATAGTGGGAAAAGCAGACACCAGACTCAGATTCATCGGAAGAATCTTAAGGAAATGTAACTCATCCACGAAAGAAGTGGTTGAGTACTGTTCATATACCTGGGATCCCTAACAGGTAGGACTGATGGAGGAGATAGAGAAGCTCCAACGAAGAGCGGCGCTTTTCGTCACGGGATAGTTTAGCTAGCGAGAGAGCGTTACGGAGAAGCTAAACAAACTCCACTGGCAGATGTTGCAAGAGAGGTGTTGTGCGTCACGGAGAGATTTACTATTGAAATTTCGGGACAGCACCTTTCTGGAGGACCTTTCAGGAGGAGTCGGTCAACATATTACTGACCACGAAGAGAAAATTCGAGAAATTAGAACCAATACAGAGGCTTAGCGACGATCATTCTTTCCACGCACTATTCGCGAGTGCAACTGGGTTGGGGCATCAGACAGTGGTACCGAAAGTACCCTCCGCCACACACCATTAGGTGGCTTGCGGAGTATGATGTAGATGTGGATTGCACATTAATGCAAAGCCACCAAATACGGAAAAAAACACAACGTTTGTTTTATCAGATCCATCTCATTTCCACGAAACATCCATTGTAGCATTTATTAATTTCTTTAAAGGCATTGTGTTACTAACATACTGACAGCCCTACAAATAATAAAAATCGAAAGAGGGCAATAAAAGCGACAGACCAGTGTGGCCTACTACCATGCGCGAACAACCTCCCAGACACGTGTCAACCCAGCAATTCTCTCACACACACTTCTACGAAGTAGTCGCTGAATGCTGTTTACCAAATATAGTCATACCATGCACGGGCTGCACTGGATGCAGTTGCTGCAGGCGTCGTCACGACAATGCTTTGCTGCCAAGGACCAGGCACTGATGCTTATCTTCCAGCGCCCCCCGATGAGGACTTATGCTACTTACACAAACTGTTGGGTAGTAATAAAGCGATTCTACTGTCATCGAGCAGCTTTTGAGTCACCTCGACTCACCATACTCCATAACAGAAGACTCACACCTGTTACGATATATAAAGTGGGCATCGACCAACTTCGACAACGTAGTGTTGCTGCGAAAATACCTGCTACTCCTACTTCCAGTGCAGCCTAGGAGAGGCACAAGCTTGCGTGGTAAATAATCCTGGCCAGCGGCCGAGCTACGACAGGAGCCGGAACGACAGACTGGCCGAGTGCGGGATGGGCTGGCAGCTTGTCCCATCTGTGGCGGGTGTTGGGAGCAGAGACATCCGGGGAGCAGAGACATTCGGGGAGCAAATCCTGATCCAGCGTCAGGCTGCCAGATGCTCAGTGGTTCGGTAGCTAGGAGGGCCTCAATTCGACCCTTGGCCCATCAATGCTGTTGGTGGATGACGGTGGAGTGGTAGCAACCTCCTGACAGAAGCTGACACTGTGAAGGACTCAAACTTGATGACTCTCTGATTTCAGTATTTATACGGGCCATAATGGTCTGATATGGTGTGGCTGACACAAACGTCACGTATGCTGCATGACAAAGTGGCCCTGGTTTCTTTATCATGTTGGTCACTGATTGCCAGGTGGGCAGAGGTGCCTAGGTGGGTGCCATGGCGGACTGCCATGCCAGGGTACTGCTACATGTAGCATTCTTATGGCAAAGAGCCTCCTTGTCTTAGGACTCGTGATGTTACACTCTTCCCCCTTAGAATAATTTGCTCATCTGAATTCTCTCTGTTGCTATGCCTGGGTCTAATTAACAGGTTACCTGCCTCTCGAGTATGGCCCCTGCTTCCGCATCACATAATCCGAGATGCAATGTGTCTCATAATCCAGATACTGCATCGTGCTACCCCATATGCAACCCGTGTTTGGAGGCGGGGGGGGGGGGGCAATCGAGAGACAGCACCCAGCAACCTTATAAATTTAGGAGGATAACCAGATGTGACGTCATGACATTACTGGAGAATCTGGACGATCTTGTTACTATACCGGTAATGTAAACTACATCGAAAATGGCACACTCCTTAGCAATAAATAATTAAATGTGTCTATACCGATCACAAAACGGTTTTGTGACGGTCTTATGGTAGTTAAAATCCGTGGTGAAGCGACTGCCTAGAACACTTTACAGAATGGATTATGTACGCCGTTAAGTATTTAAGTTCGTCTCTACGAGACCTAGCGTTAAGGGAAAACAGCTTTAAACTATGTGGAAATTGTGAACACAGACTTCACACAAGGACGACATAAGTGTTATACTAAGTGTTATGCTGTAGCTGGAGAAACATATTTTTCTCAGTGCAAGACATCGCTCTCAACAGTACCGCCAAATGTAGATATTGCTGAATAAGAAGTGATTCCCACGAATAATGTTATTTCGCAGCTCTTAAGAAAAAAGAAGCGATGTGTTGAACAGACTTAAACCATCCTCTATTTTAAAAATGACTTATTTAAGTACAGTTAACATACATGTGCACATAAAAGAAAACTAGAAATGGAACAGGTCAAAGTTAAGAAATACAAACTGGAGTATTCGGCGAAAACATGTGCCATGAAGTAAGAATATAATCTGCTAAATAGAACTGGAAGAAGAACAAGCCATTGCAGACGTGCAAGAGGGGTTTGAAAAGTACTTTAAACACGGCGTAACACAAAATCGGAGTGCGACTGGGGAACAAAAGCACTATTGACTTACTCGCAGAAAATGTTAGATCAAGAACATTTATCACATTACAGGATATTCTTACAATCTGTTTATAAACCTTTATTGCGGTTTGGATCTGCTTAAAAGGCATCGTTACGTTGTATTTAAATGTGGTGGTACAAACATTGTGCATCCAGCAACACAAAAGCCATTTGCAGAGTTTCAAAGTGATGGAATAACTACTTTTATTTACCACTTACTTGCTAAAACGGTAAACTTAAAATTCTATATGTAAATTCCACTAGAATACGGGGAAAAATCCACAGGGTTTATGAGATTGTGTGACGGAACTATGATGTTTTTGTGATGGCACTGGTTGACAGAAGCAAACCAAGCAGCCGCCATGTTAATGTAAGTGCTTATGAAGCCAACATGTCGTACAGGTGGTTTTCATAGTTGCACTTGTTTTTTACGAAAATATAGGTCTCTCCAAAATGCAGCATTTTTAGCATGCTTTGTTGTGTTTAAGTGTCAGGAAATGTGACACTGGCAGAAAAACACGTCATAGTTCTTACACGGAAGTTAACTCTTGGTACTATTTAGTAGCTGATTATGATAAGAAAAGGAAATACAGCCTGGAAACTTTTCAAAGAGCCCTAAACCAGATCATTAAATGTCGCATCCTTCTTCAGTAAGGCAATCAAGAACACAGCATGTTCAAAATTAAAGCTACGGCAGAACTTTCACAAAAGTACAGCAAATATAAAGACAGTCAGAAATTATACTTTTCTAGTGTAGAACAGTACGCAATATCTTCTTTCCCCTTAAATGCGATTTGGTGAGGTGAAGCATTACTGAAAAACTCCTAATAACGTTAGGTGACGGAAGTTTCATTTCTGTACCATCAGTAATATACGAGGTAACTCCAAGTAGTCCAAAGATCGAAAGTAATAACAATCTATATTTGCCAGTCAGTAACACCAGTGACATTTTGATAGTGTAGAATAAGATGAATTATCTTTTTTCCCCGCTAAAATTGTGCTTGGCGGGGTGAAGCACTATTATTTTCATCGTTACACTGGCGTATTATGAAAGCATGCAGTTTTAAGTGACATACCCCATTAAAGATTACTCCAGTCTCCAAAATTATGACTGTACGTATGTGTGTGATACACTTAATTTCGGAATCCACTGTGCCTTGCACCAAGTGGGTATCCAGATCGAACCTCAGTCAGGTTTTGGGTGCCAAATGTACCTTAACCTGCCAGTTACATCAGTAGCGTCAATGAAGTGAGCCTTCTGTGTTTTGTACTGATATAGAACAAATATTTACGTATTTTGAGAAAAAAATACAGATAATTTTTGAGTTCTTTGCAGTGCTATTTTACTTTCGGTGCAAAGATCGTATTTTCATCCCTGGTCACGTGGTCAGAGATCGAACTTCCCCTGTGTGGAATCTTGTCTTGTTTTTTATAATGAGACTCATAGTAGTATAGGAAATTTTACCTGCTGATGGCAGTTCTCTCCCATTGTCTTGGAGGTTATAAGTGATGGTATGTGTGTGTGTGTGTGTGTGTGTGTGTGTGTGTGTGTGTGACATGGAAATAACATTGTGCATTTCATTTGAGTATCATTGCGCCTTGCATCAAGTGGGTACAAAGACTGAACCACAGTTGGTTTTAGGGTCAAAGTGTACCTTAACCTGTAAGTTACACCACAACTATAAAGCGAGGCACATGTGTGTTGAACTGTTATGCAACAATAATACAGGCAATTTAGACTTGGGACATTTAATTTGAGAATCCATTGTGTCCTGTATCAAGACAGTACAAAGATCAAACCACAGTCGGGTTTTAGGTGCCTGTTGTACCTAACTTTGAATTATTATTAGTGAGCCACATGGGTTTCGTACTACTATACAACAAATCTTCACATATTTTGATAAATAGAATAGAAAATTTAGACATAGAAATGACAATGGGGCATTTAATTTCAGGCTCCACTGTGCCTTGCAACAAGTGGAGGCAAAGATCGAACCAGAGTCGGGTTCCAGCGCCAAGGGGTACAGAGAACAAGTAGGCTCTCTGGGATACATTTTTTATGGTGGTAAAATACTGGAATGTAACTGGAACAGCAAAATGTGTGTGTGTGTGTGTGTGTGTGTGTGTGTGTGTGTGTGTGTGTGTGTGTGTGTGTATGTGTGTGCGT
This sequence comes from Schistocerca cancellata, assembly GCF_023864275.1. Taxonomy (NCBI): domain Eukaryota; kingdom Metazoa; phylum Arthropoda; class Insecta; order Orthoptera; family Acrididae; genus Schistocerca; species Schistocerca cancellata. The sequence continues at coordinate 318,351,077 of NC_064626.1, read as the reverse complement.
GTGTGTATGTATGTTTGTGTACAGGACCACTGCGAGCCAGCACAGTCCGGAACAAGATGTGTTCTTGCGCCCAATCTCCAAATATAGCAATTCTATTTCACTGTTATTTTGAAGAGGGTCTGAAATGATTTAAACATAGCACAATTTGGGGAATATTGGAAACACACAAAAAATAGAATAAATATAATTTTTTGTTACACAGTAAGCATATATTCACAAATGCAATTTATACAATAATGATGGACGTTGCAGGAGATACTGCTGACGGAATTTGAGCGAACTAACAATTGTTTATGGCGCAGCAGGTTAGAGCAGCGTGCACGGTAGTATACACAGGTATATTGTCAAGCCACTATGAATAGCACTATCTTCAGCTGCATGTTGGATGCAGTGTTGTTCCGTATTATAGAGCCTGTAAATATTCAAGGATATTACTCCGACATCCCCAGAGAAATCGAACGCAGTGAACTGACGCAGAGCAGAAAGTTTACTGTATATAAATACGTGTCAGAATGACTGTTCCTAGTTTTCTAATGTCATAGAGAACAAGAACATAAACAATATTTATCAATAACACAGTGTCTGTAAATGAAACGTTTCCTATATTAAAAAAAAAAAAAGCCAGCGCTCATCACTCAGATTTTAGACGCCTTTGTTTCAGCTGGTATTCTTACCAAAGAAACAATGAACTGCTGAAGATAGTTTGTATAACTTGTTTCGAGAACTAAAATTGATAACACTGTTTCTCCATGAAAGTGTGGAAAGATAGGCTTCTTATTTACAGAACTGACGCTAAAAGTTAAATGTCCTGCGTCCAGTATGTAATTTTTTCCGAGTAGATTTTCTGCATTCTAATTTCCACACATATTTTCACTCAGGATTAGAATAAGTTTCGGCAGCTACAAATTTCATAACATTTATAAATATATTTATAATTTTGATTATATTTAATTACATCAGTTTCGTAGAAAGAAAACGTTGTGTCGCACACTTGCATGATATGCAGTTACTATGATAGTGCTCTGTACTTCACGCTCATTTTGCAATGAAGTCCTTCCAGCATTATTATTACAATATAGGACTACAGTTTCTTTCAACCCGGTTTAAGTTCAAAACTATGCAATTATGGACATTATTTTATTAATAAAATTGTTTAGCTTCGTGTCCTCTGTTATATCAGAAAAGTAGGAACAGTTAAATGCACTGAGAAAGAATACCACTGCCATAACACTTTCAATAAAGAGGAGACTGAAAAAATAATAATAAATATTGCTTTGGAAAGTAGCGATGATGACAGTTATCAGGTACCCAAGACCAGCACAGCCAGGGAACTGGATGATAACTCAATGGACATCTACACGGCAAGAGATAAAACTGATACTATAGATGACTTTACATGTTCGACTTCAGATGGTACTAAATAATGAATTATTGGAAAATGTACGCACACCACATTTAATTTTATTTTTTTAATTAGTTCAATTTACTTTCAGTTCACTTTAAAACGAAATGCTAAGTACGACAAACGTCTGGTACCAATAACATAGTGATAAAGAGTGTTCTGCCCCCGCTTGTTCTCTGGCGTGCCCACACACTTCAGTAAACACGCATCAGCGAACTCGCATGTAAAATGCAATGAGACGTGCAGCGGCTAGTATATTATAACGTATTTGTTGATAACACAGTCAATGGCGTTTTAGGGGCCTTTTGTTCACCAAATGTTTGAATCACATTGTCAAAGTCTATTGTCTTGCAAATCTGTGAGACATTGTTGATTCATAGTTGATCTGAGACAATTCTTAACACGAGTTAGAAAGCTGAATGACCTTTCTGCTTTAGCTACACTCCATAGGAAAGCGCAAAATATATTCAAAGCTACAAATACTTTCGGAAATGGGCTTGAAATTTTGAGCTCATGCCTCTTATTCAAGACGTTGATGTTTCGAAAGTAATGTCTTTGAAGTCTGAACTATGAATTGTTTCAAAATATTTAATTTCTTCTCCTAAATCTGTGATGGCATCATTATGGTTTTCGTTGATAAGTAGCTTGTATGCCTCAGCGACATGATCGTCAGTCATCTTTGAGAATTCCCATAACAACTCAAATATTCCATCGAAACTCTTCATTGCTTCATATCGAAGTTTCGAGTTAGGCACTAGATTGTCAACAAAGATATAAAAACATTTATTTTGAGCATGTCTTATGAATTCACATTCCCAGAGTCATCTTGAAATGATTTCATCAGTTTAGTGCGCATCTACAGAAATTCAATGTCGATATTAATTTCATTGGCAACAACTCTAGATTCAGAGAGGTGTCTTTTATCGCGAACGTATTTTAAAGTCATTCAAAAAGTGGGTACCCTATGATCCAGCTCTTGTAAAACACATTAGCAAGATCAGAGATGGATAATAACTTGGAAAGCTTTTACAAGTGCACTATCTGTCTAGTGATACTCAGAATAAATTTATTTATAGTTGCACCCATCATGCTATAACCGCCATCTTGGAACAAAGAGAAAATGTGAAGTATTATTGAATTATTGTTGGTGCAATGCCCTATTCAAATCAAGTTGAACAGTCAACATTCACCCCGCATTATATTTACTTCAATAAGGAAACTGAGAAATATAAAATAAATGAACTGCGCTTGGAATCCGCCGATTGTAATTAGAAAACATCACATTTAATTTGATCAACACTCAATTCCAATGAGTGAATGACGCATACAAGGTTATGATAATGGAAGCAATATAAGTGGGGTTTATGAAGGAGCTCAGACACATTTTCTTCAGTGGAATCATCTTGCTAATTTTTTTCCGTGTGTTTGTCATAACCTACACTTACGTGGAATACATACAGGTGGGAGTATTCATGATGCAGATACTTTTTTTCGGAGTAGTTCAACAACTGTACAACGTGTTCAGTTGCAGTCCTCAACGATGGTAAATCCTGAAACAGAGGAGTGATCCCGCTGACGCTGTAAGACTAATTGTAGCTCACTTGGATAATATTACCGTCGCAGTTGAAACTTCCAGAGACTTAATTTTTCAGCTGAAAAACATTATGTGGTACGGGGTATTTTGGATTATGTGAGATCTTTATAGTGTTCAACCGTGACATCAATTTAGCTAAAGTTATAGGTCCCAAAGGTCTCTCTCTCTCTCTCTCTCTCTCTGCCCGAAAAGGCCTCGGAAGGCCAAAGGGTACCCACGATTCTAGAAGCTGTACAGCATTACTGAGTTGATATACAGCTGTCGCCATGTGGCGCCCATGCACTTAGATTAGTCTATTAAGGCCCTCGTAAACGATCAATTTGTCAAACTTTAATATATTTCCCGTTTGTCAAACATAAAGCGTTTTAGATATGTTTAAGAGAAATTCTGATTGACAGAAAATGTGACAAGATGGCGAACCTTCTTGTCCTTGATGTTTCACCGCATATGTTTAGTGAAAAAGTGTTTTATTACAATTTATCTCACTGTATTGTGCATTTCCGCAATGCTGAAAACTGCGATCAAGGATAAAAACAAAATGACATGGCGATTGTGGCCGAGCGGTTCTAGGCGCTTCAGTCTGGAACCGCGCGACCGCTACGGTCGCAGGTTCGAATCCTGCCTCGGTGATGGATGTGTGTGATGTCCTTAGGTTAGTTAGGTTTAAGTACTTCTAAGTTCTAGGGGACTGATGACCTCAGATGTTAAGTTCCATAGTGCTCAGAGCCATTTGAACCATTTTTGACATTGCGTCTTTCCCAGCCATACCTAACGCAGGAAGAGATTAAGGAGAAAAACTACAATCTACGCACAACATACAGGCGTGACTGCTATAAAATAAAAAAGAATCGAAATTTTGTGGCTCTTCCACGGACGATGCACATGTGGCAGAGCAGAGAGGGTTCTGTGCAAACTGGAGTTCAGTATGAACAGTTCTCGCTGTCCGAATGAGTTTGGGTTTTCCCCTTGGGCGTGGTAAGGTCCGTAGATTGTTTGGCAGACATGTGTGGCATGTGGGGAAGCTGCAGACGAACCAGCGCTGGACTTATACACAGTCCTTTATACACGGACTTGAACAAGCTTGTAATTATTACTTCCGCCTAGTACAGTTATTCAAGTGCCTTTTCTTTATCACGTAAGATTCCGCGCTGAGCGGCAGGTGTAGTCACGGCCAGTGGAACAGACAGGCGAGCTGCTTACACAGTGGAGCGCTCGTGCGGTTAATACCGCGAACTGTGAAATAATCGTACGGCATGTTAGCCGGAAGACCCCATGGGGGTGTTCGGCCGCCGAAATTGTAAGTCCTCTTTAGCTGACGCCACTTCGGCGACTTGCGAGTCAATGATGATGAAAGACACACAACATCCAGTCATCACGAGGCAGAGAAAATCCCTGACCCCGCCGGGAATCAAACCTGGGACCCCGTGCGCCGTAAGCGAGAACGGTACCGTAAGACAACGGTGTATGTGCACAAGTGATTTTGCACGGCCCTTCAGTTTTATGTGGATCTGTTCTGAATTTTACATGAACAATGATGCGGCACAGCACGGTAATGGTTCGGTTACCGTTGCTATAGCACGTGGTTGCTATAGTACGCGGCGGTTCAGACAACGTGCGTGGCCCGGCTACAGCACGGAGCAGGCAGCGATGTCGGCTGGGATAGCGGAAGGTCACGGTGCTGCACAGAATTCGAGCTGCTGGCTAGGCTGGCGACGGTTAGCGATCCCGAGGAGGCGGTGGCTGCAGCGGTGTTGGCTTTCCAGGCTGGGCAGATAGGCGGAGGTCTCTCCTTCGTGAGCGAGTGGGTGTCACTTACTGCTCAGATGGTGGAACGGTGACGTGCTGGTACTACTGTGGGTAAATATCGCTCCCATGTGCAGGCAGTTACGGAAGGCGTAATGTTAATGTGTCACGCTGAATTATCTGGAGTGAAGGCAACGAGCGGCTTCGTAATTGGCAGTGGCTGGTTACTATAGCTGAAAGGTTAGCGTGACGGACTGCCTTCCTAAGGGGCCCGGGGTTCGATTTCCGGCTGGGTCGGGGATTTTCTCCGCTGAGGGACTGGGTGTTGTCTTCTTCATCATTTCATCCCCATCCGGCGCGCAAGTCGCCCAATGTGGCGTCGAATGTAATAAGACCTGCACCAAGGCGGCCGCACCTGCCCCGTAAGGGGCCTCCCGGCCAATGACACCAAATGCTCATTTCCATTACCGGCCTGATTTCGTCACACGGACACCAGGAACATGGAAGTTGTAGACGTCCATTCAGTTCGATGGTGTTCGACCGGCGCCTAGCTGACCCTGTATGTGGCCTCATTGCAGTTCTGGACTCTCACTTCTGCTTCAAGTTCGCCTATAGTTTTTTCCCATTACATAGACTATATGATCGCACGCTGCGATGTTTTCATGAACTGTCATTAAAGGACCAAGCAGAAGACAATAAATTTTCGCATACTTGTTTCTTATTTTCAGTGTGAGGGCGAAATAACTCAACAAGTAGGTAAAAGTTTTACTCTCCATTCGGAGAAAGCTGATTTAATCTACGGGTTTTCATGTGTAGCTTTCTCTCTCATTTTAAAACTTTCCGTGGGCCAGCGTCTTGTTTTCTTCTTCTTCTTTAAACTCAGAGCCAAAGTCAATGTTAGAAATTCTTTATCTGCATTTGTAGCCATCTCCACTTGTGTGTAACTACAGCCTACAGGAACAGCATCTGCTTCAAAAATCCGGTTAAACTGACGAACTTTGTTGGTACGTGTGTGGGCTTTTTGATAAATCCCTGGCTAGGTAAGAACGAATTCAGAAAAGAAGTTTGATCATTTAAGAGATGCCCCAAACGGCGCGCTCAATGCATGCATTCCCTCATTCAAAGTAAAGCTGAATGCCGTGTGCAACTTTACGCTGGAGGATTTATAACAATAATATTGCTGACTCTGCAACACTGAAACGTATTAGGAACCGATGATTGATAAATATTGTTATGGTTATGTTCTAAAAAACGCAGTTGATACCAAATTTGTTTTACAGTACCAGCCTGATGCTTGCCAACTGAGGACCCGGGGGAATCCGAACGTTTGAGAGACTTGCCCCCCCCCCTTCACATTTGGACTCCTATCATTTCACTCCCCTTCCCCCTCTCTCATCAAGGCTGTGTGTGTGTGTGTGTGTGTGTGTGTGTGTGTGTGTGTGTGTGTGTGTATGTGTGTATGCCCAAATCCCATGCCTCGCCACCACCTGTATACACACGGGTTATAACTTCATGAGGACGGTACTCACATGGGAATGGACCAATGCGGCACGTCGAATCCTACCCTGAAATTTTTCAACAGGAAGAACATCAAAAAGAGAAAAGAAAAAAAAGGCAATGTCAAAATTATAGCTGCTAAGGCGCACTGCTGGTATTTAAAAGTATGTTAAAAATGTCTCAAATCATTTATTTTTTGAGTAATTGTTACCCAAGTTACTTGCAGATGAAAGAAAATCAAGGTAGTATATGACGATAAATGCAGACGGCTTCCACCAATGGAGACATTAACTTGTTGACTTTAAATATTTTATAATACTACCTATAGCACAGTTCTTATGATAATTTTTGAACAATGTATATTTCACTAACAATGAAACAGTTCCTTATTTGTTCCCTGTAGTCGTCACAAAAATGGGAACTGTCTATTGGACGACGAAAATCATCAATTTGGTTACATCAGGAACACCTGACAAAAGAAAAATTAATGCATTCTGGCACTTCACAGCAAATACTAGTTTTATTTACAGAGAAGTGGGATGGAGTAAGAAATGGTCGTAGCCTTGTTCTGCATGTTGTACTGTAAACAGGCATACCGCATCAAATTCGTAAAACTGTGGATGAATCCAACAAACACAATGAATTATTCTTTGCAACTGTTAAGAAGACGTTTCGGATGTAATACTTAAAATTGTTCTTTCCTATTTTTCCAGATTTTATTGCGTCAAATACAAGATTTTTGCACAAATCGGCCAGCGCCAATGTTAAATATCAGTGGATTACTGATTTCGCAGCTTTTATCTCCCTTTAGGAACCTCAAGGCAAATTATGATTTATACACATCAAGAAGCTTCGTCTTCACGTCAACAACGAATGCCCCTATAGTATTACCTATTAATCAAATCTCCTCCGTATGTTTACTTGAAGTAGGCTAAACTTCGTAATTTTATTACTTCCTTTTCCGCGTAATCTCTTGAATTTTAACAGAGTCGAAGAAGCCTGAAACTCTATAAAATTCATCTTACATGCATTTCAGAGAATCCAACCTCGAAGGTATCTCTCGATAACGGTACACTGGCTCTCTTGGTTAGTTCTAAGTCTTTCAAATAGTTTTTCTTTCACAATTTTTGCGAGTTTCATTAAGGTACATATTTCATACTTGTTGTAAATCTTTCTTCCATTTATATAATACACGATCAAATTTTACGAAACGAAACTGGCTTTGCAAGCTGCTTAACTTTAAGCATGTCCCTCCTTCGTTTAACCAAATAATTTATAACTTTTTTTGTCACTGAAAGCTATTACTGAACATATTATGTTTAAATCAGGAAGGTACTGAGTTGTGTTTCGGACTTTTATTAGTGCAACAATCATCCATCGAACCGAACTTCACAACGTCGTCAGAGTTCATTTCCTGTTTTTTTATAACGATTCCACTATTTCAAAGAAATGTCGAACCATTTGGATGAACGTTCAAGAAATTAACTAATGAATAACGCACATGCAGGTATGCCTACAACGTTCTTCAAATAACATTTTTGCATAATTGGCAGCAGTGTCGGTTCGTGAATATACATTCTAGGTGTTAACAAGTTTTTAAATTCCGATGAATTTGAGAGTGTGAAATTAATAACATCTGCTGAACAACAGTTATGCTTATCAACAATACAACTACAGCCACTGCCAATAATAACAATAATAATAATAATAATAATAATAGTAAGATGCATAACTTATCTAACGCAAGAATTGTTTTGGTGGAATTTTGTTGTTTTGTAGATAATTAAGTACAGTTTAAGGCAACAGCGAAATACACTCCTGGAAATGGAAAAAAGAACACATTGACACCGGTGTGTCAGACCCACCATACTTGCTCCGGACACTGCGAGAGGGCTGTACAAGCAATGATCACACGCACGGCACAGCGGACACACCAGGAACCGCGGTGTTGGCCGTCGAATGGCGCTAGCTGCGCAGCATTTGTGCACTGCCGCCGTCAGTGTCAGCCAGTTTGCCGTGGCATACGGAGCTCCATCGCAGTCTTTAACACTGGTAGCATGCCGCGACAGCGTGGACGTGAACCGTATGTGCAGTTGACGGACTTTGAGCGAGGGCGTATAGTGGGCATGCGGGAGGCCGGGTGGACGTACCGCCGAATTGCTCAACACGTGGGGCGTGAGGTTTCCACAGTACATCGATGTTGTCGTCAGTGGTCGGCGGAAGGTGCACGTGCCCGTCGACCTGGGACCGGACCGCAGCGACGCACGGATGCACGCCAAGACCGTAGGATCCTACGCAGTGCCGTAGGGGACCGCACCGCCACTTCCCAGCAAATTAGGGACACTGTTGCTCCTGGGGTATCGGCGAGGACCATTCGCAACCGTCTCCATGAAGCTGGGCTACGGTCCCGCACACCGTTAGGCCGTCTTCCGCTCACGCCCCAACATCGTGCAGCCCGCCTCCAGTGGTGTCGCGACAGGCGTGAATGGAGGGACGAATGGAGACGTGTCGTCTTCAGCGATGAGAGTCGCTTCTGCCTTGGTGCCAATGATGGTCGTATGCGTGTTTGGCGCCGTGCAGGTGAGCGCCACAATCAGGACTGTATACGACCGAGGCACACAGGGCCAACACCCGGCATCATGGTGTGGGGAGCTATCTCCTACACTGGCCGTACACCACTGGTCATCGTCGAGGGGACACTGAATAGTGCACGGTACATCCAAACCGTCATCGAACCCATCGTTCTACCATTCCTAGACCGGCAAGGGAACTTGCTGTTCAAACAGGACAATGCACGTCCGCATGTATCCCGTGCCACCCAACGAGCTCTAGAAGGTGTAAGTCAACTACCCTGGCCAGCAAGATCTCCGGATCTGTCCCCCATTGAGCATGTTTGGGACTGGATGAAGCGTCGTCTCACGCGGTCTGCACGTCCAGCACGAACGCTGGTCCAACTAAGGCGCCAGGTGGAAATGGCATGGCAAGCCGTTCCACAGGACTACATCCAGCATCTCTACGATCGTCTCCATGGGAGAATAGCAGCCTGCATTGCTGCGAAAGGTGGATATACACTGTACTAGTGCCGACATTGTGCATGCTCTGTTGCCTGTGTCTATGTGCCTGTGGTTCTGTCAGTGTGATCATGTGATGTATCTGACCCCAGGAATGTGTCAATAAAGTTTCCCCTTCCTGGGACAATGAATTCACGGTGTTCTTATTTCAATTTTCAGGAGTGTAATTTGTAAGCTTTCGCAACTCTCCATTTCGCATTTTTGTATAAGTGGGAAAGAAATTAACTAATGAATAACCCATATGTAGGTATGCCTGCAACGTTCTTCAAATATCATTTCTGCATAGTTGGCAGCAGTGGCGGTTCGTGAATATAAATTCGAGGTGTTCACAAATTTTTAGATTCCGATGAATTTGAGAGTGTGAAATTAATAGCATCTGCTGTATAACAGTTATCCTTATCATAAATGCAACCACAGCCACTGCCAACAATAACAGTAATAATAATAATAATAATAATAGTAAGATGCATAACTTATCTAACGAAAGAATTATTTTGGTGGAATTTTGTTGTTTTGTACATAATTAAGTACAGTTCAAGGCAATAGCGAAATAATTTCTAAGCTTTCGCAACTTTCCATTTCGCATTTTTTTATAAATGGGAGTTCTCGTGCTTTTCCATTTTATTCAAACAGATGAACAAGATCCGTAACAGACGTATTAGTTCATGGATTTACTTCAGTGCTGAAAATTAGATACTCTTACGCTGCACCCACACAACAGCTTGTGCTAACTGTACACTTCCTTGTTAAATGTGTGCTTATAGTCACACTTATTTGATTTCGTCGCTATCTCAAGCAAAGGATCTGTTCTCGGAGGCCCTTGTTCCTTTGCGGTTCACTTTTCTGCTAATTTACCTTTCTGTTCCCAGAATGGTATTTGAACTCTGGAGCGGAGTGTGCGCTAGTGTGAAACTTCCTGTCAGATTGAAGCTGTGTGCCGGTCAGAGATTCGAATTCGGGACCTTTGACTTTTGCGGGAAATTGCTCTACTGACTGAGCTACCCAAGCACGACTCACGACCAGTCCTCATAGTTCATATTTACACTGCACACGAAAGCCGATTCCCGCATAGTAAACAACCAACTCCAAACACAACGCGGCGTTTGTGGAAATAATTAAACTCAGGTAGTAAAATCTATTAACATGGTCACTTGACGTGAATACAAATGAGGCGTTGAAAACCGTAAGGGCCTAAAGCACATCGCTGTCGATCCCACATTTAAGTGAACATCAGAGGAACCAGCTATACAGCTCTCCGTGAATTTTCATATATGCAATGTAGGCCTACAGCACAGATACACCTGACTCACCATAATATCAACAGATTTCAGAAGCACAAATAACTGCTACACTCTCACAATCGACGGTGATGTGGTAGAGGACTTAATACTCTCAGTGCCTAAAATCGATTACTTTATGATAATATTCGTAACTTAATATACTATAACTCATTCAGAAACACACAAAATAAGTATACTGTCAGTACATCTTTAACATATACAGACGTCCGATCTAATCTTACGACAGTACACAGTGAATGTATTAGCATATCTGAGGAGCTGCTATCATCTAGCAGGATTTACGCCGAGCGAAGGGGATAAAAGTCTGCCGCAGTGTGGAACCATCTGATGGCACTAACGTAAATTTGTATTTGAATAGTGCGCTTGCTGTACACATCGTGAACCGTGCTCCGTATCAGATCCATACGTATTGTACGTAAGGCTAAGACTCCTTAGCCTGAGCTGAACTGTCCGCCATATTTCTCCAAAGTATAGGATATTCATACTTATTTACACACTAGTCACGATGAGAGTGAGGATATCTAACTAAATGTATAGAAGAATTTGTCGTAAGTATGGGTAGCTGCTCAGCTGTGAAGTGCAGTGACTATTGCAGAAATGGTTTTCGCATGTTTATATTTCGTAGTGACCCTGAATGAAGAATAATATGGACCACAGACTACCGGAGAGACAATCGGGAATCTCCAGCCGCTCAGTTGTGTATTGTAAATATACGGTAATAAAAGTAGTTGCAAGCATGAAACCAGTTGTGTAAAATTTCGCTTCTTCCCAGTCGAAAACTATAGTGAAGCAGTTCGTCTCAAAATTTTTCGATTCCTGAGATTTTTTGCAATTGGAAAAGTGGAGAGGAATATTTATGATGTATTTATATGTCTTATCATAAACACACATACACAAACTGAATAATATTGAACCATATTTCTTATATAGACACGATAGAACGTTTGATAATTCAGATAGTTTTATAGCGGATTGGTCATTGTGAGCGAACCTGCACAGGTAACATAACCTTCAAAGGATAAAGTTTTTACCACAACTCAACAAATAACAAACCTGTCACGTAGGACATAAAATGAATAATGGTTAAATGATAGGTGGTACTATTAATAAACACTCGTTTCAGTGTAAGATGAAACTATACCTTCCGCCACCTCTTTACAACAAAAATGTGGCATTTCTTTAAGTATCTCATTTTTAATAAAAGAATAAACACCTCTTTTGCAATTGTCTATATACAGGCAAAACTAATAAATAACAACAGGTTGTTACTGCATTGCCGGTTGCTGTGGCCGAGCGGTTCTAGGCGCTTCAGTCCGGAACCGCGCTGCTGCTACGGTCGCAGGTTCGAATCCTGCCTCAGGCATGAATGTGTATGATGTCCTTACGTTATTTAGGTTTAAGTAGTTCGAAGTCTAGGGGACTGGTGACCTCAGATGTTAATTCCCATAGTGCTTGAGCCATTTGAACCATTTTGTTACTGCATAACACCTATATCTGAAGACATTGGTACTTAGTTCGTAATTCATTACATTTGATATTTACAAACTATCATGCAAGATTCGAGCCAACGTGTCTATGGGCGTGTAATATTACATTTCAGTTTTCTGTTCGATGAAAAGGGAATTCTAAACATATCTATAAACTTTAATCACTGTTTGTTTCACTTCATACATGCACTATCAAATATTTTTTAAGAAATACTATAAGAAGTTGCATGAACAGGCTAACCACATACAAGGTAAACACTGATGAATCCTCAGACACGGGGAAAACACGGCGGACGGTTCAGCCTGTTATATAGGAGCTCTACGTAAGGGAAGTTGCGCATCCGCAAAAGTTCTTAAAATGTGCACAACTGAATGCGTGCTCGTGACACTGATGCCAAGTTTCACAGAGTCCAGAGGAACTGAGCGCGGCAGATTTAAGCGACGTACCTTTCAGATTGCAGCATCTCTGTTACGTTTTAACAACATTCAAAGATAAATAACCAATAAATACGCAAGGTGTCGAAAGTTAGCGTGTTCACGTGCTCTTACACAGCAGCCGCCACTGATTGGCAACATTAATTGGATTCCACGTTACTGCGAAACTTTGCATCAAGACAGACGCTATTGGCAAGCATATAAACAAAAAGTCAGCTTTATCTACATTGTTAAAACTTAGTCACACCACAAAAAACTGCAATGAGTTGCAAATTCATGTGAGTAGTAAATGTGAACAATTCTATCAAACTATTAACGAAAACTAAAATTCGCTTTACAAATTACTATTGCGTTGTATGAGTTAACAAGACGTACATAAAATTCACTTTGTATTTACCACAAGTTTAGGAAATTCAACTAACAGATGATCACTTGTTTTCAAATGGTTCAAATGGCTCTGAGCACTATGCGACTTAACATCTGAGGTCATCACTCGCCAAGAACTTAGAACTAATTAAACCTAACTAACCTGAGGACATCACACACATCCATGCCCGAGGCAGGATTCGAACCTGCGACCGTAGCGGTCGCTCGGCTCCAGACTGTAGCGCCTAGAACCGCACGGCCACTCCGGCCGGCCAACACTTGTTTTCACGCAAGAAATTATAAGAATGTCTTATTTGTAGAAAGCATTTAATTAGGTGATCAAACTAGAACATCCATCAAAGTAAATGGTGGCAACTGAAACTGCGGTTTGTCCAAGAACGTAAGCTTGACACTGTAGGTACACGATATCCCAGTTTTTTCCTGTATAAATTGTAACTTTTCTGCACTACAGTGTGCAAAGAAATCGACATGCAAAATAATGTTCTCTTTGACCCGTAGAACCCATTTCGACCCCTATAACAAACTTCTTTTCTGATTGAGAGAAATTATTTTGGGCAGTATTCGATTAATTTCACGAGACGGAAGTGAATTTATTACTTTCTTCATTGTGAAGACGTCGTTTCGTTGATGACAACTGACTTCGAAGACCTTTAATATGTGCTTGCAGTTTCATGCACATGTTTTTCATACGGGTATTTCTCCTCTGTAATGCAGCTACATAAGTTTTGAGCTGGCTTTATCTGAATCTTTAGAACAATGTTCTCTGTGTTATTTTTCCGTGGTGAAAGCTTTTGCTAAGTCCCTATTGTTCTTCTGTGGGTCTAACAAAAATCAAATGGCTCTGAGCACTATGGGACTTAACTTCTGAGGTCATCAGTCCCCTAGAAATTAGAACTACTTAAACCTAACTAATCTAAGGACATCACACACATCCATGCCTGAGGCAGGATTCGAACCTTCGACCGTAGCGGTCGCGCGGTTCCAGACTGTAGCGCCTAGAACCGCTCGGCCACCCCGGCCGGCCTGTGGATCTAACATTTGTTGAAAGATTCTTTCCCTTCTTCTGTTACACGTGGTGTGTTAGCACTGGCGCTAATATTACAAGGCAAATTACACGACGGAAATGCATCGCTCTTCAGCACCCGTTTCCGCGGTAAATTTAGCAGTTACGAACACAAGTCTCCGACATATTAGTTTCTCTCAAATAATGAGAGCATATACTAGCATTTGCAACATCCACATTGTCCGTTTCACAGCATTTCGACAGCTAAATCCTTTGCAGACATGAGTCGCGAAGGAAAGCGCGAAGCACTACTTCCGTCCCTTTAGTGTTGCGATTGTCAGAACTACAGCCAACAACAGCACAACCTGGCATTGCTTGCACACACTCAACAAAATTTCACTTGCAAATAATCCACTACACAAAAGCGACTAGGTGAAAACAGTAACATTCACGAAACCACACAGCCCAACATACAAATATGGGCGTAAATGTTCCACTCTGGCGTCATGCGAACATTGGCATAAACGCGTTTGCTTCTGCGCTGCGTTTACTGTGCCCCTCTGGGTGCCGTGCTTTTACTTTACAGTAAAAACTCGATTAACCGTCACTCTTTAAGCCGTCAGTTTCTGTTAACCGTCACTGCTGTAACAGCATAATAATACTGTAATAACAGAATGCTCTAAGGTGCAGTGACGCGTTCGCTTTGTTTATTTACTCTATTTTAGTGGGAAGTGAATGTTCTCGCCCGCCGTAGAATGGTACATAAAATATGGCCTTCAGTTGACGTGCTAACACATCTCTCCATTTTCTTGTCTTTGTCTCACTTGTGAGTCAACAATCACCACTGGATCGGTTTCCAGTTGTGGCGAGAAGACTGTCGCAGTGTATCTAGCGGGCTGTGCCGTGTTACGTGTTTTCCACTTGAATAAGCTTTACTGACAAATATTTTACACTACCGTATTTCGTGCAGGTGTGTGTGATACAATGACTTGATAAAATGTCTGAAAAACGTACACGTGTTGTTTTAGGACTTAATCAAAAACTTGAAATTATAAAACGCTTAAGAAAGGGCGAAACTGCGACAAGTGTAGCGCAGATTTATAGTATTGGAAGAACAACAGTTAACGATACAAAACGTGATGCTGATAAAATAGAACAACATGTGTCAACAATGCACGGGGGTTTTCAAATTTTGAGTGATGACGAAATTGTTGCCAGCGTAAGTGCCACCAAAGAAGAAGAAGAAGGGGCTGATGAAGACGAGTGTTCAAACCATGAAGAAAAACAAACTATTTGCCACTCAGAGGCCGAAACAATGCTGTCCAAGTGTATAGAATGGTTTGAAAGTCAAGAACAGGCTAATGCAACGCAGGCACCACTGCTCCGAAAAATACGAAACATTGCCGCGGTGAAAGCTCGAACATCAAAAAGGCAGAAGAAATTGATTGACTATTTCCAAGTTAGATAAACTATTTCATCTGTAAATTTATAGTACAGTACAGTACTGTACATTACGTATTTTGCAACTTTTGTAGCACTTGTACGGATGTTTTATTATGTAATAAATAGTTTTATTTGCTATTACAATCGTGTTTAATTTGTTTTCGCTCCGAAATATTATTATATTACTGTGAGAGTGATATGTGTCTATACATAAAATAATTGATTGAGGTTATGTTTTGGAGGAATACAGTGTTTGTGTTATCCGTCTATTCGACCAACCGTCACGACCACGGTCCCGAAGATGACGGTTAATCGAGTTTCCACTGTACGTATGTGCAGTCGGCCAAGGATATGTGCCTGCTATATTGCACATGCGCTATCTGTTACAGCTAGGGAGGGGTGTACATTTGAGTGACATTTCATAAGTAATTTAGACTATTTTTTCTTTTACTTACAAGTTGCTGTTTTTATGTCTCTTTACAGTCCTTCAATATATTCTCCCTGCTTCTCTACAACTCAATTCCGACGTCTCGCAAGCACTATTATTCCATGCAGGACACCACTTCCGTTCATCTGTCGAACGGCTCGGGTAACGGTGGTAGAAAGCTCTTCCAGAGAAAGATAACGACGTCCACGAGTACGTTTTTTCAACTTCGGGAACAAATCAAAGTCTGGACTCATGTCCGGGCTGGACGGAGCATATGGCAACACTTCCCATCCGTAATTGCGCAGTTTTTGGACTACAGTATTGCTGATATGAGGGCGAACATTGTCGTGGTGAATGAGTGGCCCAACCTTGAGCAAGTGAGGCTGGGTTTTGTGCATTTTTCTGCGCACGTTTTGCATGAAGTTACGATAATACACAGTTGCAACAATTGTTCCACACACCGGCCGGTGTGGCTGTGCGGTTCTAGGCGCCTCAGTCTGGAACCGCGTGACTGCTACGGTCGCAGGTTCGAATCCTGCCTCGGGCATGGATGTGTGTGATGTCCTTAGGTTAGTTAGGTTTAAGTAGTTGAACCAATTGTTCCACAAGGGACTCTATGTTCCATGGTGGTCATAAGCAAAAATTCGTCATTTACTTGAGCCTTGATTGAGCGCGTCAAATTTTTTTTAACATGGAGGATCTGAAGCTCTTCACTCATTGTACTGTGATTTCAACTACTGTTCATAATGTCTTATCCACGTGTATCAGTACCGACAATTCGACACAAGAATCCTTGATTTTCGAGGTCGAATTGTTGTTTGGGCAAGGTTGCAATGTCCAGGCGTTTCTGCTTCTCTTCAGCAGTAAAAACCGCGTGGAACCTATCCCGCAGAAAATTTTCTCTTCTTCAAATCATTCTTCAAAATACGAAATACTGATGTTGGGGGAGTTCCCGTGGCTTCAGTTCCTCCCAAGTCGCACTGCGATCTTTCTCAGGAGCACTTGCCCCTAGTTTCACCCTTCGTTTATCTGTTGACGTTTTGGCCTTTCGGGTCTTGGATTATCGTCTATGTTCATACTGCCACCGTGAAAATGATTAACCCAACGTGAAACTCTGTTACGGCCCACTTTAAACTCACCACAAACTTCACTTAACGCACTGTGGATTTCTGTCGGGTTTTTTGCCGCGTGAAGTCACATACCCGAGACACCTGCAAGGTACACTTATACCTCTTATTAATTTTATGTTAGAGTACACAGCGAAAAAACACAAACACTTGCTTCTTTCTCAAGCTCCCAACTACATCTGACGTAATTTCCATTGTTGTTGTATCACTCCACAGTAACACCAACTTGAGCATTATTTATGAAATGTCCGTCATGTCACCAGCCGCCTGGTGAGCTACGAATTTGGCAACTTTGAATTTTTTATAATACTTGCAGTGAGCCTTAGCAGCAAAACTTTCAGCATTGTGTTTCTTTCGATGTATTCTTCCTATATAAAAAGTTTCGTGGCACATTTCGACATGTCAGATTTGGTTCTTTCCCTTGTGAAGACAGTATGGCACCAAGCTTATAAACCGTCGGCTGGAAGCCCCATATACAAAAAGTTTTGTCCATGGGTTTCACAAACATGCAGCGCTGGAAGGCACTTGAGTAGGGGCCACGAAGTGTTCCCCATGTTCTTCTGTTCAAGCAGCAGCTCAATCTGAGCAGGCCACTTTTCTCATGATAGTCTTTTTGCTGTCTCTGCTTTCCCACTCACAGAGAAAGCAGCAGTGCTTTGTGCATCTGAGCTGCATGCCGAGAAGAATTGCAGTTACATTGAGATATCCACATACACACAATTTGTACTGCCGATACTAAATAAGTGTGAGTAGCAGTTTAAGATTCTCATGTGCCGTGTGTTCTTCACATACATGCAATTTGTGCTGTTCATACTCTATATGTGTATCAGTTTTAAATTCTCAAGCGTCTTGTTCAGATTAATTCCATGATCACTCGGCGCAGAAGAAAATTTGTTCTTATTATGAAGAAGTACTGCTTTCCAATTAACTTCGTTGGAACCTATGAACAACAGCCACTCATTTACCTTGAAATTATGACCAAGACCCTGCATAACGAACTCTATATAATTACAAAAAACAGTGTCACTCTCCCTGGAGAATTGTTCAGAAAAAACATTGCGGTCATGATAAACTTTCACTTTTGTACCGCAAATTACATGGGTCTGTTTTTTTAATCTCGAAGCAGGGATCCCCTTGCGAGAAAAAGTATGGTTCGTTTGGTTCACAGTTGCTTAAAAATGTGAGGTCGGTATGCCAGTCTCCTTTGCTGTCTTCTTCCTGTTCGTGGTTGTCCAGTTAATCAGGGTAACTTATTACCAATCACGGCATCTTTATACCACTTACCACTATAGTTTCAAATGGCTGCTGCTCCCGCCTACTTGCATTATTTTGTACTAAAAGTAGCAGTTTTATTACGTCTGTGATTTCTAGTTAGTATTTCAGTTGACTTTCTAACTTCCAACAAGCTCTCAGGCTTGTGATTATCGTTTGAGTTGCTGCAAAGAAAGCTTTTGAAGCCAGTGTTTGAATTTGAACAATGTCACGTCTATACAAAGATACTGATACTTAAAACTAGGCTGTAGTACTCAATTAGCACTATTTGTTTTTTCTTCTTACTAACACCTGATTTCCTTCTGGCACGATCTAAATTTACCCAGGGTATTATATATAGGAATTTTTTAAAGACTAATCTAAGGTTATCCTGAATGACAGTGTACTTTGTATCATTGCTGAAATTTTATTCTAAAAGAGCATAGTTAGTACAAATTTTTAGTTTTCCAAGCACTCAATACCTATAGAAGTAAAATGTTGCAACATCTGTTGCGATGTGTAATTTATTTTGTGTACAGTATTTTCAAAAAATGATAAAAAGTGGTACGAAGTTACCCCGATCGATTGTATTTTCTCTACTCGCTATCACATTTCCAGGTGGCGCTGGTATCGGCATTTCTTCCCTTTGACCTACAGGCCTTATAGCAGATGGTAAATTAGTGTATTGCACAGTTGTCCTTGTTTTCAAGCGATTCCCTCCTTTTTTGTCGGACAAAAATAACAATCCGTGGTTTACTCCAAATAATGGGAACATCAAAGTACGGACGCCTGACGAGATCTTTATAACCAGACTGTGAGGAATATCAGGATATACGAGAGGGGCGTGGCAATTCTTGCCCTGGTCGCAAACCGTACACAAGAAACAAAGTCCGTAGCAGTTCCTTCAAGTTTCCGTTTTCAGAATTAACACTCTACAGATATAACAAAAATAATTTGTGCTATTTAAAGTAAAAGGCATTTCTTCTTCTGAATTAACATGAACCATAGATCACTCCGTACTTAAAATCAACAACAGTCAGTTCTAACCACTGTCAAAGCTAAAATACAAGTGGCGACAACCACCAACGTGATTCTACGTGTTCAGGCACAACTCATCGGCAGTGTCATTTCTCCACTTGAGCGTGGTAATGTCCTAAAGATATTACGATTAGTTTTCAACAATTACATTTGCAGAATATGTAGTTAAGCCACAGACTATTTCATTTAAGTATTCAACATCGACGACTTAGAAAAGAACACAGTTCACAGTCTTTGTAAGGAAAATGTTGTTGACCAGTGTATTCATAGTTGCATACAAAATGTGCTACAAGCACTCGGTCAAATGGAGTTTTTCGCGTCCTACTGCCGATAAACAACAAATAATTTAACATTTATCTTGGTACTGAACGAACATATAACGAGGTCGACTGCCTCTTTAAAGAAGTTACAATGAACTATGCATTTCAGCACAAAAAAGTTCCTGTATCTTTGAAAGAGGAACCGTTTTGTCTCCACAGGTGCCTGTCTCCTAAAAAGAACCGACGAAGTTCCTTAATTAAGGCAGAAACGTAGTAGTCTGGTAATGAGTTTCTGACTCAGCCCTACAGTGAAACTATAAATACCTGTCACTAATTTTACTTATAACGTGTGGTGTAGCAAACTCATAACTTCTTCGCTCTTGCTTACAGGGTCTTTACCTGACGTGGCAGGAGATTTCTGTACCAACAACCAAGCGGAACGTGTCTAATGAAAAAAGAATTAACATGGCTATTTCCTAATCCCACATCTCATCCGAAGGGAGTTGAACGAGAACCCTGTTGCTTTTTTTCGTACAAATAGGCACTGATCCACACTCTTAACTGTATTTATGTTTTAAGCCGGTGGCGAGTGTCTGCGTTCTACTTATTGGAAGGCCAAGATTCAAGTGATGACTTGGAGGCCACATTTTTTTGCACTTGTCATACTGTACCGTTCCGATAGTTCTGAAAATACATGACTGTGAAAACTGGCTGTATGACGCTGGCAACTTACACTGCCACATACACTACTGGTCATTAAAATTGCTACATGAAGAAGAAATGCAGATGATAAACAGGTATTCATTGGAGAAAGATATTATACTAGAACTGAAACGTCATTACATTTTCACGCAATTTGGGTGCATAGATCCTGAAAAATCAGTACCCAGAACAGCCACCTCTGGCCGTAATAACGGCCTTGATACTCCCGGGCATTGAGTCAAACAGAGCTTGGATGGAGTGTACAGATACAGCTGCCCATGCAGCTTCAACACGATACCACAGTTCATCAAGAGTAGTGACTGGCGTATTGTGACGAGCCAGTTGCTCGGCCACCATTGACCAGACATTTTCAATCGGTGAGAGATCTGGAGAATGTGCTGGCCAGGGCAGCAGTCGAGCATTTTCTGTATCCAGAAACGCCCATACAGGACCTGCAACATGCGGTCGTGCAATATACTGCTGAAAAGTAGGGTGCCGCACGGATCGAATGAAGGGTAGAGCCACGGGTCGTAACACGTCTGAAATGTAACGTCCACTGTTCAAAGTGCCGTCAATGCGAACAAGAGGTGACCGAGACGAGTAACCAATGGCACCCCATCCCATCACGCCGGGTGATATGCCAGTATGGCGATGACGAAGACACGCTTCCAATGTGCGTTCACCGCGATGTCGCCAAACACGGATGCGACCATCATGATGCTGTAAACAGAACCTGGATTCATCCGAAAAAATGACGTTTTGCTAATCGTGCACCCAGGTTCGTCGTTGAGTACACCATCGCAGGCGCTCCTGTCTGTGATGCAGCGTCAAAGGTACCCGCAGCCGTGGTCTCCGAGCTGATAGTCCTTGCTGCTGCAAACGTCGTCGTACTGTTCGTGCAGAAGGTTGTTGTCTTGCAAACGGTTGTCGTCTTGCTAACGTCCCCATCTGTTGACTCAGGGATCGAGAAGTGGCTGCACGATCCGTTACAGCCATGCGGATAAGATGCCTGTCATCTCGACTGCTACGATGCCATTGGGATCCAGCACGGCGTTCCGTATTACCCTCCTGAACCCACCGATTCCATATTCTGCTAACAGTCATTGGATCTCGACCAACGCGAGCAGCAATATCGCGATACGATAAACCGCAATCGCGATAGGCTACAATCCGACCTTTATCAAAGTCGGAAATGTAATTGTACGCATTTCTCCTCCTCACACGAGGCATCACAACAACGTTTCACCAGGCAACACCGGTCAACTGCTGTATGTATATGAGAAATCGGTTGGAAACTTTCCTCATGTCAGCACGTTGTAGGTGTCGCCACCGGCGCCAACCTTGTGTGAATGCTCTGAAAAGCTGATCATTTGCATATCGCAGCATCTTCTTCCCGTCGGTTAAATTTCGCGTCTGTAGCACGTCATGATCGTGGTGTAGCAATTTTAATGATCATAGTGTATTTGCCATTAGGACATGGCGGAACAAGAAATCACTTAAGTCCGAAAAGACTGTTTGCTGCGGTGGTGATGTGCCTGTTACATGTTCCTCAATCTATTTCGAGGCCCAGGTAAATAACTGAATTTCTCCTAGTTAACTCTCTGGCGTCAATGGTGAGTTGACGATCAAGTAGCTTGATGTTACGGATGAATGCTTTTTCCGTGTCCAGGAACCCTGCTCCTATTGCTTCTATCCTTACTCTGGTGACCAGAAGCATGATAGAACTTCACTTCTGTGCATAGAGTGAAACCACGTAAACAATTCCTTTCCTTCAAAATAGATTGGTCATCGAGGCCCTTTATTATGCTACACTTTAATCTAATTGATCTGTTTTCATGGGACCATCCAGAATCCACAATTTACAAAGCAGATATCTTGTCATTAACCTATGAAAAATATATCATGCATGTGGCACCATGTGAAGGGACACAGACATAATAGATCATGTTGAGTAATCCTTTCTGTGAAGATTTGAAGCTGCCATACTAACCATGTCAAATCATGTCCAACAATACTTGTGAGACACCAATGCAGCTTAAGATCGCGTGTCAGAGGCGTAACTTGATAACTATGATTAGTATTGTTCCTTTTTTTACATGTTCTTTAAAACTAAGTGAAAACAATAAAATAAAAAAACTGCATTCGTATTAATACAGATCCTTTTCAATTTCTTTTCTGTGATGAAAAGAACCAGCAGAAGAAAAAAAAGATAAAGAGGCAGTCATTGCCTTTTCTCCAAAACAACAAAATAAAAAAATGTATTCACATCAATACAGTTCCTTTTCAATTCGTTCTCCCCCCTAACTTTGATGCATAGAGCTATTTGGGGAGGGAAGGAAGGAGGAGGGGCGACGAGAGAGAGA
Organism: Schistocerca cancellata; assembly: GCF_023864275.1. NCBI lineage: Eukaryota > Metazoa > Arthropoda > Insecta > Orthoptera > Acrididae > Schistocerca > Schistocerca cancellata. Next base: position 318,328,546 of record NC_064626.1, on the reverse strand, counting down.
GAGAGAGAGAGAGAGAGAGAGAGAGAGAGAGAGAGAGAGAGGTGTATTGTTTGCAGTTCAATGCACAAAATATTTTCCTTCATTTATGAACTGCCTTATATACTGGAAAAGCCGAAAACCTGTTTCATATGATCATCTGTGTTACGCGTAATTTATGTAACTGAAACTGGAAAATTATAAAAGGAGTCACTAACAAGGTGCTCATACTTTGGTTCTGAACATCTGGGGACTGCGCCTGATACCTACAGCATCTGGTTACAGGTTTTTGCATCAGAATATAAAACTCCATTCTGATCCCTAGATAGGGATGTCTGGTCTAAATGGAATTACTTTTATTTCTAGTATTTTGCTTGCAGTTTTCACTGTTCATCTTAAGTCCATTCTTATTGTTAAACAAGAGTACCATTAAGGAGTAAATGTATTGGCATGCTGAATGTAAGGATCTCTACGCCACTAAAGAAGCTTCTGCAAGACGTTCACTTATCAATCTCATATAATATTCATGCTGCAAGCAGTGGTGGCTCCTGAGTATACATTCTAGCTGTTCACAAATTTTTAGATTCAGATAAATTTGAGGGTGTGAAATACACTCCTGGAAATGGAAAAAAGAACACATTGACACCGGTGTGTCAGACCCACCATACTTGCTCCGGACACTGCGAGAGGGCTGTACAAGCAATGATCACACGCACGGCACAGCGGACACACCAGGAACCGCGGTGTTGGCCGTCGAATGGCGCTAGCTGCGCAGCATTTGTGCACCGCCGCCGTCAGTGTCAGCCAGTTTGCCGTGGCATTCGGAGCTCCATCGCAGTCTTTAACACTGGTAGCATGCCGCGACAGCGTGGACGTGAACCGTATGTGCAGTTGACGGACTTTGAGCGAGGGCGTATAGTGGGCATGCGGGAGGCCGGGTGGACGTACCGCCGAATTGCTCAACACGTGGGGCGTGAGGTCTCCACAGTACATCGATGTTGTCGCCAGTGGTCGGCGGAAGGTGCACGTGCCCGTCGACCTGGGACCGGACCGCAGCGACGCACGGATGCACGCCAAGACCGTAGGATCCTACGCAGTGCCGTAGGGGACCGCACCGCCACTTCCCAGCAAATTAGGGACACTGTTGCTCCTGGGGTATCGGCGAGGACCATTCGCAACCGTCTCCATGAAGCTGGGCTACGGTCCCGCACACCGTTAGGCCGTCTTCCGCTCACGCCCCAACATCGTGCAGCCCGCCTCCAGTGGTGTCGCGACAGGCGTGAATGGAGGGACGAATGGAGACGTGTCGTCTTCAGCGATGAGAGTCGCTTCTGCCTTGGTGCCAATGATGGTCGTATGCGTGTTTGGCGCCGTGCAGGTGAGCGCCACAATCAGGACTGCATACGACCGCGGCACACAGGGCCAACACCCGGCATCATGGTGTGGGGAGCGATCTCCTACACTGGCCGTACACCACTGGTGATCGTCGAGGGGACACTGAATAGTGCACGGTACATCCAAACCGTCATCGAACCCATCGTTCTACCATTCCTAGACCGGCAAGGGAACTTGCTGTTCCAACAGGACAATGCACGTCCGCATGTATCCCGTGCCACCCAACGTACTCTAGAAGGTGTAAGTCAACTACCCTGGCCAGCAAGATCTCCGGATCTGTCCCCCATTGAGCATGTTTGGGACTGGGTGAAGCGTCGTCTCACGCGGTCTGCACGTCCAGCACGAACGCTGGTCCAACTGAGGCGCCAGGTGGAAATGGCATGGCAAGCCGTTCCACAGGACTACATCCAGCATCTCTACGATCGTCTCCATGGGAGAATAGCAGCCTGCATTGCTGCGAAAGGTGGATATACACTGTACTAGTGCCGACATTGTGCATGCTCTGTTGCCTGTGTCTATGTGCCTGTGGTTCTGTCAGTGTGATCATGTGATGTATCTGACCCCAGGAATGTGTCAATAAAGTTTCCCCTTCCTGGGACAATGAATTCACGGTGTTCTTATTTCAATTTCCAGGAGTGTAAATAGCATCTGCTGTACAACAGTCACGCTTATCAACAATATAACTACAGCTACAGCCAAAAATAATAACAGTAATAATAATCATAATAATAATAATATGCATAGGCCTAACTTATCTAACAAAATAATTCTTTTTGTGACATTTTGTTATTTTGTATATAAATGATTACAGTTTAGGGCAATAGCGAAGTAATGTGTAAGCTTCTACAGCAGAGTGTGCGCTGGTATGAAACTTCCTGTCAGATTAAAGCTTTGTGCCCGACCAGACTCTACCTCGGGACCTTTGCCTTTTGCAATAAAGTGCTCTACCAACTGAGCTACCCAAGTAGGACTCACGACGCGTCCTCACAGCTTTCTTTTTCTGATAGCATTTGAAATAGATTCAACATATGTCACGTTTACACTGTGCACAAACGCCGATTCCCGCATAGTAAACAATCGACTCCAAACACAAAGTGGCGTTTGTGGAAATGATTAAACTCAAGTAGTAATATCTACCAACATGGTCACTTGACAAGAATACAAATGAGGCACTGAGATCCATAAGGGCCTAATGCACACTGCTGTCGATCCCACATTTAAGTAAATATCAGAGGAACCAGTTATACAGCTTTTTGTGAACTTTCATATATACAGTGTGGACCTACAACACAGATAAACCTGGCTCACCATAAGATCTATAGATTTCAGAAGCATAAATAAATGCTACAGTCT